>NW_026018611.1:6360347-6380734 GCF_020466585.1 Dendroctonus ponderosae
TGATAATTTGTTGTTACAAAATAAAATAACAAATAATAGAACATATTATTGCATTAAAAGTTATTAATAATAGTTGTGACACTCTATTTGGACTTAATCTTGAGCGTTTTTCATAAATTGACCCTGCCTTCTTTATATAGAATATATAGAAGAATTTATATAGAAGAAGAAAAATATTTGCTCAACATCTGGTTTAACAATTGTCTCCGTTGAAAATCACTAAACAAGTAGGTAGTAATATTTTACCGAATCGTGCAATACAATGCAAATAGACATCATCTGAGCAGCATCTGGACTAGAGACGGAGAGTTAAGACGTAGGGAATCGGTACCGGGATTGTATCGATACGATTTAATTGAATTTAATCTTTTCTTGATACGAATTTGCGTCCACAATCAATCAGGCCATTTAAAATAGGTCCAACAGTTTTTCAAAAACTTTATTGTAGTGGATCTTAGGCACAATTTTGTTGCACAACATCGATTGATAGTTCTTAAAACAATATTTAACAGTGCACGGCAATGTACAATCCCATTTGCAATGATAAATACCCGATCGTTTGAAGATGATTTCCAAAAGTTTGTAATACATTTTTCTGCAAACTGATGGACAATCTGCATTTTTTTGCCCTTAAACTTCTTTATTGTGTATAATTGTGTGTGTACTTTAATTGGAAATTTAAAAGAAGGCGAAACTGGAACAGGCATTTAGTACATGAGCACCCTTAACCTAGTATTTGCAGTATCTGCAGCTTCTCCCTTGATAATTTGTTGATTCATTGTTATCAGCGTTATAAAATAAACTGCACCGAACACAATAATATCACACTCAATAATTGATAAATCAAAATCACTGTCAGTTTAATAACGCAATGTGTATTTGAAAAGTTTATCAGATCTACAGATGCACCCGCACTAAGAGAAAAATGTCGAATTCAAAGTGCATATGTGCGTCCCAAGACGATCCACGTCCCAAGAAATTTCTGAGCTTAAACGAAGGAAAAACAGTATCGATTCATTTGGTACAAAGAAGAAAACCGACCGACACCATGAATCAACCGACTCCGAAAATACCCAGCATGTGAATCTAAAGGAATGATTGGTTGTGGGTGCTTTTGGGCGAAACGGAGAAAAAAAAAGTCGATGCGATCTGCCTAATCTTCCGTGAATCCCCCATGATTAATCTCGGCCAGTCAAAAACAATACTCAATGCATTGCTTGCGGTAAAAATCAATCAAGAGCCGGCGTCCTGCAAAAACTCACAACAAGCAGGAGGCGATAATCGTATTACTAATAGTCCGCCTGCGATAATATTATAAGGGATCGCAGGACCGCCAGCAGGTCGTGCGATTCTGCAAGTGACAGCTTTTGTAAGGGTGCCGATGCCCCGCTGCTGCTTCCGACCCAGAGGCGTTCGTCCTGATGGGGTGCTGACTTGGAAAACTGCCCTTTGGCTCCAAATTTCCGAAAGGGTCAATTCTTTATAATACAACCACATTTCGCTGTTGGCCTCTTGATTACTTTCAGTTAATCTGCACCGAACGTAATTCAGTTTGAACGTTTTATTCATCTACTTTGAACAATTGGCCAACGGGCTCACTGGATCTGAATCCGTTAGATTTTTTTCCTTATTTGAGTTCTTTGATGTATACTTTTTATATGATGATTGATGTATAGTTTTAGAACTTAGATCACTTGTTTAATGAAAAATACATATGAAGGACCAGGAGGGAACAAGAACCAGAAGCGACGTGAAACTAAAATTAGCATTAAAACATGAAAAAATTGTGACTAAAGTAACTTCAAAATACGGATATTAATTGGAATTTCTCGAAAAATAATTATTATCCAACTTAGGAAAACCATATAGAAAACCGAGTTGCCTCAGACTTAAACATCCAAAAAATCAAAAATATAAACGCACGATCTAACTGCAGCAGATATTAGTAAAATTAAAGTAATCAGACAAACAATAGTGGAAAACAATGTGGAAAGAAGCTAAAAAATCACGTGATAATGATAATATACTATAGACTAAGACTTTACTATAATTTTGAAAAACGAGGTAAATTCTAGAAGATGTTGGCAACACGAAGTTGCAGTCGTTTAGTCATGAGTTTTACTAATATTTTTTACATTTCCGCCAAATCGTTATTTAATTAATTTCAATTTAATGAACGCATTTTTGAACATCTCTTTTTTCTCATTTCTTTCGTAATCATTGCGTCGATATACAGAGTGTTTGGAAACGCATTTGCGATAATTAATCAATCTGCAAATTGTACGAAACCGATACAACTTTTGTCTCATATAAACAGAACCGCCAATGCCTTCGATATACAAAGCGTTCAAATTATTTTTTGAAATGTTTTAAAGGGACATTTTTTAAGCAATTTAAACAGTATCAAATGTATTTGAGACCGCCAAAATTAAATAATCTAATGTCTTTACCGTACTTACACAACACGACACTTGTTAGGGAATGATCTGCATCCAATTCTTCAATCATCCTTGTATGTATACCGCAGTTTTATATGATTTTCATTGATGCTCTATCAATGCTGAGCAAAAAAGTAATTAAGTCCAAGAGCTTCAGATCAACCGTCAGAATATCAGCGATCAGAAAATGAAATGTAACTACATTTCATTTTCAAAACATGATCGTTTCAAAGAGTGATTTCTTGGATTAATTTATCAAAAGAATATAAAAAATGCAAGTGGACAAAAAGAAGAAAGCGTTTTAAACTATTAACATTTTGCAGAACCCACGGAACCGAAGCGTTTGCACATTGTTTATATGAGAGGGACCTGCTGAGCACTTCACACAAAGTTTTGAACAATTTATACAGATTTGAAGTCTATTTAATACATAATTTATGAAAAGCCTGGCAATTTTTACAAAATTCTGCATTTATTTTCGAATCTCCATGCTAAGCGAATTTTCTGAGCCTGAATGAATCAATTTCATATGTCAGTTACTTTTGCAATTTAACGTGTTTATTTTGATAAATTCGTCTTTATTTTTAAACTATATTAAAGCAAATTTAGCAATTAACAAGTTTAGTGGCATAGACAAGAACTGCGCCCATTTAATTGGAAATAAAGCCCTTAATATTCAACAGATACAGGCGACAGTCCCTAAATTTGTCCTCGGAGGATTTATGTGACGCGTTATAGCAAAATAAAACACTTTTTTTCCCCGGCTATTAGTGCGTAAATCAGTATTTATTGGCTCGGAATCGCGCACCGATTCGATTCTGTATCGGAAGAAAGGGTTTTAAATTTATGTGAGCAAAAAACTCTAAAGCGGTGTGATGATGTATGGCCTTTCACAAGTGTATGTTGCTTACATTTTTGAAATATGGCCTTCCCTTATATGCGAAAAAAGCGCCGCCGTATATTGGAATCGTGTCGGGTCTGATTTATTTGCTATGTGCTGCTTCGATGCTTCTTGAGGGGTTTATATGGGAGTTAGATGGGGTAAGAAATACAGATTATACAGCTTTCATAACAAGGCCAAGATGAAAAGTGCGATTTTCAAATGTGGAGTAAAGGGTGCAAGTTTTTGATTTAGAATGATATAAAAGAACATCTGGCCATGATCAACGTGTTATTTTTTATATACAGGGTGATTCTTTCAAAATGCCTATTAACGTACAAAAGCTGTTAAAGCCGTGAAAGCTCAAATCAGTGGTTGATGATTGAATCAATGAACTCTAGCGAAAGGTGGATGTCACATGAAAATGTTAGCTTTTATTAGCTAGGTTTTGACGCATCTCATGAAGACACAAATAATTGATAAAGCATTTGATTTTGGAAAGGTTGCATTCAGAACGTCTCAAAATTCTTCCTCATACACTTTCGCACCTAATTTTTTTAATTTTCCATATGATTTCAAAATCATAATTTTAATTTGATGGAATTGATCCTTTTCCCAATACCTTCCTTTGCAGGCTATTTCGGCTTTCGTACTTGATTGACCAATCGACAAAAAATGTGAAAATAAATGCAAAATTTAAGGTGGGTCCAGCCCTGTGCGCTTACCGCTACAGTGTCGGTGATGACAGCACAAACTGGGGCGCATAGAGGCATGGGACAGACAAAGACAACACTAACCAAGTAGCGTGTTGTCATATGCGGCAAATTGAACGTAACAGAGACGGCTTTCACTCATTATTCAATTAAAGGGCATTAACGCACAAATTTGCAAATAATTTTTTTAATAAAAAAAACCAGCTAAATTCAAAAAAGTTGCAGAGAAAATTTAATTGAACAATAAATCTGCCCTGGAGTTTTCTTTTGAATGAGATTGACTATCAGAAGTTGATCGGGCCAACCAGCTTGCTGTAATTCTTCACTTTTGTATGCAAAAACGCTGTAGAGTGTTCAAAATTATGTCGAACTCTCCAAGTACGACACTGGTTTGACCGCAAAAACACTCCAAACTTTTAGTCATTCATATTAATTTGAGCTGAATAGAAATAATATTTTGTACCTAAAATTTGGAACAAAATCAAGTACTCAAGGAAGTGAATTTTGTCGCGTCAAGGTTGAATTGAGACAAAAATATAAACTTTTTACCAAAAAATGTTTTCACCACAGCTTCAGAATTATCTTACTTCTCTTCAATATATTAACCAGGTGCTTAAACACAACTGGGGCAAATTCATTAAAAACAAGAAACGCCATTCAAATAAATCTCAATAAACAACATTCACTATTTTCCACAGTAGTAAAATCAAATTTTACAATTTCGCACGTTTCGAGATATTGCATTAAAACTGGCTCCCTATCGTCATTCGTCGCGCTTTTTAGCCATTGCCGTAACCATTTCGATTGAATTCAGGTTCAATTCGAAAGTTTCCATCAATCATCACGATGGAAACTGATTTGTCATCAGGCCCTTTGTGCCCACAATTTTGCGACAAAAGACGCAACAATACGGTGCCAGCCTGGTAGAATGTGACGATCGAATCGGTACAATCGATCATCATTCTTTTTATTACTGATAATGATACGGTTGTTAAAAGTATATCAATTATTTTTACCTTTGCATGAGARCAGAAAACAGAACTCGACGTTTTACAGCTCTAGRAGTCAAAGTTTACYTTTTGGAGCTTTCAAGTTAACGGTTTTGCCTCATCAAATAAAAAAAACTTAATAGAGAAACTCMGTTTTGCTTTTTAATTTCTGATTAKTTTCCATTTTCTGCCGGTTTCCATTGCTTTGGATACATTAAAAAACAGCTGTGTATTTTTGTAATYTTGTTTTWTGAGGCACTATAWTCGATTTTTTTATATTATTTTTCAACATCGGAATRTTCGTTTGATCATCAAGTCTCGCGTATGAAACGATCATTAATTTTATCTCTGTTCAAAACTTTTTTGTTATATTTATTACTCTCATCTCATGTTTATTTCATGGTAAAATATTATTTTTTTYTATCCGAAAATTTCGGTCTTGYTTTTCTTTGTGGTTTTACACTTAACTATATTCTTGAATTAMAATCTTGAACTAATATTTTTACTTTTTTATCAATTCAAGTTTCTGCAATGAATAGTGGCAATTGAAAACATTACTGAAATTAAGTCTTATTTCTGGTTCCATTTTATGCCTACATGCTTATTGTCGAGTATTTGCTTACTGTTTCTACTCCATGAATCTCCATTGAGATGGTGATTTTTTCGTAACTTTTTGGATTGTCAATCTACAGTTTTTCTCCATTAAATCGAGTGTGGGAAAAACATCATTTCACATAAATTGCTGATTTGGATAAAAAACGGCAGAGAAACGACTGCGTTTACCCGTTTGCAATACCGCAATTGATAATTATGTTTCTGCTAAATTTTGCAAGCATCTTTTTATGATTCAGTCAAAAATTTTTGTGAATGTTTCATATTATTTTGGTCAAAATTTCAATTCAAAAATGTGGAAATTCCAATCTCTATCCTGATATGAAATCGTTATTAGTTGGCATCAGATCAATATATTGAAAATTGCCAAACGAGCCTCACTAATTAATTAACATCAATGCAATCCGAACAAAAACTCAGAATTAATAAACCGAATAATTGAATCGAAATATATCAAAATTTATTCAAACAATTAAATCATTTTCCACCACTCTCCTATGGATATTCGTGTTGCCGGTTAACGTTTTAATGCAACTGTATTTGCCTCAATAAAATAATTATTTATATACCGAAAATCAACAATTAAAATGGTTCATTAATGGAGTGATTGACGGGCAAGGGATGGAAAACGCATCGCCATTTTAATTCGAAATTAAATTTGAATTGATGTGAACAGTGTTGTAGATGTGTATTTTATTTAATATAAAATTTAATTTTAAATTTGTATGTGTTTTATATTGAAAACGTGAAACTGGTGATATCTTCGGGTGTTTGTTGTCATTTTTTCACCTAAAAGCCCGAAAATATCCCGAATTTTGAATGGATTTGTGTTTCTTCAAGTTTAGGCCATTCAATTCGCTTTTTCTTATGAACAAATTGTTTCTTAAAATAATTGTTCTGAGTACGAAAAATATCGAAATTAAAAAGGGATTAATTTAGGAATCTCCGCTACTGCATTTACAGATTTCGCTGTATTGAAAAACATTGGATAATAATAAAATCGCAGATTTCAAATTCATGAATGGCAGCTGCCAGGTGCAAACGCACGTGGAAAAACCCGATTTTTTTTCACTGGAAGGGACATAAATGAGTGTGCAGGCGTGCCAAACACCTAGCAAACGACACAACTCTATCATGTATTCGTGTAAAAGCCTTTTGCGCCCAATTAATTTGATCAAAAATTGCTGCCGGATTTACAGATTGATGCAAATAAAAATTAACAATCAAACCGATTAGAGTTGACGATGCCAAAATGAAATCATAATAAGGTCCTGAACGGCCGTCGCCGCTTTTTGCCGTCTGCGCCATGTGCCTTTATAATCTTATATTAATAATTCAATGTTCCCTCCATTATAGTAATAAAGTAATATGTCATAAAGAAGCCCCGAACTCCGAAGGACCAGATGTTGGAGATTTAATATCACTGGCGCACCCTCGATGTCAGTTCGCAGCCAGAATCACGGTCATAAATGTTATCAATATATTTTAACAAGCTAAATTTTATTTGCAACTCAAACAAAAGTCAMGTTTTGTAACTGTATTCTAGTCYTGGCGCGTTTCAAATTTAGTCTGATTTGACCAAAGCCTTTGACAGTGCTCACAGAGCTKAGAGGGTCAATAAAGTTTTTAASAAGACTTCGAAGAWTTTCGATAAATGTTCATTGCCATTTTAACATACAATTAATRAWACCAGACTTTCAGTTGTTCTCATTMMTTCTCACATATTGGTTTTAYTTTTAAATTCTGGTTAYTTCACGTGTAYWTAGGAAGCTTCTCGARGAAAAACAATWTSTTATCAGACTKKWTCWTCTACGCCTCTTACTTTTMTACCAKAARRCCATTTASTTTTMTAACAWRRAAWGCAGCGTCATTTTTGASTCTMTTTTGCAASTCAMRARAARYWSGCAAAWCWRMRACTTTTRGAAAWCAWGAMWWTTTCKSAKAAWMYTGCCAACATTTMMWWRTCTGATGRTTCAAATTGCRCTTTCTGRRTCAARRCTACTYKARTTTYCKCWSGCAAAYSMRCRWTTTTGTCCCMMTTYTSYATCCGAGAMGWTRSCARAACAGCGACGAATATGTSGCWTAAWYKWGSMCTKAAGARWCTGATMKWMAAAWWGCGCTTTCWGGGTCAAAACTRTTYGAMRWMRAMCYYGCAAATCTAAWACTTCTMRAAAWCWRGMMWTTTTTTGAGAAAACTGCCAACATTTCCTTRTCGMCAGTTCACTSTCTAAAACGCCATTTARTTCTCTCTGGAATGATGTAAAAATGRRCGTTTTTGCTCYTTTTGCGTCCGAAACAGTAGCAAAAGCGGGACGGACAACATGMAATTTYGGRATAATATTGMACCTATGTATGATAAGTGTATGATATTCAAATTTCGCTTTCTGGGTYCAATMAAAACTTTTCGAAGCYCGAATTCGGAAACTTGCCGGGAAATGATAAGAAAAGTATATGAATACAAAAATTTTAAATAGTACATTTTAGRTGTWGACAGGGAGAGTTTAAGTAACTGAAATTGAAGATGGAATYTCAAAACCGAAACGTCTGATTCTAATTCGCCATATACCATGKTAAGCYGGTACCTTCCAAAGTCTTTATCACAGTCGTAACGGTTAAACACACTTCAAACTTCTTTCGTAGATGAAAAGTTCTCGAAACTTCCATCTGATATCAGCCCTAAAAKTACAATTTGCCAAATTTCGCTTTACTAATCAATGTCTTTAASTTGAAGGTACGWWTGCTCAAAATCGCTCTCATTTTTCTTCGCTTTAACTATATTTTTTTGCTATTACTTTATTATAATCTTAAAACATTCGAATTGGCTTTTTAATATTTTGAAAATTATGTTTTAATTTAAAATTACAAACGCAAGTGCCTCTCATACTAAATAAAAAAWAAAACGAACCAAACCGATTATTTGAACTTGTCCATAAAATCTGAATAAAACCGAAATTTGCTCACTAAAGATCTGATTTTTACTTGTCTTTTTTGTATTAAATTTGTTATTCTACAATCAGAATTAAAAAAGTGAAGGCTGCAGAAATTTTCAAAAAACGTTTCAGCTTATTGATTGTTAAAAAGAAATTGGTTCGAAAACTATTGACTTAAATAACTTTCCAGCGAGATTTTCCAGATTCTGAGGAGAACATGTCAATCAAATAGTATAAAGGCGAATAATAATAATTATTATTTGCAGGATAGTTTTATTAACTATTTCTCGATTGGGTAATTTCTATAGCAAAAGTTCTGGTTTTAACCAGAATCTATGATCAATTTTTTATAAGACACTTTGTAAGATTTGTGGCCATAGTAGGCCGAAGAATTAGGTCTATTAAGTCGATCATCGGTTCTCTTCGCAATCCTTCGGTCATGTCCGTCACCCCCCAGGGTGCAATAATACTTGACAAGGATAATAGAGAATTTATTAAAAACCCCGGCAACGATTGTAACTCCATTTCCGGAATCTGAAAGGATTTATTCTGGAAGAAAAACCGGAACTGATTTATAAATCGGGCGACGCGACGGCCCGAAAGAAAGGAAAATTTTAATTAAATCTGGATTTGAATTTAAAAACCCAAGTGGAGAACGGAGGAACTGGATGGTTGAATAAAAATGCGAAGCCAAAGAGGGCGAACACGATCAGTCTGTGATTGGTATAATTGTGGAATAAGTGGTTATCGATGGAAAATTAATTCGACCGTTTTTTTTTGAGGGGGAGTCCGGGATGGAAGCTTTCTTAATTTTGTTTTCGGGAAATTCAACAATTCGATTATCAATTCAGCCTAATTAATTCGTTGAGCTAAACGGCAGTATAATTGCAAACACAACTTGCCTTAGATGCCAGAAGCTGTAGTTCAATTCAAAAAAACAATTCTGATACAAAGACAATATATTATCATTCAAATTCGATCTACCCCATTCGGGGTAAAAATAGTGTGCGTGTTGATTTTAAACCCCAGTCGACAGTGGCTTTTGTTACATATTTCCCGGTGATATTCAAATATGCAAATGTGGTCGGGATCTCCGATGGAGAACATCGCACGTGACCCTTCAGTTCTTGTACTAATATTTACCCTTTACGTATCGCCCAGTTTTGCATTATTTTGATTTGAATATATCGGAATATGTTAAATGGCAACTCGGTTTCCTCATGTTCAATTTACAACCCACAATCGTTTATATGCTGATGCTAAATCGGCCTCACTTAATTCCCGAAACTGAGTAAGTGTCTTTAAAAATTTACAAACATTCGAACCATTCATGTTTTTACAAGCCTGAAGAAGGCATTTTGTCAAAAAAACATTAATTTTCAAGAGTAAAGAGCTCAAGAGTAAAGTACCTTCATTTTTGACGATATCGAAAATTGTTAATAAGAAAAGCTGACCAGAGCTAAAAACTCCGTTCAAAATTGCATCAACATCCGACGTTTAAAAAACATGTTGCCTATTTTTGTCTACTATTAGTAACAATGCAAATGTGAATGTAGTTACGCTAAAATTTTGTATGAAAACTTGAAAATGAAACGTGTGAAAATTAGCTTATTCGATTCTGTATGAATTGGAAAAGTTTTCAGGTTTATATTAAATAAAGGTAAAGATAAATGTTAGGAAGCGGTAGGTATTTTGAGAAAAATTCTAGAAACTATTTTTAAGTAGTAGAATGTTCCCACGTATTTAAACGTAGTTTTTAGGTCTGATTAATTTACTGCTAAATAATTTTTTTTTGTGGTATAAAAATTATAAATTTTTAAAAACCGCGTACAAAACTGAAAAAGGTAGTATCTGTTTATTGTATTTTTGATATTAGTACATTCAGATCTTTTTGTAAAAAATTACATTTTTGTTGCATAAATAGTAATAAACAAGTTTCCCATATTTTGCCTACTTAAGTAGACATAGACTGTATATTGTCCAAAATATGTGTTTTTTTACCATTAAGAATGGGTGCCAATTGATAAGCTAACATGAAACGTATTTGTAGCAAATTTGATTTAAACAATTTTTATTGCTTGCAAAAGAATTGGCTTCAATTAGGTAAATATTTACGCTCAAGTATTTTATTTTGTCTCAACAATTCACTATATTTCCGTTCAAAGTACGACACTGTAGAAGATTGTTGTTGAAAGTTGAAACATTTACAAAAGCTTAGAGATTGAGTGCTCACATTTATCTTGGCATGGTAAACAGAAGTACTCGCAGTAAAATTGTAAAGTTATTTTACAAATCTCTTTAAACTCGAATTTATTAAATAAATTATAATATAAATTGTGATCTTCCTGCTTCTATAACAAACAGAAAATATTTTATTGAGTGCTTCCTTCTCAATACCGTTCATACCATAATCAAAAGTAGCATTAAATTTTGTTCGTTTTATACTTATTGTCAAAACTAATATGTTTAGAACTTTTTTGAAAAAATCATGTATTTTTTTTAAATTTATTGCCACTTTCTTCGCGTTTATTAAAAGTAAATTAAGTAGATAATTAAAATTAATTGGCGAGCTTACATACCAAACAACTAAGAAAAATTTGTTAAAGGAAGAAATTAAAGTATACTAATAACAACCTTTTTAAAGCAGCCCTTCGAAAACTTGATAAAATTTTTATGTTATTTTATGAAAATTGTTGCTTCACGAATATTTAGATTTTTTCTGAGACTGTTCGCATTCATTTTACGCTTGTCACAAGAAAACTATCAAGAAAATTTAAATTAATTGGAGTGTTGAAAAACCAACTAGCTATAAAAACAGTAATTCAAAAGTATGGAAAATGTGGAACTAACAAAAGATAATAATAAAAACCTTGATAAAAAGCAAACTGAAAATATTTCCTTCACGAATACTTCCATTTATTCTTAAGACTAAGGAAACTCAGAAAATTTGAATAATTATGCAATTAATTATTGAGTAGTTTTAACAAGTTTGATAATATGAGCACACAAATCCAAAGAGAAAGTTAAATTAAATTTTATCGTGAATCAATAAGTTCTTCAATAAAAGTGTTAAATGCTGTTCTTTCGGCGAACATTACTCTGACTTCAACTTCCAGTTTTTGCATTATTCTCCACCCAAATTTATTAACTTTCTATTAGAATGTCACCAAAACCAAAAAACACTTTGGCTTTTTTCACAATTTATCGTCTATTAGTTAATGTCGTAATTGATTTTAAGTTTTCTTCAAAACAAGCATAAGATGGCTAAAATCGTCGTTTAAAACTTACAGCGGTTCAAAAAATTTAAAACGCGCACTTTAAAAAGCTTATCAGTGAACCGCAGGTGGAAATAAAGCAAAATTCATCAAATTTTCGACAATTTTATGTGGTCACTTTCGAGAAATTGGATAAATATCTGAATGACCTTCAACTTGAAATTTAGAAATTTTTTAGACTTCCAGCACTTCTAGTTGGATTGACTGCCTTTATTGAGCAAATTGGAATCAGTCAGTGGAAAATTTTGTTTAGTTATGTGTGTTTTTTAAATTAATTTCACTTACTTCAGTGACATTCGTATAAGGCTGTGCTCTGCAGATACAGAACGGTTAAGACACACGATAACAATTAACTTTGTTGCCTACGAATAAGAAGCAACAAAAGCAAACATTTAGAACATGTACAAGTTGATTTTAAGTAAATTCTCATGAATTAAGACCCTGTTTTGCAAAAAACCCGACGATTAATAAAATTTTCGTTCCTGTTTAGTTTCAAAAATCAGAATGGTTCAGCTACTCTTCATTCACGTTCAGAGAACCAAATTTCGTGATTTGGTTGTGATTTTTAGTAGACTATAGAATATTCTAGAATGCAAGTTTGGGCACACTTTTAATTGCTATTTATACAGTATGAGCTGCTAAAATTTCTCTTACAACGAGGCAATCAAGCCAAAAATTTATTTTTTCTGGTATTGCCTAGTCGATATTACAAGAATAAAATCCGTAAAAATTTGGGACTTTGATGATGAATTTGGCCTCGATTTAGCTAAGCAAATAAAACCGGTTGGTAATAAAATAACCTCTAATCTATTGAACCATCAATGGAAGCTCCATTTGTAATTGGAGCTGTGCGAAAGTGTGTCTAAATATTTGCACATCCTTCAGAACTTTGCGAAACATATGTCGGCAAACATTCGCTTCTACCTCCGAAATGTATCACTTTAAGGCGGCTGATGGCAAATTCCCACGGTTAATTTTTTTGAAAAATTGCTCTCTTGAACTTCAATGCGTTTATTGCAATAATTATAACTCCATTTAATATTTTTCCTGTTTTTATGTCTAACTAAATCCGGCTAAGGGTTTGGGTACATCGAAACGTATTCAGTAAATTATAATAAAGTGAAAAACTCGGATATAAAACAATAAAAATAGGTCTGAATTTGTCTTGTTGATGTTTTCCTCAAGATCGACAGTAAGCCCTGTAAAATCGAAAGTAATGATCAATGCCACATTGTAGTGAACTAAAAAAGAACTACAAAACAAACAATTTGTCAAACAAAACGTTGAAAAGGCCTAATCGCTCTCGACGCCCCTTTAAAACCTTTTCAAACCGGGCAGGCCCCGAGGGTTAAAATTAGACCACCCTGGGTTTGATGGTGTACATGGTTAAATCAGAGTCAATTCGCACACATTCTAAACAACTTGCGTATTTTCGCTTCGCTAGCAGTTAGAGCTCAGATGGTGAACTGAGGATTTTTTTAAGGATCAATGCTCAGATGCCTTTAAAAAACTGGAGCGGTTGAAAACATGAATTAAAATTTGATAAATGGTTTTCTTTGTGCAATGCTAAGAAAGGTGTAAAAATAAAGTGGAACCGATTTGTCCGTGTGAAAGATGGAGAAAATGGGTTTTTATTTCATTAGTTTTCCCTGTGTGTTTCACACCACGAGCGATTTTTACTTGAAAAAAAAAACGGATTTTCTATCACAAACTAGAGTTTCCTATCTAGATTGTAATGGTGGAGTGTTTTTAAAACTAGTTGATAATTGTGGAAATCATGCAGTTTTATTTAGGCGAATGGGTTGTAAAAAGGCTGTAGAAAGTGCAGAAAATGATCTTCATGAGAATGGCTCAACTATGAAAAGCTATTATTTACAGTCTTTTTTCAATTAATGAATTTTTAAAGTTAGCCAAAGTTAGGAAATTGGCATTTTATGCCCTGCAAACACTCTTGATCAACAAATTTGTGAAAAAAAAGTTAGAGCACAATCAAATTTTGAAAACGTGCCATCAGAAAACGATGAAGTAAAATGCATTTTGCAATCATTCATTCACAAATATGTTAAAATACAAATACAAAAGTAGCACGAATACAATTTTTGGAATTTTACGAACATATTTTCTCCACCAAATAATACCAAAATGATTTTCTAGGTAATCGCGTTTTGCAAGATTGTATTTAAAAAAATTACGAAATAGGGTAAAAAATGTTACATGAAGGAAATGGTTTAACCGATGAAAACACTGAAGTTTCGCTGTTTGTCTCATTAAATAAAATATTTCCAGTACTTTACAGGTTTTTCAAAAAATTAAAAATTGGCGAAAAACGCTGTAATTTTTGACTTTTGAAGTTAAGATCAACAATATTAAGTGCTACATATATTTTTCGATTTTCATAACACCGATTTCTAGCCTCAAAAGTTTAGAAAAAGTTGAAGGCACATTTGCAACATCTCATTCGAACAATTTACAAAATATTGCATGAATAAAATGGTTCTGGTTAAAATCTGCCAAAACCGAAACATTTTGCAAGTCGCGACTAAAAAATTGCCTCAATATAGGAAAAGATGCGCTATTCTTTGGAGGACAWTTAAAAAAAATAAGAATTACAGCGAAAAAAACTGAATATTTTAACTTTTGAACTTAAATTGAACAGCGTTAAGCCCTACACAAGTTTTCCGATTCTTATAACACCGATTTCGCTCCACGAAAGCTTAGAAAATAAAACTCCTTGGAACCTTCGAAAGATGATCAGTTGAAAAGCACATTTGCCACATTTTATTCAAAAAATTTTGAATTTCAAATGAACAATGTTAAGCACTACAGAAGTTTTTCGATTTTTATAACGGCAATTTCGCTCCACGAAAGTACTGAAAATAAAGTTCCTCGGAACAGTTGATCAGTTAAAAGGCACATTTGCAACATTTTTTTTGAAAAATCACCGAAATTTGTGTAGCGGTTATAAAGAAATTTAATTTTSAAATTWAGCACAAAGCTCGCAAGCGCGYTTGTTACTCGYAATCAATAAAACAAMATTTTCAAGTGGCAGAAGTTCAGAAGGAATGTGRCTMGCAAACAAAGATGCCAATTGTGMGGAGGCAACAAAAGCAGTTTAAACAGTTACMTAGTTTAAACAAGAAATATATAATAAATTACAAAATATGYGACAAAACAGTAAAAATTGACTTTAGATTTTTTGGCACCACAACTACATTAGAGTCTAATGAATGTTATAGAGAACGTGCCTCAGAAATTGTATTGACTGTTTAGATGGAATAAAGAAGAACAGTGGCCTGAAAAGATCCACTCAAAACGCGATGAGGTGAAAAATACACTTTATTAGCCTTTCATTGAAGCAAAGTTATGATCGCGGTTCTAGAAGAAGATCAGGCATGTTTACTTAACATCCTATGCAGATATTTCATGAATTTCAGCAGCGGCAGACGATTCCAATAAAGAATGACTTTAAATGCAAGACGCTGATTGAAGTTATGGCATTGAATAAACGCATGTTAGTTGAAAATTCTATCGAACACCAATGAAAAATTGATTCAATTTTCTTTGGGATAACTTCCACGTGATTTAGCTGCAGAAAATCAACGTTTTCAAGTATATTGGAGCAACAAAAACAAAAAAAACACCATTATTCACTGATTGGACGAGAGGAGAATTCATTGATCCACATAATCGCAAAAAACATTTTTCAGGGCAATGGACTTGTTCCTAAACCAATTATGAAAAATTAGTCCGCGAATGCCGTTGCGCCTACTCCAGCGTCGATTAAAAATTAATTGGAGAACCGTTCTGCGCAAAGAATGAAAAAAAAAACTAGTTCCTCTTTTATGATTACAAATTAAATCAAACGCAGGCGAGCTCGCGCTTTTCGAACATTATAACGGTTGACTAATTTTCGATTTGCTTACATAGATTGAACGAAAAAAAAGGGTAAAATAACGGAGTTAAAATAATAGCAGGATAGGGTCGAACTGGACCTGGCATTTACAGTGTTCAGGAAACTTTCGCTAAAACATTTTGTTGCCTGGGGTATTGCAATTTATGACATTGTTCTATGTCCAAGCACTCTTATGATTATGCTAATGGTAAAACCTATTAGAACATTATGCATAACTATGCCCAAAGTTGCAGAGCAATAAAAGGAGTTAAAAAATTAATCAAATATTTTAATTGTAGATTTCAACTTTCCAGTTCTTCTTCAATTATTTATACTCGATGCGATTATTGACCTTTTTTTGGAAAATCTTCATCGACGGTTTTACGTCCATTAGAAAGAAACAAATGTTTCGTTAGATCTTCTGCGACATAGACAAATAATAATTTTCAAAAATGGGTTTAAGAAGAAAGTAAAGTGTTGAAACTCCGAATGCTACAAACAAAATTAAAACTGTGAAAACCATAGTTATAATGTTTATTATAATTTACTTCTATAGTTTAACGTGAATAGAGACCTGGATTGATTAATGGTCAGGTTTGCGTGTGGCCGACTCCCGGGCAAAAATGAAATTCATTCCGGGGCATTATAAAAAATCATTGATTTAGTGCAAGACTTGGCAGTTGCAGGGGAGTCACGGGCGGTTCAGGGGGAACACGGGGCGGCCGGCCAATGGCGATGCATCACGAGCGGGCCCGCCTTTGTAAATATGCCTCTTATGTTTTTATTTCGTCTTTTATTCGAGTTTTATTACCCCTGCTACCGCAGCAGGCCGGGCGCAAGAAGAATAGCATGCCCTAGACGTACGCTATAAATAAAGCCCCCATAAAGTTGTTCCGTATCCGCGCTAAACGGGAGGTCTCGTCTAGGTATTCAGCGGAAAAATTCTAAATTGAATTTTAAGGTTTTGTAATTGCTTTTTCATATTTTTCTTTGATGCGATTATAAATCATGGTTTTGCGCAATTTCACTCTAAACGGCTAAAGTGCCTTTAGTGGGTTCTTTTCCATCTAACAGGATCTAGTTGGGTGTCCAGTGCAGATGCTCAAAGAGGATTTTTAATTTTTATAACTACTGCTTTTTTTCTCTTGAGAGGGTGAATACACATGAGTTTCCAAAAATAATCTCCACAGGCTGTTAGTGTCTTTTATTGTCTCTAATCTACCCATTGCTTCCAATAATTCGTCTTTACGAAACTTTCTTTACATTTAATTTTATCAAGTGATTTTCGAAGGTTCGTTAAAGTTAATGTGAAACCGGTCGCACCTTAATTAATTTGCATGTGCACAAGAAGATCTATATTTAACTACACAAAATAGTAAGTTTGTAATTTATTATTTGAATCTTCATTTTTTTACTTCTTTTTCAGGCGCAAGATTTACAAATTTATCAACATTTTCTCAATCATTTTAAATGCCACGGCCTGGTAGGAACCACGAGAGAAGTAGAAATTCGGCTTAGTTTGGTATGGAAAAATTTACAGAAAAATTGACGGCTTCGAGCGGCTGCCTTTTTCCAAAAAACAATCCGCTGCATTACAATAATTTAGACATTACTGCTGGAACCCCCCATGTATAAAATATTCGTTTTTCCTTTTGAAATTCTAATAGTAAACTAAAAAATTTTACAAACAAAATAATTATAACTTAAAATTTACAACTCTGCCAATAATTAATTAAGAAAAAATTTTATTTTGCAGTATTGAATTGTAATCAAAGTCGAAAAACTGGATACTTTTTATTTTCAGTTTTAGTGACGTTTATTGCAGCCGACGAAACCTTTTAACACTTTCAAGGTTTACACCAATCTGAAGAGTAAATATATTAATATGCAAAAGCGACGATACAGTAAATAAATAATAGAGCTCATTTGTTGCTTTGTTAATATAATGATTTTTATATTTTTAAATATATTTGCAAGAAGCTTAAATATTTTGTAATTGCTCTTGATTGCAGCTTAACTAATTCTATTTTATCCGTCATTCAATGCAATGCTTTTCATTCAAAAGCAGCTTTCTATTAATTAATTCGTCCTTTTATTAACTTCTCTTGCTTCTTTTTGATGGTATTTTTATTTTTATGTATTACTTTACATGGCGTTTCTATCATCCACTATTTATGAGCAAGACTTTGACAGCTCCAAGGCTTAAAAGACACTTTTGAACACAAAATCCCATTTTAAATACAGGTGGATTTGGCCGAAATCTTGTAAGTAAAAAATCATATGTGCGTCATATACCAATAAGTTATGAAACACATTGCAATAATTAAAAGAGTGATACTAATCATACATACAAATTTTGAAACCGTGAAATAAAATATACAGTGAAAAATAAAAATCTCCGAAAAATCAGCGCGAAACCAAAAAACAATATCAACACACAAATAAATCGAAAAATTTAATCACAGTGCTTAAATATTTAACTGGTGATGATGAATGTAGAACTTTGTAGCAACTAGTTTATTGAATTTATTATATATCGATAAGTCAGAGGTGATATAAAATTTACCATAAAGCCTTTCGTTTTCAAAGGAATGAATCCCCCAAGAAATCAACACCTTTATCTAACACGAAAAAAAATTAGGAACATTGTTTACTTTCAATTCAATTTTGTGTCTCATACAATTATAAATGGGTGTTAACACCAACTTCCAGTTAATAAAATAACTAATTAAATATATTTCGGCTTGGTTTGAATAAGACGATTTAAGAACGTACCTATTTGAAATACCATGGCCAGCCCGAACACCTGATTTTACCCCACTAGAGCATCATTATATGAAAGGAGAAAAACTTGTGTTTTACCCAATAAACCTTCGGTAAGCTTTTAAAAAGGTTTCTATTAACTTTTTTATTATTGCACTCTTGCCTTTTCCCATCTTATTCTTGCTCTCATTACTTATTCTGATCTATTAATATTCTTATTGTGGTAAGACTGTATATACATAATACATTGCGCAACTTCGGGCACCGTCTATGTGTTTACTGATGAGCGAGTTTGGTCTTGCTTTTTTTGCAAGATTTTTGATTTGCAAGATCAAGCAATTGGTTCATTGTATGTATTGGGCTCCAGAGATTCCTATTGACAAATCCAAACAAGAAGCAAATTCAGACCATCACTGATAAGAACAATCGATTTTCACTCATACCCTTCCACAATTACAATATACAAAACCACCTTGTATAAAATCTCCCCCGTATAGCAATAATTATTATTGCTACACGCTACATTCAAATCCTGACCCCCATCATCATCATCTCATATAATGTAATAAAAGAAAAATTGAAAGAACCGGGAGTCCGGAGCGGCAGCCCCCATAAAAGCACAATTCGGGGCGACGCGAAAGATAAAGAAGAAAACTCCACCCCTCGAAAATAGTGCTGGGACGGCCCCTTTTTAAACGTTAAGGGTGGTTTTGAACAGCCGCCAAATATATCAGTCGTGACAGAGTGATCGGCCGACGCGAAATACTGTGCGTCGCGACGCCTCCGAGACGTTACAGGTGGTCCAGCCGCCCGTTTTACTTTTAGTAGTTTGCTCACACTTAATGAGAATTTGCCCTAATCACCAGCTCCTAGCTGTTGTTGAACCGACGATTTGTGATACTTTTACCAGGAGAAGAATCAGAAGTTTTATCTAGCTATGGACTAAGAGCTGTTTCCAACAGGAGTTTAAGGTTGGGCATTAAAATATGTTTAGCTAATACCAAAAGAAGAAAAAATTGACTTTTTCAAATGCTTTTCTACTATAAGAGAGCTTTAGAGTATTAGATAAAGCTCTCGCATGGTACCAACGATAATCTGATCAATAACAAAAAGTTAAATTACAAATGATCCCAGTAAGCAAAAATATGTCTCCGCATTAAGTTTGCAACTTTAAAAGCTAAAACGCTTGAAAACCAACGAATGTATTTCCATTTAAAATATTGCAGAAGAAGGTTCAAAAAATAATCTTGTCTTCTTTTCATTAATTATGGTGACGCAGTGAAATATTAACAGGCAAAGTTATGACAGATTTTAATTATATTACAAGTCCTTATTTTTTACGATTGTGGGTTTAAACTCACTTTTTGTATAAAGTTATCAATTTAGGTTAAAGTTACTACTTACAGGCAAGAGAGCGTGCTGGCCTTACAGTACGTACAAGCAACTCGCCAACTTTCCTGCAAATAAAGCTGAGTTAATTATTTTAATATTATGTAAAGTTAATAAATACTTTCAATTACTCTGTAATTATCTAAATAATGCTTAATATTTGCAAGAAACTGCAAATTCAATTTTCGGTATAAAGAAACAAAAAATATTTTCCTTGATGCTCCCTACTATTTAATTAATTATTAGCAACGTAGTTAGGAATATTAAATTTTGTTTAATTAATATGAAAAATTCAATATTTTTGTGGTATACAAAGTAGAATAAGTTTCCTCTTTTTTTACTTTTGTTCGTACTTTACAATCATATCATATAAACAACGTTTCTGAAAACCTTTGAAATAGCAATTTTTGGTGTTAGTTAACTAACAAAATTATTAGTAAATTAATAAATTATAAACTATAAAAAAATAGTAATGATAGTTTATAAATTTAATTCCAAATCAAAAT
>NW_026018611.1:6381012-6405628 GCF_020466585.1 Dendroctonus ponderosae
GTTGCAATTGTGATGTATTTTAGTGTGTGATATGATGAAGCTGTTGACAAACTCTGATTGTTTTTTAAATTAATGAAAACATTTTTTTGTACTATCTGTTATTTTAGAGAAACTGATGATGGTGGAAAACACCGAAACGTATTTTTATTATTTTTTTATTTTTTAATTGATAAATAGACAAAAAATGACTGAAGCCCAGGAATTGATTTTGATTTGGAATTGAAACACAGTCAGGAAAGTACGTACTATAAATTTTATAAATCTTTTTTTAAAATGTTACAACTTAAAAGTTGTTTTCTTGAGCTCGAAATGTCAGTTTTGTAGCGTCAAAATAATGTGCAAAATTAGTGATGTTTAAATTAAAATAACGGTCGTTGGTGTGAAGAAATGTTGATCAAATTTGGCTTTCTGTGTAAACGGACAATACATTCCAAGCATTGTTCCACTTGATAACTGTGTTATGTAAAGCTCTATTTAGTGTTCTAGCTCAAATTGTCCATGAAAAATGATCAAAAAAGTGGCGTCAGGCTTGAAACGCTGCTCATATTTTGGAATCTAAAACTGCAATGTTGAAATTTTGATTTTTGTGTGATTTGACGTGATGAACCTGTTATTCAATTCGCAATCCAGGGGCGTAGAAATGAGGGCCTTAGCTCTATTTATTCCTGAAGAATGAGCAAAAAAGTAGCGGCATGTTTGAAACGATGGTCTATATTTTGTATCTAAATGTGCATTATTAAAATTTCTCCTTTTCTGTTGAAACTGTTGAAAGTGTTATTCAATTCTCTCCAGCGATGGAGAAATAAACGCTTTTCTCAATTTCTCCCTGATGTATGAGCAGAAAGGTGGGTCATTTTCAAAACAAGAGCCTGATCTTGCACTTAACTATGCAATGTTTGTGTTTCACTTTTTCGTGAAAACTGCGGAAAATGAAAACAAAAAAAAATTCTACTGGGCAATGTTATTTTCAATACTCTATCCAGAGGGGAAAAAAGAAGCGCTCTAGCTGAAATCGTTCTCGAGATATAACCAAAAAATGATTTCACTCAAGGAGCAGAAGTTTTTATTCTCAACCAATCCGTATCATATAAAAAAAATGTAGCTGCAAGAAAACTAGGAAACCATTTCACTCAAGTAGCAAGATAATTTTTCAACCCCAATCAAATTAATTTCATATAACAAAATGTTGCTGCTGAAAAAGTTTCCAACTCCAAACCTCTAAAGATACCTTTTAACGCACCCTAAAATTGCCAAACCCTAATTTGTTGTAGATGTTCCAAAACACCCTCCAATTCGTGACCCATCGAACCAAGATGCTGAAAAGCCTCAACAACAATCAAAACCCATTCTCCATGGACAATCTGCTGTCCAATGGAAAAATCACCCCCGAAATGGACCTGGAGTGCGAGTCGAATCGCGCTGAAGACTTAACCGACTCAGACTACAAACGGAACAGCTACAGCCCCAATTCCCCCAAACAGGAAGACGAGCTCAGCGACCACGTTGAGGAGAGACTTTCGCCCGCTGAACGCGCTCACAATGAGTTTCTGAGCCGGTTTCACTGTATACGGAACAGAATTTGTTCGAACTGTGGCAGATTGGACTGTAACTATTTGCAGTGCCGACTTAATAGTGAGACGTTAATGAAGGACAGCAAGCCGGTTTTGAAATTCAGTGTTAGTGCAATATTGGGGGACAAAAAAAGAGACGGCCAAAGAAATGGTAAGTTTCCTTGAGGTTGTGAAGTCTGGCCAACTCCACCACTGTTCCCACTGTAAAAATCTCAATAAGCGAGTTTTCAACTCAATAATCATTCGAATTATTGTAAAAGGCACAATTGTGATTAACCCGGTTCACTGAGTTGGCAGCAGCCAGTTTATTACTCAAACTGGCGCGGATCGAGCCAATTTCAATTCCACAATTTGTCAGAAAGTTTCTCGAAATTATCGACGAAAATCGGCGTTATGAATTGCCGAATTGCCAAAGAGGGGAAATTGGGTTGCATCCAAAACATATCAGGGGAAACTTGCGAAAATCACATGAAATTAACTGTTCTAAGACTGGAAATGATTATCGGATGCGGCAAATTCAGTCAGGTGCTATATTGATATATGGAGCTTGCGAGTAAGTCAACATCTACAAGATAGAATGAGTTTGGATTCTGCCTCAAAAGTGAAATATATTTATGAAGTTCATGGTTTAATTTTGCAGTAAATTGAATGTGCCATGATTTTTATTGGCATTGTTTTTCCTCAAATGTTTGTTAAATTATTGGAAAATATTTCAAATTGTCGTTTACATCCAAAATTTGAACTATGATTTGGCGTAGATTAGGCCCACTTTATCTTACTTTTTTATTCGTGAAATAGGAATGCAGCTTTGAAATTTGTGGAAAAAACTGGAAGGAAAACAAACTTTTCTTCAAAGTTCGTTTTCCTACCGGTTGACAAAAAAGATATTTCGGATTGCAATACGAAACGTATAAATATAGAGTTGATATCTCGAAACAGGTTTTCATTTTTCGGTTTATCCCTATTATTTACAAAGTGATAACTCAAAAAACAAACTCTTCGATCGTGCCCTGTCTAGGACCCAACTTTTGTGGATTTTGGAAATCCACAGCTGTAGTGATGAAGTATTCTTTCAAATAATTCTCCCTGTATAAGAGTAAGAGTAAAATGTTTTCATTGCACGTTCAATTTTTTAGATCGTTTCGAGATTTGACGCCTGTATTTATGTCTTCCGTGTTGAAATCCAAAGAAAAACGTATTTTTTTTTGTTCAACTGTCAGCATTCCAAACTTACAAACATTTTTCATTGCTAATTGTTGCAACTCGTAAAATCTTTATCTGCAGAACTTGATTTTCTCAAAAACGTGAACTAACAGGAAAATAATTGAACTAAATAATGCTTCAAGCTGAAATGAAATGGCTGCAGAATTCAGAATTTATACCACTCCAAATTTAGAGGAACTTTTACAGTTAATTTCTTACTTTGTTGAGCAGTTTACATTGCATATTTTTCTGCAATATTGAGATTTAAAATAAGAATAGACTACACGGAAAGGTGATGAATGACGACACATAAATTCAAATATATTTTCCAGTATTCAAACAATTTGAGCAGATTCTTTATTATTTTATGAAGAAAAAATACTCTTTTTAATACTTAGGACTACATTTAAAGTAACATTTTCTACTGTCTACTTAATTTTAACTAAGATTTTTTTAAAGCGCTTGTTAAGATTCAATATATTTCCGCGTTTCAAGATGTCTTCTTTTTATATCAAAATTAATCTGTTTAAACATTTTTTTCCTTTAAATCTACCAGAACGACCCACATTTCGGCGTCGCCACCCTATAAATAATTTAAAAATGAACCTAAATCACATAATCACGGTATTCCCAGCCATTATTATAGTTCGGATTCCGTTTTTCTACACTCTACCAATAATCTGAGCGTAAAAAGGAATCATGCAATTTAATGCGAGAAAATCAAAGCCCATCTAGGTATAATAATCGGATTGACTCGAAGCCCGGAATAAAGCGAAAAGTCCCACAATGTTCCCTTATGTATGTATGGAAATGCTTGAAAATGGGAGCGGCGGTGAAAATAAAATGGAAATACCCTTGCGGGTTTTATTCCCTCGCGAATGTCAATTTGTTCGTTGTTTTCCGTTGCTTTAGCATACTGAACGCTCCCGGTTTTGAATTAATGCGAATTATTTCTAAGGTTCTGAGCCGATCCCGAGCTTTCGAGGGCTGATTGTGACGTTGGACGCGCCAGCTGAAGCTTTTTCCAACTTGCGGAACACATATTTATTGTTTTTATTCCAATATAATTTAAATAAGCGTTTTAACAAAAAAAACGTTCAATCTAAAAAAATCAACTAGTGCTTTAAGGCCCAACAGAAGGTATAGAGGCGAAAATAGCTACTTAATAGCTTGTCTAAGTGAGAAAACGATTATTGAAAAAATCTTGAAAATCTCTAAGGATGAAGATTCTTGAAACCAAAACTTGCTAGGCATTTAACTGCATAAACAGGCACATGAAAATCATTCAACTGCATAATGTACTTTTTGAAATTTAACAAATTATTTCGATTTAATCTCAGGCTTACTTGCTTGAAGGCACATTTATTTTTAAAGAATACCTAGGAAACCAAACAATTTTTGCTCCTGATGTTTCTCTAGTACGTATGACTGGTTTCTTCATTCCGAACATTGATTGATTTTTTTATATTTTTAAAATGTTTCTGCGCAAATAAACTTGGAATAAAATCAAAACCATTTGAAGAAAAATTTTAAAAGTTACTGTATTTTTTCTTGAAATATAATTATTGCAGTTGAATTTATGCAAGTTTGTGTTTCAAAAGTTCTCGCCTTCTCAGGGTTTTTCCATAATGGTTTTCACTTTTAAAAACTCTGCATTTTCAATGAAGAAAGGTAGGAAAAACAGAAAAGCCTTGTTGCTAAACCAAAAAAGATTTTGGTTGATGAGTTTTTTAAAAGTTGTTTTCTTTTCTAAAAAATATATACTTTTGTTTCCAAGTGAAGTTTCGTATCGTCTCCTTTACATACACAGGGTGGTGCTAAATAAATTCGCAACGAAAAACTGTAGATTCCTCATAGAAAAACATACACTTTTTCTCTTCCATTTTTATTTCTGTGCTACCGCCGACACCGTGCCGAGATACAGGGTGTCACAAATTTAATTTCCTTTGAGGTTTTTGCCACTATCTTAGGAACCGTTCGAACTATATGAGCGAGCAGTTGTACACACAATAGAACTATTAATAGCCAGTTTTCCGTATTTGTATTTCGAATAAATCTAAACAAAAAATAGCTTTTGTTCATAAAAATAAATTTTTCTCGAAATATTTTTTGGTTCTTCAGAATGTGCTTTCGAAAAGGCATTTTTTTCAGTGGCGAATAAATTAGGGACAAAAACGACAAGCTTACAATCTTCATCAGACTAATAAATTCCAGTAAGGTCCAAAAAGTACCTATTAACAGTAGAAAAGTGTATACAAAAGCTCATTCCTGTTGCTCAAAAGATCTCAAAGAATTCAAGTAATTTTTAAAAACTTACATTTGAAGCTGTAAGAATAATAACAGTAAAGTTCCGCTATCATCAAAATGTGCTTCAATGCGTGAAATTTAAAATAAGAAAATACACTAAATTTAATTCAAAAGCAACTTTTGGCCAGTTAATATTTTCCTCTAGATATGGCAGATATAAAAGCCACCGCACAATAGGATGTTATTTCAAAGTATTAAATCGGGCGATCGAAAACCACCCAGAAACAACCCCCTGTTTATAACACCTTATGAAAACATCCCATTATGTATCTATCTATTAACAATGAGCTACAAACCACCAAGCACAGAAGGTCAAACAAAGAGATTTTTTTGCCAGGCTAATCCTTACGATGTATTTACTGTGCGGCTTAAGAAACCCCTCGTGTTCTGATACTGTTAAATGGGCGTGTTATTTTTATAGCCCCGTCTATGTATTCTTATTATTAAAGGGATTGCGCTTTTTTAATAGTACCATTCGGGATGATAAAAAGCAACAACAATTGTATGGAGTGAAAGCTGCCACAGTTAGTTTTTTCAAGGCGTTTTGGGCGTACATAATGCAAAAGTAGTACAAAGCGAGGGGCTTTGCTGGGAATGGGAAAGAGACAATTTATTATTTGGGATTAAATGGGACTTTGCTAAAGCCTTCGAGAAGTTCTACTAATCCTATTTTTCATTGATATTAGCACTGTTTTTTTAGAGATTTTAATTAAAAAACTCTTTGTTTTCACTAAGCGCTGAAATTACCCAACGAGTGTGAGAAGGCTGGTGGCCAAGTGGCAGAAAAAGACGAAAAGATACGACGTGTAAAATTTGCTCTTTCTAACTCATTCATCTATAGTGCGGCCTTGTTCTACTCATATACGCACTGATTCAAATTTCGACATTCTCCAATTGAGATATTGAGGTTTAGTGGGATAAAATCATATTTTGTTGAATTGTTTTCTCAATAAACACATCTTTTTTTGATTAGACTTTACATGATAGCGCTTGAAAATGGAAAAGGTGAAAACGGATAGAGAAAATGGAGGCACGAAGAGCCGAAAGCGAAGCGGAGGCGTCGTAATACACTTGACGAAGGTGTTGAAGTGTATGACGCCATTTCCTCCTTGGGTGCTGCCGGCAGGTCCGCTTTAACACTTGCAGGAAGCGAGAAAATACGGAACATTTTAGGGCGTGACAAGTTTTAGTGTAGTTTGCCAAGTAAACAGAGGCAGGAGATTAAACGGGAGTTTTCAACCTAGATAGAAGAAATGTCGTCTGTGCTGCTGATATAACGAAAATTGACGAAATATTGAAATATTCACAGTATGTAGATGATGAAAAGTCACGCCAATATAGCAAGGATGCGAGAGTTGAATAAAATTAATTTGGAAGTCAAGAGAAGGTTTCTTTGCAAAAATTCTGCAAAACGACAAATTTTATTTTTGCCTGAGGTTTTTCTTGAATAATTGGAAGATTCAACAATTGGGCAATAAGACCAAACAGAAATCAAATCGCTTGCTGCAATAAAATTTTATACAGTTTCAAAATTTGGGCAAATTTGGCAGTGTAAAGTTTAATTTGTTGAGCAGTTTATTACAGAAAAGTGCACACCACGAAAAAACAAATTAGATTCGCAGTTGACAAGCGCTTCTTCCGAAAAACAAGCATATTAAATTAAAGAACAAATAGCTTTTTAAGGAAAATCATTAATTAATACATTAAAACGCCTAATAATAAAAGTGGGAAGTTTCTAAATAAAATAAATGACACAATAGGCTCAGTTATATCGCTTTAAACTCACAAAGATGGCTTTAAGTCATATACACATATTTTCAAGCAAGAAAAAAGGATTAATTTGTGCATATAAAGCAAAAAAATATTGTTTTAAATCACTCAATATTTAATGGTTCCGACACCTTAATTAAACACACAAATAAATATTTTGTCTCTCGCATAAGCTTTTGTTGCGATTCACCCATAAGTAGATGTTTAGATGCGTCATAGACAAACAAATATCACAAACATACTAAAAATCATACATTTTTACAAATAAAATAATTCAAAAAGCTGTCGCTAACCGAGCTGATATTTATACCACGAGCTCGAGATAAACAAAACAAGAATTAAAGAGTACCGCTGTTTAAGCTAAGTGGAGGCACAGCTGACGCCACAAATTTTGTTGGAGGCGGCTGACTGAGGGGAAATATGGGGCTCGATATTAAATTGAATGGCTACTTCTTACAAGGAAACTCTTAAAAGAGCGGTGTGTCATGCACCGTCAAGTTACGGAACGTTTTGGATAAAAACTTCAACAGTTTCAGGATTTATTTATGGGCGGAAATACGTTAAAAGTACTCGAAACTTGAAAGTTTCCATACATTATTAATGTCTGAGCATATTAAAAAATCGTTTGATATGAAACATGTTTTACAATAGATTTTGCACCATTGAACAGGAGGATTCTGTACTTTTCTTTTATTGATAAAATGATCTAAAAAGAAAACTTGTTAACATTTATCGGAAATTTTTGGGTTAATCTTTAACAGGAAAACAACAGAAATAATAATTTCAACATCATCGTTTTGCGAGAATTTTTTAAAGAAAAAAATACAAATGTGACTTGTTCTAATAGCAATTCTAAGTAAATATTGTTTAGATCTAGAATACAGTTGAGGGTCGAAATGCGATACTTAAATTGAAAAATATAAAATCCAAATGCCCTGCATCTTCACATTTAAAAACCCGCCAGTCTAACAGTCAGTAACAACCGCATGAAATCATACTTCGTTTTTTTGTATGTTTACTGACGCTTTTTTGTGTTAATTTCAGAGAATCTCATACATGTAACTCACCCGAGCCTTTTGGGCTTACAGTCGTACTTAGGAAATGGAGGTGGTGCAGGCCACTCACCCTCCATAGCAAAACCAGTGGCGAGCAGACCTCCCCAGTTCAACCCTCATCTGCTTTTAGCTCATTGTAGACCTCAACCCTATCTCACAGGTAAATTTCCTCAATATTAGAAGCACTAAATTTGACGCATATAAATATACAGTTTCCTTTTGCTTGTAAAACATCAAGCACATAAAACTCTTGCTTGTGCGTAGCATTTTAAATGTTGGTTAATTGATAATTTTGGGATTATTCTCTTTGCTTTGACTCAAAACTTTGCAGTTTCTTATCCTTATTTATGTTCCTTATGGTGATTTTCTTGTTTTTGAAACTCGAAATTGTGTCCAAACATTTTTTCTGTTAAAAACAAACACTTTGTTTCGACTAAACTCAATCTCAGTTTATGAAATCTGTGCCAGGCTCAATCTCACTCTGTATAATGCGAAAATCAGTGCTAATAAATTTATCCGTTAAGCGCATATTTATATATCGTTCGTTACTTTTTATGGTTTCGGAAAGCAAATACAGAGTGTTTACAATCGCGTTGTTCAAAATTCAGAAAATTTAGGTAGATTTCATATTGAGGCTAAAGCGCGTGCAAGACGATTTCAATAATTGCAAATTGCTGCTGTAAGTGGCTTAGATATCGACGAAACGTAAGCCCAAAAAATGTATGGTTTTTTTCTGCCTCATCTAATGACGGATTAATCCAGACATTTTTCAAGAATTAATTCCAAAGTTGTCGAACGACCAAACCATCAAAGTATAGATATTTAAGTTTAAAAATTCTATAAATCTAATGTTGAAATCATAATTAATTTAATTTGGTTTTCGAATTTAATTCTGTTACAGAAATTTTTGTAAAATTGGCTGTTTAATTACTCAGATAATATAATAATAATATCTACTTCGGACTACGATAAAAAATATATAAAAAACACAGTCAGGCCCAAAAGTTTATCCTTTTTATCTATATTCTGGCAAAGAAAAATAATTTTCCAAACTTTGATTGCTTTTGAACCAGCTCGATCAAACTTTTATATCATGTTTCACTTACTTGTTTACACATTTTCAGTCTATTTTTTCACTAAAATCTACTTAAATTACATAAAACTAAGCCGATGTTAAAACTGGTTCCAGTGTCAAATGATACTGACATAAATTTAGAAAAACGTCAGATTACATACATGTGACCAACAGTAGAAACAGAAATTAACTGACATTCATCTAACGAACCCAAATCTGTCACTAATAATTCTACCAAAATTCTACTACTTATGTAGGTTTTTTAGCAATTTTTTGTTAGTTTGCACTCTCTTAGTAAATGTTCACAAAAATTCCATTAAATGTTTCACAAGATACACTTGACAGAATTCATTATATTTACTAAATTTGACAGATAAATTGAATTAGAAATAATTTAAAAAATTTGAAAAATAAAAAAAAGAAAATGCTTTTGCAGTATGGCTATTTATAACAAAATTTAGGAAAAAAACTAAAAAATACGCTACGAAGGAATGTGACAGAATTTTTGCAATTTCATGCATAAAAGTATAGTTGTTCCTTATGCATATTCTATCAAAAACAAGAATATCCGAAACGGATATAAGAAAATAACAATATTTTTATTGTTAAAACCGACTTTAGTCAATGTGGAACAGATAAAAGTATTTTTGGCCGAAGTTCATGAAACGTGCTCATTTTTTATTATTTTTCTTTGTAGTATTCTAACCAGTTATATATTTGTCTACTTACTTATAATAGTTAGCTGCAGGGCTTCAGAAAACGAGAATATTTACGATATTTTCAATATTTCGACTCATTTTTATCCAAAATTGCGCTCAAGCGAATATAAGAAAACCGCTAAGTGACAGTGACATTAGAGGCAAATTTGCGCTTAGTGGAAAACGTCAATTTAAGCAAATGTGACCAACAGCAGAAATCAAAACTGGTATTAAACTAAAGTAATCAAGAGTTCCTTTGTATTAGTTTCGGTTTGCTTGGGTTTGTTTGTGTTCGTTTGAGTTTGTTTGAGTTTGTTTGTCAATTCGAAGAATAAAGATTAATTATTATAAATGGGCTTTCATGTTCCTGCCAGATCTGCCTGATTTCAATCTGGAATAAATTTTGCGAAAAAGCGCTATCGGTGAAAACTTAACACAAATTCAAAATATGTGTTCTAAAAACATTAAAAACAAATATTATAAAGAGGTATAAATCATTGCAGTTTAAATTTGTTGCTTTAGCTTGTTACTGCCAATTTATGTGCCAAAAACGAATAATTCTGATTTAATTTAGATCATACATTTATAGTGTCAACTCCTGTTTCTGGTACTCAATCGGCAGTTTTTCCGCTACCGGGTACATTTCCATGGGCACACAGTGGACGAGGAAAACCCAGGAGAGGCATGATGCGAAGAGCCGTCTTTAGCGACTTGCAACGAAAGGGACTGGAAAGGAGATTCCAAATCCAGAAATACATTAGCAAACCCGACAGGAAAAAACTAGCCGAAAAACTGGGCCTAAAAGATAGTCAGGTAAATACAAAAACTCACCCGTAAAGAGCAGTTTTCGTTTTCATTTTAAATAAATGAATAAGTTTCCGATTGAAAATTGAAACAATCAATCAAAAAACCGTGATAGGGATAAAATCGTCTCTTATAAATAAGAAAGCATCATCTGTTCGCTCCCCTCGCAGATAATATAATTTATTTGACCGAAATCGGCGACTTCTGGCGCTGACGTTTCTTTTATTCCCGACAATATAATCGGGCCTGCGATTTTACGGCAATTTACAAGTGTGTTTGTGATTTGTATACTAAACACAAAGTAATATATCTTGAGCCGTTTAGCTCAGAGGGTGAAATGGGAAATAGGGCCTACGATACATGACGACGAGCCGTTTTCATACAAACATCGCACAAGTCCTTTTGCATTAGATGAACACTAAAATTTGCATTAGATGAACACAAAAGTTTTACAACATTTTATTTGCTATTTTGATGGTCAGAAAACTGCAATTAATGAGGAGTTTTGGTCCTTCGAGCCGGATCTAACGACGCAACTAGAAAAACCGCATTCATGTTCGCAGAGTAGTTCATAAACTTCTTTCCTAAACAACTAAACTGTTGCTAAACGAAAAATTTAGTTTTTTAAATGATGGGATCGATATTTTAAAAGAACGTTCTTCCGTTCTTTTAAAATATTGGATGACAAGAACTGAAAAATGGTTCAAATAAACATGAACAAATGATTGAGTTAATCAATCATTAAAGAATTAATGGGAACAAGAAAAATCCAACAATGGAAAATTTTCGGACAAAAAGGACTAAAAAAACTGCTTCAAACAGTAAAAAATCATGTTTGTGAGGTTATTTTGAAGCGATAATCTCTGTGATTATTCATCATCATCTCGCATATTCTTTCTACCTCTACCTTTCATAGCCAAGAAAAAAATAATATCTAATTGAACTTTTTTGAAACATGCAACTTGATGCGGTTGTTAAAGGCAGACAAATGTTAAGCAGGAAAATTCACCTAAAAATTATGACCAACTAAAAATGAAAATCATTCGTAAAATCGAGCAAAGAACAAAATGAGCGACATCAAAGTAATTTGATTTTTTAATTAAACCCTCTGTTTGCTTCGAGACTTTTAGATTACTTGTTATTTTCTCACATTGTTTTATATAACATATTATCGACTCCTGCTGAATTGTATATTAAAGCAGAACAAATAATTAATATAAATTTAATCAAGTAAATTTCCAGACTTTGACAATACGCGTTTTGTAGCGAAACATTGGAAAAATTAATTTACAAGCTCTGTATGTAGACGGATTTTTTGCAGTGATGAATAATTATAAAACTGAAACTAGGTTAAAACTTATAATATTTTTTTCTAAAATTAGTACAAATTTCATAAAAATAATAACGATTTTAAATGTCTTTTCAGACTTACTTTTTATTAAATCTAACTTTAGTTTTTTTCTGTTTTTTTTTTGAAAAACATGGATTTCTGCGCTTTAATGTAATACCAACAATAAAAAATCGAAATACACAAGAAGTGGAATAATATTCAAGTAAAAGAAATGAAAAAACTACAAAGAATGGACGGTGCAGACAGATTATAGAAACATATGTTCAGATAAAAAATACTAAATCTAGACTAAAGGCTTAATAAAAACTTCTTGAAAATAAATTTAAATAATAAGTTCAAGTGTAAAAATATGAAGGTGCTTATACATATAAGAAAAGTTGAAGAATAAGAAGAGCAAATTACAGAATATCAACAGATATACTAAAAATCTACTAATAGAAACTGAAAGTTCCTACAATTCACATGAGAACATTAAATCAAAAATTGTGTTCCATAGAGAGGAAAATGAGAACATTTAAGCCAAAATATCTGAACCAACAAATTTCCTTTTTTCTGTAAAAAAAAACCTCAAATCCACACATCGCTTTATAAACTAACAGCGCATTGAAACAATCTAAAAAGAGAATATGTATTATACAGCTATAAAAAAAGTTAAATAATGAAGACAAAAAATACAAATATATACAAAATAAACGGAATATACGAAATAAACGGATACAATTCACATAGAACATCAAACCTGGAGGATAAAATGAGAACAATTCATGCAAAAAATTCGCTTTGGAATCCAGTAAATTTCCTTAGAACGAATCATTTAATTGGGTACGATAAAAGCTGGGAAATACGCAAGAGGCAAGTTTTGCATACAAATATTCAAGCTTAAAATCTGGGGATGGGAACGTTTGGGACAATAGTTTGGCCATCCCGCCCTCCAGATCTGAATCCCCAAATTCCCTTTTGTGGACAATATGCAGAAAATCCACAACCCGCTTTGTAATGAAACATCACATAAAACGCAGTTAAAATTGTAAATGAAAAGAATTTGCAAAAAAATGCAAAAAGAAATATTTATTTAAAATCTGGCTTCAGTATTCTGAAATTACAAAACAATGTTTTGTTACCTAGCTTAATTTAATGCTGTTATAATAAAAATATAATACTAGCAAACATATTTTAGGAAATGAGACACGCACTTGCACATTTTCCTTAAATGTGAACTTATTTTGGTTCAATGCTCGAAATCGAAATCAATTCGCGTCGAGTGCTTCAAACTTTCATGCGTATTTATAGAATCTTTATCGGGCAAAATCAACCGAATAAAATTATCTCTGTGGAAAAGTCGTCGGCCTTTCAATAAACTTTGAAAGCCATCGTTCACTAAGAGCGAAAATAATACGAGGGGTTTCAATAGAAGACGGTGTATCATATTTCTTGTGCTGATCGATTGCGCGTCACTCGGAAGGCCTCTTTGCCTCCAAAACGGCCTCCCCCGAAAGTCTCCACCGTTATTATCCAGTGCGTTAGATAGGCAACATATGTTTTTGATAGGCACTAACAAGGGTGTGGGAGCTTTCCCTCTCTCGCGCGTTTCGTCTCTATCTCTAGCTACCAAAAATTCTCTTCGGTTATTCCGTACATTAACTCTCTAAACGGGGGGGCCTACTAGCTTGATCTTTCATTACGAAGTCATATGGAAAATGTAACCAAATGGAAAAGTTGGACGCAAAATAATTGTTATGGAAAAAACTACATACAAAGACCAAAAATCGGCACGCCTCAAAAACTGAGCCAAAGTCGAGAGCGCAAAGCAGACCAAAATAATTTTTCCGTAGCGACAAAAAGCTGCAGCGACATAAAGGTTCCTCACGCTCTCATTATTCAGAAACCCACTAATTAAACAAAATTAATACAGAATTTTTCTATAATGGCATTACATTTTCAACCGCAGTATTTAAAACACTTTAGACCGAATTTTTGCATTTTTTACTGTGAATTTTTTAAATTGTAATAATAAGGTAATGATCTAAAACACACCGCAAAATTCAAACCAAGATCAAACGCGTGCGTTCTATTTGAAAACTGAAAATTGAGGCCGAAATTGATTGATTTTTCTAAAGAAAAACTTTACGATTGATTGATTTAATGCCACATCCGGATTGCCGCAAACCAAACTGATTTTACCCCGAGAAATATCTGCACTTTATCGATCTTTATTTAAGGACCGGCCAACGACAATTTCCCTTTAAGGGCGCATAATAATTTCTATTGGGTGCACGTGCCTCTTTCAAGTGCTGCCTTTGTGTAGCTGAGCTGTGTTGCTGACAGTACATTCGCTCCTAAGTTATGTAATCGGATCATGTGGTTTAACCCACAATGAGATCGACAACTTTTATACGGCATTAAACAATTGCATAAATATCTTAACGTTTCGCCCGCCTCTCCAGGGAACATTTTCAGGGGTTGTACGGTATTGGAGGAGTTGTTGGATAGCAAGGGGCTTGACGGTTTTTCCCAGAATGCAACAATTTTAGGAATAAGATAAGGAATAACAAAAGGTTATATAATGGGCAATAAAAGTTTGCTTTTGTTGCGTTGAAGCTAAGCAAAAGGTTTGATTATTTGGCAAATAAACTTCGAAATAATAATTTGCTTAATTATTAAGTCCAAATCAAATTCATTCCTGGGTTTTAGTCATTTATTGTCTCTATTTATCAATCAAAATACGTTTCGGTGTATTTTTCCACCATCATCAGTTTTTATGTGTAGCTTTGTTGCTGCTTTAAGCATGCATTTTCTGCAATAAATGACTGAAACCCAGGAATGAATTTGATTTGGAATTGATACACAGTCAGGAAAGTATATACAATTAATTATTAAGGTATGTGAAGCATGGATTGGAGAAAATCGAAAGGGATCTTGATGAGCGCGATCGTACCGTTGAAAGTTGTGAATAATTCCATACCTACTTAATATTTGAGCAAAGTATTACCTGGGAATTATCTTATATTTTCTTTCCAAGTTTTATTTGCACTTAATAAAACCGTCTGCTGTTTCAACGCAACAAATGCAAACTTTTTATTGCACATTTTTTGAACTTGTTCTACGAAGAATCTTATTCTACGATTGTTACTTTATGTGAAAAATCGTCAAGCTGCTGCTGTTTGACACAACACTTCCCATACTTAAAAACCCTAGAAAACGTTCCCTGCAGAGACAGGCGAAACGTTGGAATTTCTGTAATTGTTTAATACCGTATAAAAACCGCCAATCTCAAAGGACAAATTTGCTTTATTGATAAAAACATTTCAGACGAAGGAAAGGGCAAATTAAATTTAACTAGTTTAAGTCAAATTAAATTTAACTGTTTTTTTTGTTCTTGCGCCTCAAAACTTTATGTTTCCTTATAGAGGATTTAAACGGAAAATAACAAATTGGTGATCGCAAAATAACAAGTTGATACGCAGTTGTGATAGCAAAAACTTTGTAAAAATCCAATTTCAAAAGCCGACTTCGCTTTATTGACAGAATACCCATTCAGAATAAGAACAAAAGTAAAAATTATTAGCATACATTAATACATTATTTTGCAAATAACTGTAAATCAGTGGCTAGCATGAAAAACTCCAAGAGACAAAAAAGTGTCTATATTGAACAAGCCGTCTGTGAAAATCGAGTTCAATGACGACAAAATTTTTTCTTAACTTTTTTTTCGTTGAAAGTTCGCCGAACATCAATCGAAAAAATATAAAGCAAAAACGCCCTTCTTGACTGGGACTTTGCAAATTGCGGATTATTTCCGTATCAGAGATGATTTTTAGATGGTGTATCACAGTGAATATATATTTTTTTAATTCTGTATAAATTGATTTGAAAAATCGATAATGCAGAAAAGTTATATTATTAATTGCACTCTAAAAAAATATCACTTCTATTTCAAGTATTATTCGCAAAAAAATTGAATATACATCAAGATGGAATGATTATATATATTAATAAATAGTACATTCACTCCCAGAATAACTCATTAAAAAAGTTAACAATCTAATGAGAAAAGCCCAATATAGACAAGAGAAAGGACTAGTTGAAAACGACGAAAAAAAGATACAAAAATTTTCAAAATGTATTCAATTGAAGAATATATTTTAACCGAGTTTCAAGATCCTGGCAAACTTTTTTCTATTAGTGTTAACTTTCCCCTATTAAATTGTTAAACCGATGGCACATTTTGCAAGTGAGAAGAAAATTCACAAGCATGTTCCATTGAGTCAAACTTGTAACACTTTCAAACCTCYYTTCCAGTCTATTTGACGAATCAATTCCAAATCGCCTTCGGAATTTATGCTGTCAGAAAAACGGTATAAAACACACTAATTTGCACCCAGAGCCGACATATAGAAGTACAAAAGAGCAAAAATATAAAGACTATACCTATAAATCATTTCCTGGAACAAGTGCAAGTTTTTCCATTAAAAAARACTAATCCTCGAGCCCCATTTTTCCAAATGCACCGTGCTCGAAAGTAAACCCTTCCCTTCCTTCCCATCCCCACCACGAGCCCCAATCGTATTAAACAATCAACTCAGTCGCAATCTGGCTAAACTACTATAAAATTAGATTTTAATCGCAAAGGCGCCTATTTAAACGAGTATTTAAGGAGCTCCGGGGGGTTGGAATCACCCCATTACCATTGAGGGCGCGGGGCGGGGTTTAAGACAATGTAAGAAAGCGCGACGGCCAATAGGAGAGCGGCGCTCGCCCCTCCACCCTTTAGGGAACTGGGTGGCGTGCGCCCTCTTGACGGGGGGTTGAAAAACGAATTCAGCCACGCGAATTGTCGGACTGTGCAGGAATGTTGATTGTCGAGCGATTATTTTATTGCCTGTGCATGGATTTGTTACAAGAACACCCAACGCAGAAAACTATTTATTAAAAAGTGGGATTTTTAGGTGAAGATCTGGTTTCAAAATAGGAGAATGAAGTGGCGGAATTCCAAAGAGAGGGAGCTTCTGGCAGCGGGGGGGTCACGGGAGCAAACTCTGCCCAACAAGAATAATCCCCATCCTGATTTAAGCGACGCCGATGGGGACAGACCGAAGTTGGACTTATCAGATGTGCAGGTAAAAACCCAACACTCTGTAGATCTCGTTTTTCAAGTAAAAAGGGGAATAACATGTTTGAAGCAAAAAGGATCCAGTTAACTTTTATAGCTTAACATCGCAATGAAAACTTCTATCGTCAGTAAGTCTTCTAAAGAGAATATTTTAGATGAGGTCGATAAACTGATTAAGAAACGTATATTTTATAGAGGCTTTTTTAAACAGGTTTACTTGGACTCTTGGAGCCATATTTCCCAAATAAGTCACGTAATGCCGCGTCCAGGCCTAAGAAGCCGTTTTTAAATTCTTTTTCAATTTTAGTCTTGACCCAAAATTACTCTTTTAAAGGAATAGAGAGAATACTTTAATTAATGTGTGGAAAAAAATTGTAAACAATTTTTTTTCCGTTAGTTACTTTAAATGTTCACATTTGAAGACCCAAATTCTACTTGACTAAATATTTTCCATTATTTTAAAATAGTCCGTTATCCGATTGCCTTTGAAATGAGCGACAAGATAAACATAAACATAAATGTGATTAAATTTTGTTTTCAATTTACTAATTACAAAATGGCACCAAATTTTACTTGAGGAATGATCAAACATGTTTTCAAACACACAAAATAAATAAATAATATATCAGTTAAATCTTCGATTGAAAAGTGTTGAAATAAAAGAACATAATTTAAAACAATAAACAAAACAAATAAATAAGTTATTGAAGAGATCAAAGCTTCAAAGTATAAAAAGTGTACGAACGAACTACTACTAATATATATTTATTTTAGAACCCTGTTATGAAGGCAAATACTCACATATAAAAATCTCAATCTTAATACTAATTGTTCATCAAATTATATCAGATAAATCACTCTAAAATAAATCAGCAAAATAACTTCCTTTTTATCCCTCATCATCAATCACTCCATTTTTATTTAAATAATTTTCCTTCAGGACATTTCTCCGGCTAATTCTCCTGAAGACCGTCAATTGGGCAACCAGGAGCTCAGCACACCAGAATCGAGTCATCCTCACCTCCTTCCCCAAGGATACCAAAGCTCTACCTATGATGGAATGGACTACGAGAGCTCAAATGATAGCGACGAAGAGATCAACGTTACGTGATCACTGATCGACGACGCCAAAAAAAACCATTAATTATTGCGGTGATTTATTCTTCATACTATTGTAAATACCTAAGATATATATAATTTAAAGCTAGCTCTACTTCAAATGTAAAAAAATCGATTTTATATAATATATCATAAAGCCTTAATAGGACCGAGTTGTATCTATTTCAATCACCTGTAAGTTTGAGTAACCAGTTGGAGGTGAGAGAAGTACACTAATGGAATGTCGTTGGCATCAGGTCATCGATTCATGAGTACGGATCCACAATTTAAAAAATCAAGCGATTAAGTTCGCTCAGTGTTTTTAAACAAGTTATAAGTTATTCTACTCGCGCTGTAAGAGCATGACTAAAACAGCCAATATACAATGTAACAACAATATGAACTGAGAGATATTTAACATTTCTCTTCAATTTAAAATACAATGCACTCTTATCCCGGAAACAATTAAATCCGCATGTACGAGCGTGAGTATGAGTAAAACTACTTAGTTCCACGCAGGTTGAGTTTACTCAAGTTTACGTTTTGTCTATTTACTGCTTTGTTTTCTAATTAATTTGCAATATGAATTCCAAAAATACTTTTGGGTGTGTTTAAAGTGCAATAAAAATTAACTCAAACAGATGACTAAATTAAATGTTTTTAGATATGTTTATGTGTAGTTTGCCCAATACCTCATCCTGATATCTGTCAAAAAAATAAAATAAAAATGCTGTGTATTCGCATGTATAACAATAGATAAGAGAAAAGTAACGGTTTTAATCCTGAATTCAGTTAATGTTTAAAAAATATTGATCCTTCTTGTACCAAAAATGTTGAAAGCGCTGCAATCTGTGTTGAACCACACAGACTTAATACTTTAAAACGTATTTTGAGTAACATTTCATGCATTGGTTTCTTTCGCTTCTTTTTTTCTCTTTGAAGAGTTATTCGAACATAATCTATGAAGCAAAGGTATATTCCATGCAGAAAGACAATTCTAAAAATTCCCAACTCACTCAGAAACATCCTGTATAAGCTGGAAAAAGCAGTTGAGAGTCTAAATTGCTCTCTCTTGAGGCTGAGAATCGCCGATAACTTAGCAACCTTTTCACTCACAGAGCTTCAATAAATCTATTGAAAAGTGTACTACACAGTGCTTGACTAGATTTGCTTGGATTCTGAATTATACATTTTTGAATTAAATCTATGATGCATTTTGTTAAAATTAGAGAAAAATCGCGATTCGTCTCCAAAGCTAACAGCGTGTTTGGTTTTCGAGTTACGATTTTTCAAAGCAAAATTATGTTAAACATCGGTGTCTAAATGGAAACTTCTCTAAAGTTCGGCAAAATAGCGACTAATTTTCCAATTTATTCACTCATTGAGCCTCAATCGCTCTGCTCAAGATTGCACAATACTTTTGTCCAGCTTTTTTGATTCTGAATTTCTAAATTAAATCTGTCTTACCCGTCAATGTTCAAGTGTGAATACTGTAAAAAAAACCGTGAAATTCAAGACCAATTTTTCCACTGAGCCTCAATCGCTAGTCAAATACTTTGAGAATGTAAAAAAATCGACAAAAACCTACCTAATGTGTATGTAGGAAATCGATCAGCACGTTACATGTACGTACAGATAAAAAAATATAGAAAGTACAATTTCCGTATTTTTTTTTAAATGAACACTTTCAGGCATTTATATTTTACGCGTTTTCTGACGATTAGCACCCAAAACCAGTCCATAAAACACGTCAATTAGCCTGAAAACTTCCAGAAATACACTGCACGTTGTGTTGGATAAATTCAACAATTACTCAATATCCATCTTAGGACCATCCTTGGGTTCGATATTATGCACCTGCCTAAGATGGGTATTTCTATCATAATTATCACGAAATCTCTTGTCGCACACTGTACATTTATACGGTTTTTCGCCGGTGTGCGTTAAAATGTGTCGTTGCAACTTGTTTTTAAACGCAAAAATCTTCGGACACATTGGACAGCCCAGCTTTTTTTCCGGCTTTTTCACCACAAAATTGCCTAAATTGTGCTCAATCTTCAAATGCCGTCTCAACGTCTCTCGCTTCTTGTACTGCTTGAAGCAGACATGGCATTTAAAATTGCGCTCGTTGGAATGGCTTAGAAGATGCGATTGTAGGTCGATTTTTTCCACAAATTTTTTTTCGCATAAATGGCACTCGAAGTCTTTTATGCCTGAAAGCAATTGGGAGAAAACCAAGTGGTGAAAGTAGTTTTAATAACTTCAACCAACCTTCATGTCGCCTCATGTGCTTAATAAGGTTGTTGTTCAAGGGGAATTTTTTGCCACAAACAGTGCAAACGTACTTCCACATGCCTGGATCTTGGTGCATTTGTAGCTTATGCGTTCTGGAACAATATATTTCTAGCTTGTTCTATATGACTCTAAATTACTAGTGATTTTTCGATAAATCTACACCAGGCATCTTAGTCAAACAAATATTTAAGAGATTGCTGACTTAAAGGTGAATGTTTAAATCACACTTCTGCTTTGCAACCAAGTCAAGGAAATAAGTTCCAAAACTGCTATCCAAATGACTTACCTTAAGTTACTATGAGTCTTAAAGCTTTTCTCACATTCATCACAGGCATACTGTCTGACTTCATCATGGATCTTGTTATGTTGCCACAAGTCGTTCGAAGATATGAAGCATTTCCCGCAAACCGAGCAAACAAATGGCTTCTCATTTCGATGCTTCCGCAGATGAATATTAAGATTATGTTGGCTGTAATACCTGAGAAAAAAGGTAATAAACTTTCACTTCCACCAGCAAAAACGTAACGTACTTAGCATCACAAATGTCGCATTTGAATGGCTTTTCAAATGTGTGTTTTGACCTTACATGGTGCACGTATCTGTCTGATCTAGTGAACTCCAACTCGCAATATTGGCACTTTTGTGGAGCTTTGAGTTTTGGGCCCCTTTTCTTGCCTGTATACAATTTCTTCTCTTTAACGACCACGTTTTCATCGCTAGAGTAGTTGTTAAAGTCGTTGAAATCGTCAAAATCACTATCAGTCTGGGCAGCGTGAGGTATTGATTCGGTTTTAAAATTATCGTCAGTCTTTACTGCGGTTTCAAGCTCAAATTTTATGTCATTCCCTGCTTCCTCTGCTTTCACATTATACTTATTATCCTCCACACCGTGCGCCTCTGTTTGTTCGGTGAGCGTTGAAAGTTTTCTTTTCGAATTCTTTTTTGGGTTGGTGTGAATCCTGGTTATATGCAAACTCAACGTTCTCTTTAATCTGAAAGTGTACATTTTTAATGCCTGATATAGGAAGCTTCCATTGAAATTACCTAAATGATTTGTTGCATTCATAACATGTAAATTCAGACTCGATATCAGCTGGACAAGTCAACTTCTGGATTTGGAGAGTTCTATATTCCTCGCTTCTTAAGCACAACTGGATGAAGCTGTATGCACTGTCCAGTTTACTAATGCACTCATGGCAAATGTTGAAAATTGCCTCCCAATGCTACAGGAAAATGCAAATTAATCAGAAAAGGTAGTGTAAAAAAAATTATCAAAGTAGTACCTAATTAAACTTGCAAATAATCCAGTTCAAGCAGGAATTACAGAGTTTTGCTTTCAAAAAGATCATGAATCATCGAGAATTTATTCAAATAACTCTAACTTTTGCATAAACCTTTTGTATAAAGCAATTAATTCGAAAAAGGTGACAAAACTCTTACCTGGTTGGGAAGGCAAGCCTGCAATTTCTCAATATTCCTAATGCTTTCACTAAAACCATCTTCACTCAAAGTGAGCAGGTACATACATTCTTGTAGACAAATACAGCATATTTTTGAATTTTCGCTCATATTTTTCGAATTTTTCTAATAAATAAACAAACTATAAAAGCGACCTAACCTTAATAACAAAACATGTCAATGTCCACCACGAAGTTCTCGTAGGAACATAGTGGAAAACTGTGACGTCATTGACGCTAATATTTAAATAAAACGGAAAACGCACATTCGAAAACATACACATCTTCCAAAATAGTGAATGAGTGAAAATATCTTGCAATTATTCAGATTAGGGGTAAATATGTGCCAGTTTTTGGCGTTGTCTTTAATTTCTTTTTTAAATTGGCATTTTACCATAAAAAATAACTCTTAATAATAGATAGATAGTAGAATAATTAGAAAAGCCTGCAGTTGGAAATTCAATATTAATTTTTTAATTTAAATTTCATTCATGCAGTCAAATCAGTTTGTTGCGTACTTTTGCATAGGGGATATTAAGGGGGGTATATCGAATGAAAACTCATACATCTTTAAAAACACATTTAGTACTTAAAAAACTAATTGATCCGCATTTCACAAAGCCAGTCGAATCTACCACAGTACATTAAATGCGAAATAAAAAACAATAAAAGATTTTATATATTTACACTCATTAAATCTAAATGATTATACACATTGCGCTTGATTAATCACTATCACAGAATTTTGCTACACGTTTATATCTTCCGCAATCTTGAAGATCGTTTCATTAATCCTACTGTTACATGAGGAAACGAGCTAAAGTACGAAAAAACACTGTATAATTAAGCAAGATAAATAATTCCTGTAAGATGTAAATAATATACGAGATTACAATAAAGAGTGTTTGACAAATTGATGCATTTCTTCCAAGGGTGTTGGATTATTTTCTTCTATAAAAATGAGTAACGCTTTAAAAAAATGTTGTTAAATGCCAAACCCTGTAAAATCTTATAGAAAACCCCAAGCTGTTTGCGCAATAGCAAATTCAAATTCTTATTTAAATGCGGATTTGGAATGGAAAACTCTCCGGAACAGCAGTGCAACATCCAGAAAAATGCATCGACTTACCTCCAATCACCCAGTATAAAATATTAGTAAGACGCCCGACCACGACACTTAAAGCCAACAAATAAATTCAATCTCAAAGCAATTTTGAATTTAAATTATTATGCAGGATGTTTGGTATATTTTCCAAAAAAAGGAAATTTCAGAGTTCCTGCAATAAATCAGCATCAATCAATTACAATAGTTACAGCCAAAAAAGGAATTCGATACTAACCCGACCTGATCAGTCTTATAAACTTGCAAGGTATTAAAATAAATGCTGCCTTTCTCAGTCTTATGTAGAAATATTGTGTTCAAAACCTTACATTATGTTGTATAAACCTAGTTGAAAAGGAAACTATTTAATAGCCAAAATATCTAGTAATTCAATGAATACGAGATAACCCTCATTTCCTACCCTCCCAGATTTTTATCCTCTCAATTCCGGCGATATCTCGACAAAGCCCTTGCTAGGAAGTTTGATTTGAGACTGCAATAGCACAAGCGCCAGCTCGTCCAGTATTGAGCGGCGTCAAAGCAATCCAATCATTAGTGATCGGATCATAAGCTTCAACATTTTTCAGATACGTATTTCCATCATATCCTCCCACCGAATACAACTTGTCTCCAAACTGGGTGCAAGCAATCGCATCTCGCTTGCTGGAGAGATTGCTCACGGTTGTCCACGTATCGGTGGACGGATCGTATCTCTCCACACAATCAAACCTGGAATGATTTCGTGAAAAATGCACATCTTGGCAGTTACAAGCTTTCCAAACCACATCTACTTGCAAATCATCGAAATGCCTAGAAACCCTTACCTGGAAGTGGTAGGATTGTTGGCTGGCGCATCCTGCCCGCCCATAACGTACAAGTATCCATTGGCAGTGGCCACACCAACACATCCTTTGCGTCTGGCCAGAGGAGCAGCCAATGCCCATTTATTGGTATATGGGTCATAACACTCGACTGTACGCAAACAACTAGCTCCATCGCGTCCTCCTACCACGTATAGTCGGTCTTTGAGCACAGCCACTCCGGCTGAACATCGCTGAATCTGCATAGGAGCTACGTATTGCCAGCTGCGTCTTTCCGGGTCCCACCTTGTTGAAAAAGCCGATTTTTTTTAAGTTAAACAATAAAAACAACGATCAGGAAGTGTCGTGTTTCCATGCTACCAAATCTCGTCCAAAATAAGAAGTTTAATGCTGTTTAATTAAGAACACTTCCCAGATAGCATTTGATATTCTATGAATATCCCCGAATGTTCAAAAAATATACAGAACATTACGGGAATATCCCGGGAATATACATGGTTGAACCTTCCTAACATGAATGTTCGTGGAGTATGCATGCATGTATATTCATCAAAGTTCATAAAAAGTATATCCTAGGTATGTACATATATGTACATATTGGGTATATGTGCAGATGAACATGCCAGGTATGTACCTATTGTGTATATGTGCAGGTGAATATACCTAGTATGTTCAAAACAAATATTCCGGTAATATACATGAATCTACGGTATATTTCAAATTGGTTGAATATAAATTTTGCGTGCCCGCAGCAGAAAAGTAAGGGCACGTACAAGTACAAGAGTTTATATGAACTTTTCTTTTTAAATGCGTCAACGTTATAATTTTATTGGGCAATATTAATAAAATTTCTATATTACTCAAATAAATTTATCCGGAGCTAACAGTTCCCACCCTAT
>NW_026018611.1:6406150-6417646 GCF_020466585.1 Dendroctonus ponderosae
GAGGCAGTGGGCGAAGTGATCTCCCGTGCTTTCCGACTAAGAATTCATTCTTTGCTATTTGCTTTTCACATTTTGCTATGTGGGTTTGTCACTTTAAAAACCCGATTGCGATCATTTACAAGCGACAACTCATATTCATCTTGAGACAACTTTCCTCTGTATGCTCACCTTTCGACTGTATTCAAATAGCTCCAGCCATCATGGCCTCCCACCGCATACAAAGATCCTCCTAAAACTGCCACGCCTAAACCATGTCGATGGGTATTCATAGGAGACAGTTGGGACCAAATTCCACTCTCCAAGTCGAGACACTCCATAGTGTTTAAGGTTTTCAAACCGTCGCGACCTAGAGCGGAAAACCGTAAGAAAACCACTTTGGAATGGATCGAAACTTTTGCTTACCTCCTACAACCAGAAGCTTATTGGACATTAAAGCTATCCCAAATTGCAGCCTCCTCCCGCTCATCTGTTGAGCAACAGTCCAGGTATCAGATCTTGGATCGTAACTTTCAATGGTGGTAGCGCCTTTATTGCTGTCCATGCCACCTAGAGGAATGTTTGAAATTTAGTCGTAAATTTCAGGCTAATTGGAAGACAAGAGTGCTCACCTACGATCATTAGTCGGCCAATAGTACCCTTTCTAGGCCTTGTTCTAGAACAAGCCATTTGAAGGCGCCTCTCAGGTAGCAAGTGCCACTTCATTGCTTCCATAATCAGTTTGAGGCAGCTGAGATCTGAGCTGATAGCAGGCTCAACTTGGTCCGCTAGAAAGGCTGGGCTGAGAAATGGCAATTTCACTAAGGCCATTAATGTGCCAATGTGTTTCTTCCTGCCAAGTGGTATTGATTAACACAACGATTGGGAACATTTTCTATTAGTTACCTTACTGCAGGATGAAACTGAATCCAGCTCATTAGGGCATGAAACACTTGCTCTTCGCAGAAAACATTGAGATCGTCGCTACTGAGCAAGGTGCACATTTGATTCACGTTGAGTTGAAAAAATTCTTGGTTCGAAATCACCTGCCATTACAATATTTCGTTCAAGAACTAATAATCTTATACAGAGCCTTGCGTCTCAGCTTCTTTCTTCGACTATTTTGAAAGCTTTTGTTGAAGGGAAACAAAAAAACGTTTAAGATATGAGCATCTTAAACATGTTTTTATGAGAAACACTCGGTAAAAAGCAGCCCTAAATTAACCAAGTTGCTAATAACCATAGTGATTTTTGCCAGCTGAGGAAATGTTGACCACGTATTGGATGGATCATTATAAATGGATGTATCCAGTCAATTGCGCACTCTTTTTCAAATATTTCTATCTCCCCAACTAGAACAGGCAGGGACTTGAAACTTTCACAGTCCTTAGAAAATACTTGACTCTAAACAAGTTGAAAGTTTCATAAAAATCTCCCAGAATCCTGATTTTTACAAGCTGAGTAAATGTTGACCACAAAATGAATCCACTCAACTAAGCTTTGTCTTTCAAAAATACATATATCTTAAACTAGAGCAGGCAGTGACTTGAAACGTTCACAGTTCGTAGCCAACACTTGACTCTTCCAAACTGAAGCAAGTGAGAACTTGAAAATTTTCACGTTTTTAGAAAACGCCACTTGATTCTAAATGTGCTGAAATTTCATAGCAATCTTTTTTGGCAGCTGAGTAAATGTTGGTCTCGCACTGGCTGTTTTCCGCTAACTGCAGGCCCTCAACAATTTGCACTGAATCACTTGCTTTTAGGTTGGTTTAATAAATTAGCCAGTTAATGTTAGAAATACAGAGTGTTCCATTAAAAATTCCAAAATACTGAAATGCAGGACTTTGTATAGATGGTACAATTTAGAACTCTGGTGTGCAAATTAATCATTTGTGCGTTTGTGAGATGAAAATAAAGTTGATCTTTCAAATAGCTTGTCTTAGAAAATTTACAGCATTTTCAACCTCTCTACAGCATGTTGCGATAGCTGCTGTAGAATGGTTGAACTATAAAACTGTAAGAACTAGTAAAGGTGGCAATATAGTAAAATGAAAGAACGCATGGAAGCTTCAAAGAAAGGCGGTCGTTTACGATCTACCGTTGAAACCTCGACTGAACTCCAGATTACTAAATGAACATCTTGTATAAATTGAAATGTACCTGCATGAAATGTTGGTTGGTATAAGCATTGGCTTCATTGAGCAAACTAATACAAGACTGGTGTTCGGCAAAAATGGCAATTCCCAAGCAGTTACTGGGGTCCAATTGGTGTCCAAGAAACCTTGAGCAAGCCTCCACTACTTCATGTAGAAGCATCAGGCATGCTGTTGCCAGAAGAGTCTCCACATTGTCTTCTCTATTAACCGCAAAGTGTCACCGCTTTTTATATTTAATATGATAAATAATCACCTTATTTCAATTGTTCCCGTGTAGCAATAATTGACTAGAGCCTGTAAAACATCCCCATCTATGTCCCCCAGTGTGATTTCCCGATCTTTATCATTACTAAGACTGCCGGTAAATAGGGTGGAAAAGTATTCACTGGCCGCGGACAAAACCAATCTTAAAGGTAAACAATTAGAATTATTTTTGTAGTTGTATGTGGCCAATTTTCTACCTATGAGCTGACACTCTTCTTCCATTTTTTCCAGCAATTAACACTATATCGCATAGTTTTCCCGCTTGAAGATATTTCTTCATGCAGGACAGGCTATGCTCCGCATGTCCCACACAGCTAAACTGTTCATCTTGCGAAGTGGCTGAACCAGAGGAGAACAAGGACAGTCTAAAATGTACGAAGCAATGGACCCTTAGAAAAATAGACAGAGGTTTTCTTTAAAGGGTTAACGACTTGGGTAATTTTCTTGTGCAAAAATTTGCTCCCGCTATTGACTACCTACTAGGCATTTTCATTGAGACCTGGCTGTATATCACGCGACCTTTCACATTTAAGCGCATGCAAGGCGTTCGTTCATTGAAATATGCTTTCTGCAAATCAAGTACATTAATTGGTTCTTTAATTCTTAGAACCAACTGCATACATTGAACCCAATGGAATTATCAAATGCAACCAATACAGTTATTTAATGGAGGTTTGTTCTTACCTGCTAAAGTCTCTTGGCAAACTGGGTTCACTTCCAGCCACACTACTGTTTCCAGAAGCCTCGGATTCCTTTGAAGGGCTTCCAATGCTTCCAGACAAAGACATGGTGCAAAGTAATTGGGAATAAAGGCCAGAAATTAAAGCGAGCGGGATTTAAACCACCAGACCAGACAGTCGCGGAGCTTAGACACTAATAAACAATACCTTACTGTTAAGATGGTGCAGGGGTATTGAAATGCAATTAAAACACAAAAGAAGGAAACACATTAACTGAGAGCTTGAGCCGCAAAAATTATCAAAAACAAATAAATGTCAAAGATGAAAGGGAGCGATTATTGCCAAATGGTATAAAATTTCTTCAAGTAACATAAGCTCGGTATGGGAAAAACTATTAAATTATGCAAAATTAGAGTAGCTAAATCAGTTGGAGCTTAAAGTTAAATTAATTGACACAGAATTGTGGAGCCAAAGCACAAATATATATAGCTTTTAAGGGTCTATTTTATTCAGTTCTAAAAATATGAACAATTTTTTAGTTTTCTAAGGCAACATTGTACACAAATGTCATAAAAAATGTTTATAAACCTTGCCAGATTCCCGTTTCTAACCTCACACTTGTCTTATTTATGCCTTGTGTTTATGCCCCACGCAGATATTTTTTGTGTTGTATTTTTGTTGTGCAAAAAATATCTGCATGCCGCATACCATACTTGTCTTCATCTATGCCTCACACTGAAAACGTACCAACGGTTTGTTTATTAAAAAAAAGTTGACTTGATTTACTCAGAAAATATCGTACTTTAACATGCTAAAAACGTATATAAATACTATCCCTTTAACCAAGTTTATCCTTGTAGTAGGTAAGTTAAATGAGTACTAGTAGCAGTAGTATAAGTAGTAAAATCGAACCGGTTTCAACTTGAGTTTTTGATTGCAGACTCTTTAGAAAGCAGAGACAGTAAACTATTCTCCTACTTGGTAAAGCAGCAACTCAGCCACAGAAACCACACAATCCAGTATTGTGCATTTGAAGGGTGTTTCAAGAAAACCCAAGATAAATATGGAGCTTGCTCTGACGTCGTGCTACATGATTTTGTCTCACATAAGCAAGAAAAAGCGGAAGATGAGCTTGAACAACTTGCAAACAAAACACTGGGCAGCGATGTTCTCATAGTTGATTCTCTAGCCAATGCCATTTTTCAGTTAGGACTCTCCAGAACATACAGAATATTTAATACAATGAAAAACAATAAAGGTAAAAAGCAACGTTTCAGAATAATGTCTGATTAAAGCCTTAAACTCTTCTTGCAGCCATAAAGCAAATAATTGCAGTTATACACGAAGACATCTTGCCGGGGGACAGCGACGCAATTATCAAGTACTTTAGCCATTTAAGCACCCTGAGAATAGATATTTTTAAAGCATTAACAGAGTCGCCAAGGCTCAAGTACGAGTATAAAAAAATAGGAGGACGTGTAATTGCGGATGTAAGTTGCTCTAAGAGCCTAAAGTTGAATCTCCAAGTAAATTTCTATATGTAGAACTTTTTACATTAAATATCCTCGATGAGAAATACGCAGTTCTGTTGAGTCATTGTTTTGATTTTCAGATTGAGGCATACAAGTTTGAAGAAGAGCAGTTACTGACCAACAAACTAGCTAAGCCGGACGCTAAGAAGCTTCTCGAGAACGCCAAACCCAAGCAAATAAATCCCGAAGAACTAACAACTTTCAAGATAGGATTGACTGATGAGGAGAAACTGGCTAGAGACCGAGTAGTCTTGCCATATCTTCCAAGGTGAGAATCTGCATTTTCAAGATTTTGCGTGTTTTTTTTTCAATGATGTAAATATTTTTTCCAGTGCTAATGAAAACCCGGCCGAAGAAGAGGGAAAAATATTTTACCAACTGGATGAAGTAGACGATTGGGATGAAGAGGACCCTGATGATGATTTGGATATTTAATAATTGTTCCAAATTATTGTGAAGCTGTTCATTGTTAATTAGTATTAAAAATAATTAAGGATATTGCTTGATCTTTATACGAAAACTATCACATAAATATCTGTTGAAGATTTTTACTTTTTTATCCCACCAAGTTTATTATTATAAGAATTTTAAGAACACTGGATGGCAATGGAAGTCTTCGCATCTCTTCTGAATTTCGCAGCTTTCTAGTTCATTAATTTCTTCGCGCGTCAAACCTCGAAGCTTTTGCAACACTTTCAAAAGCCGATTTTGAATTATAATGGTTCTGGCTGCGAAGATAAATTTGTTCAGTGTTAAGTATCTTTTGAACCAAGGCTGAACGAGGCAAACGTCTTGTTTAGGTCCATCGGTCTAAAATTCACCCCAATCAACCAACGAAGGATGGAACAGAACTTTTGCTTACGGTGGAAACGCTTCGAAGGCTGCGCTTTCTCAAAAGTTTTCCTGTGGTGTTGGGCGTAGATTTTAGGCAGCAGCAAAATGGATCGCATTCCTAAAAGCTTTAACAGTCAAATAATGGAAGCATTTAATGCGAAAAACAGTGCCTCTTCTTCACTGCGCTCTTTTTCCTTCAGAAAATCCAAGTTGAGCATTTCCTCGTAATTGTTGTGCAGCATAGTTTTTGGGCTCGTAAGCGTATCGCGATTTGCCTTATTATAAGCAGCAGCAACATTCAAAAACTCATTTTTCTTCTTATTATACTCGGCCACATGTTCCTCGCGATATTTTCCTAGATGATCAACCCAGTCTTGACTGGATCGAGTTTTGCGCGATTTTGCGATTATTCGCTTATTCACCTCGGATGGTTTTAAGAGATTCTGTTTAGTGTTTTTCGACATTTTTCAACTTCTAAATGCCAGTGTTACAAAAAAATGTCACTGAGAAAGCCGGCCAAATAATTTAAACAAACTTTCCTTGTTGAGAGCAACTTAAACCAACGCGTTTACGGAAGCATGACTATCTGTTTTCATATGAATATCATTAATAGTTGTCTGGATGTGCATGAGAAAATATCTTATTCAACCAGTTCTCCTTCCTCAGTCGCCTTCAACAGTTCAAACTTACACAAACTGTGTGTTGAACGTGCAAGGAGAGAGACGCTAGTGGTAGTGATTAGTCGCTCGTTCTATACGATTTTCTCCTCGTTCTAAGGAGCATGATAACTTACATTGAATAAAAGTGGTAAACGTGGCAGAAGAAGAAAAATGACTATGTAAGTATCAGTTATTATCTTAAAACTTTCCGTAAGGGCGGAAGTCGTCCATGCACTTTGCCCAGACTCTCGATTGCCACTGGAAATTCTAAAATCTCCATAACCATTTAACAAATTATTACTCCAGTAGGTAAGTGCTTGTAAAGCATTGATTTGCTATTTATTACCTCATAAACAATAGATTTAATATCTAACAACAACTTTCTACTTATTGCGGTTACTTTTAGGAAACGACGAATTATTAATTAGAACAAAGCGAGATGTGGTAACTAAAGACAAAAATATCAGATTTTTGTTACGCAATCCCATCCTCGCTCACTTTTCTTCACATAACAGTGTTAAGGCGAAATGTGTGTTCACTCCAAGAGCCTGTTGTGTTCCCTAGAATGATTTTTCACGCGGGGTCAACCATCCCAATAAAAGGTCAAAAAATAATCTTTTTTTTATCACTCAAATGATTATTGTTGCTGAAGTGAAAGCTATTCGATATTAATTTCGCTTTCTTTCAACTTAAGCGGCTGCTTCCTATTGCAGATGCAGGCAAAAGTTTAAAACCCAGTAGGTCAAAGAAATGGCCTCCTTAAGCAACGCTGCGGCAGCCGGCATTTAAACAAACCATATTTTCTAACGGTGTTTATTCGAAAACATATACTTAGAACAAAATAAATGCATTGGCTTCTGCTTTGGAAATCAGCCATCAATTTAATTAAAATACATTTGAATGCGCTTGCTAAAAGGCAATAAAACTGCAGTTCTGGTGACGAAAATCAATATATTTCCCAAGTGGCGATTCAGAGCAGCGATTGAGGCCAAGGCATTTTTTTAAATTAAACTCAAACGTATTTAAAAGTTACGTTTAAAGGTTATTAATTCTACTTAAATGGGCATATTTCGAAATTTTCGAAAATAAACACAGCGGGCCTTGTAAACTGGTTTTTTGCTTGATAGTTTTTTAAGTATCGTAATGGGCAAAGCAAGGATAAAATCAAGCTTTGCATGGTTTATTTCAAGTCAATCAAGACTAACAATTTTTTTCTGCTTTTCAGAAGTGTAATAAATCTTTTAAAGTGTACAGCCAAAAAGGAAGATGCCGATGAAACGTCAACAGATGATGATCATCCTCCGCTATGGTTCAGACAAGTAAGGAATTTACAATAAATAATCAAAAAATGCAGCAGATTAATTGCAGAAATTTAAATTGTTACTATATTATTTTCTTTCCTGGGCTCCAGTCAGAGTGTGAAACAATAAATTTTTGTATATCGTTTATTTCGTTACGTTTCGGCAAGACAACAGCGCCATCGTCCGATTTTAAAATTCAGGCACATTCAAGACAGCAAAGACCTAAATAAATATAATTTTTATTATTATTCGCAAAAGCGAAACGAAATAAATACAAGGTGTCCCGTAAGCTCATGATCAAAAGGGTACTGCGATATTCTTTGGACCAAAAGAAGACGATCTGACCTAACGTTTGTTAACAAAAAATGTCTGGTTTCTCTGCTATTAATGGTTAAAGTTTTTCAAAAAATTTGTCTTTTTCGAAATATCGGGAGAATGGTACGATGTATTTTAGTGAAATTCGCTGTGAATTTGTTCTTATGTAAGACTCATACTTTGATAAAACAATGGAGATCAGCGGTTTTGGACAAGTGGTGAATTCTTGAGTGTSGTGGTACAAAAACTACCAGAACTTTTTAGTTGGAGGATRAAATCAACTMATTTYKTTTAGGTTGATGCACYAATCATTTGTTCACAATTTTGTGCTCTTTGTAAAATTTTGTAGCGTTCATAGTTTTTGCGTAAAAAAAATATGTCTGTTTTCTAGTAACTTAGCAAAGCTTTCAAATTGTTTTCGCAAAACTTTAATACTTTGAGCATGTCAGTCACTTCTTCATTAGAAAAGGTCATTAAAAACGAATTTGTGAGATTGATTGAGAATGATTTTATGCCTCGTATCACGATAGTTGAAGTTAATGTCTAACATTGTTAAGTGGCAAGCAAACAGAAGTATTTTTTTTCTCAAAAACTATGAATGCTACAAGATTTTACAAAGAGCACAAAATTGTGAATAAATGATTAGTGCATCACACTAAAAAAATTAGCTGGTTTCATCCTCCAACTAAAAAGTTCTGGTAGTTTTTGTACCACGACGAAATTCAAGAATTCACCACTTGTTCAAAACGGCTGAACTCGATTGTTTCATCAAAATATGAGTCTTACATAAGAACAAATCCACAGAGAATTTCACTAAAACACATCGTACCATTGACCCATTGATACCCAAACTTTGACCATCAATTGCAGAGGAGCCAGACATTTTTTGTTAATAAAAGTTAGGTCAGATCCTCTTCTTTTGCTCCAAAGAATATCGCAGTATCCTTTTGATCATGAGCTTACGGGACAACCTGTATTTTGTTTACCAATTATGAGTTTGAATGAATTTTAAAATCTGATGATGGCGCTGTTGTCTCGCCGAAACATAACGAAATAAAYGATATACAAAAAACTTTGGTTTCACACTGTGACTGGAGCCCAAGAAAGAAAATAATAGAATAACAATTACACGCAGTTAGGAAAATGAATCAAAAKAAATTTAAATAAAAAACTAAATATTCCGAWTCCAGTTGAATGATTATCTTGRAACATCCATGTGATATTTGCAAGCAAATATCACAGTTTGAATTCGCTTTAATGATAAGATAATTATCACATTGCAGCAATGTGTGAATTCAAAYTTACCAGCATTAAATAAGATTTCTTTGAACAATGTTTCACGGMTATCGAGAGGTACGCTTTTYCCAAATTTTACTTTGCTTCATTTAGTATCAGGTACTATTAAAAAATGCAGAGATGCTGACATAATTTTTTTRATTGAAACACTTATATGTATCTATAAATWATTATATTTAGAGTGTGGCTGCCCTCGGCCCATTACTACTCAGTGTTGTTGTGGGAATGACTCTTGGGTACTCAGCAGTGCTCCTTCCTCAGCTTCAAGAATCCGTCAATAACTTAGACGTGATCAAGATTAACACCGAAGAAGCATCATGGATAGGTACGTTTATTTACTGCTAATCAAGACTACTACTGGTTGATGCCTTTTTTGTGGTTTTAGCTTCCCTGGCAGTGATTCCAATGGCCTTCGGCACCCTCATCGGAGGCGTTTTGATGGAAAAGTACGGCCGCAAGAACACCCACATTATCACTTGCTCCCCATACTTTGCCGGCTGGCTCTTGATGTATTTTGCCGTCAATCTCGAGATGCTTTTAATAGGACGATTCGTAACTGGACTCTCCTCTGGAATGATTGCTCCTGCTACTGGCGTTTACATCGGAGAGATTACTGAACCCAAACTGCGAGGAGTGCTTTTAGGTAGGTTTTTACCCCACAACCAAGAGTTGATTTTTATTCGCGATATTTTCCAGGCGGGATTCCTCTGAGTGTCTCTTTGGGCCTCCTGGTCAGTCATCTTCTAGGGACGTTCCTTTCCTGGCAAACCACTGCTCTAATAATAGCTCTGCTTCCATTAATTAGCTGGATTTTGATGATTTTTCCTCCAGAGTCCCCGACCTGGCTGGCGCAGCGAGGTCGAACAGAGCAGGCGCGGCGGGCGTTCTACTGGCTCAGAGGCTCTTCCGATGCCTCGAAGAGCGAGATTGAGCAAATGCTGGCTAGGCAAAAGGAAATTAATGGCAGCGATGGGAGCAGTTTTATTGATCACTTAAAGGAGCTGCTGGTGCCAGAGTTTTGGAAGCCCATGGTTATTTTGCTGGTCCTTTTCATTACCAGCCAATGGGCAGGGGTGAATGCCGTGAATTTCTACTCGGTTACTTTCATGAAGGAAATATTTGGCGATACTGTGAATGAGTACCTGGCGACATTCATAATCGACTGCACTCGAGTGATTGCTTCGATAGTATCGTGCATTCTTTTGAGGAAAATTGGACGGAGGCAGTTGGGTATAATAGGGGGCGTAGGCACCTATCTCCCACTCATGACCCTTAGCGTATTCACCTACATCACTAAGCTCTACAACATTGAAAACTCGATCAGTCTTGCCGCAATACCGATAACTTGCCTTTTAGTGTACATCTTCTTTGTTACTGCTGGTTTCGTTTCACTTCCCTGGAATCTGCTCGGAGAGCTGCTTCCAATGGCGAAGAAAAGCATTGGAAGTGGAATTGCTTCCTTTGTCGCCTACATGTCGGTGTTCAGTGTGGTTAAAACGATGCCTGCATTATTTGAACATTACGGAGTCGATGGAGCTTTTACGGTTTACGCCACCATGACGTTGTTCGGTACAGCATTTGCAGCCTGTTTTCTTCCGGAAACCAAAGGGAAGACTTTGCATGAGATTGAGAAGTATTTTAGAAACGAGGAAACGGACAGTGATAATGGTAAAACGCTGGATATTCGACTGTAATTTTTCACTTTTTCTGTTTAAGTCCTTTTATTTAGTTGCCTGTGATCTTTAATTGATGTATTATTATTATTTGTATATTTATATGTACCTACTGTGTTTTATTTAAAGCGTTTGTATGGGGCAAGAGATTCCAGTGACGAGTTGATCTTTGGGAATCAAAAATTTTTCTAAAATTTACTGAAAATATTTTTTAAATGAGTTAAAATTTCAAATTTGACTGATTTTTTTTGGTAATTTTTGGCAAAATTTTATTTTTCGGAAATACGTCCAATTCTCTGTCATTATCGAGTTATCAGTTTTCAAAAGTTCGTTGACGTCGGGTTATTTCGGCACATCAGTCAATTCTAGGGCGGATCCAGGGGGTGGGGGGTCATGGGGTTCATGACCCCCCATTCAATTCTCTATCCAACGATGCCAAAACGAATTCTGTGGCTCAAATGGTTCTTGAGAAACTTCGAAAAAAACAGCGTCATGTTCAAGTGGATTTTGCAACTCAAAAAAAGCAAAAAGACGCAAATCTAAAACTTCGTGAAACCAAGACTTTTTTGAGAAAACTTCCAACATTTCCTTCTCGGAAGCGCACTCTCTAAAAATACCATTTAGTTATATCTGAAATGATGTAAAAATGATCGTTCTTGCACATTTTGCTTCCGAGATATGAGCAAAAACGAGACGGAAAACACGAAATTTTGGCATAATCTTGCACCTAAATGTCTGATATTGAAATTTCGCTTTCTGGGTCAAAACTGCTAGAATTTCTTCACTCATGTTGTTATGACTGAATCGA
>NW_026018611.1:6417696-6445675 GCF_020466585.1 Dendroctonus ponderosae
ACTCGAATTCCTCTCACGTTGCTACGACTGAATCCAGTTTTTAATTCTCTATTCAACGATGCCAAAACGAATTATGTGGCTCAAATGGTTCTTGAGAAACCTCTAAAAAAGCAGCATCATGTTCAAGTGAATTTTGCAACTCAAAAAAAACCACGCTAATCTAAAACTTCTTGAATTCAAGCATTTTTTGAGAAAACTGCCAACATTTCCTTATCGATGGTTCACTTTCTAAAAAGGCCATTTATTTTCTTGCTCATTTTACCTCCGAGATTTGAGCAAAAACGGGACGGAAACATGAAATTTTGGCAAAATCTTGAATCTAAGTGTTTGATATTAAAATTTACCTTTCTGGGCCAAAAGTATTCGAATTTCCTCACTCACGTTGTTACGACTGAATCGACTTTTCTCTACTCTTCGAAATTCTCTATCCAACGATGCCAAAACGAATCCTGTGGCTCGAATGGTTCTTGAGAAGCTTCAAATAAAGGCAATTTAGTTATCTCTGGAATGATGTAAAAACGAGCGTTCTTGCTCATTTTGCTTCCGAGAAACATGAAAAACGGGACGAAAAACATGAAATATTGCAATAATCTTGCGCCACCCGTGCACAAAACGACGATCATTTTTCTAATTTCATAGACAACAGAAGACTGTATTTTACTACATAACCCCCCCCCCTGACTTTAAAGCTGGATCCGCCCCTGAGTCAATTGTTTAATGGCGGATAGGAAAAACTGTGGACTATTCGCTCCCTTAATTATTAAAAAAATCAACGGTTTTTTAGATTTTGATCTGGGAAATCGCTAATTTTCTAAATGGAAAATTTTTCTTTGTCGTTTTATGGCACTTTTCTGGCCGAGAGTACGATTCTAAAGTGAGACGCGGGTTTTTTTAATTGGGAACTTTCTGACGTTTTCCTGTCAAGTTGAATTTATTTGACGGCGATAACTAGCAAATAGCACTGAATATTTCCGCCGCATTTTGACGCTTGACTAGGCTTTTGAGTTATTCTTAGGATGTTGAAGAAACTCTCAAAAACTTAGAAAAATCTAGATCTAGAGTATCTAGATATAAAACTGCAGTCTAATGGTAAGTGTTTTATTACAAAGTTTTTCTTTTTAACGGCTGGAAACTTGACACTTTTGATTTTCCTCAACAAATTTTTCCCATTTTTATCGGAATATTTCTAAGCCGTAAGGTTCAAAAAACGCAATTACAAATTTCTTTAAAGGGGAATTGGCAAGTGTTTGTAATATATGTTTGAAGGTGTTCTCATTAAAACGCAATTAAACTTAAAACTTAAATAATAGGATATTTAGATACGCGTTGGCTTTAATAGCTAAAACTTATAAACTATTTATTTATATTGATAAATATTTCAATATTAAAGAAACACCTTACGGTTGAAGCGATGGGAGAACTTTAGGAAAGTGGGAAGGAACTTTAGAAAGATGGGTATCCAAAAAAAGTATTATATACAGAGTCTCATTTGAAATAGTAAAGTTTTTTCGTTGTCCTCAGTCGATTAATCACGCTTGATTATAGAAGTAACGAAATTTTCAGAACAATTCAAACTCGCGTTTTCCGTATATATCTGACGTGCCATAAACCGTGACCTACCCTGTATATAGGCAGTTTCATAAATATGCTGATCATTTTTTTAAATCTGGTAAAGGACGTAATATGCGAAAAAGTGAAGAGACAAAAACGTTGTCTTTTTAGTTGCTTTACCGGAAATAGTTTCGCAATTGCAAAAAACAATTATTTTTGCCTGGAACGCTTAGAAACAAACTGTAAACATTTTATAAAAGCCGTTTTTTACTTAATAATGACAATTTTTTTACAAATTTTAACACCCTGTGATTTGGGAACATTCATTTTGCAACAACTTTATGGAAGAAAAAAGCTTGTTTGCGTGTTCCATAACACTTAAATAATGTATGGGGAATTAAAAAAAAACTCAACTGTTCAATAATACAGTGCAAATTTTTTTCTTACTACTAAACACTCTAAACCCTTACATAAAAAAATTAAAATTAAGATTAAAACAGTTTTATCACATCTCATTGAGCTCTAGTTAGCTATATTATATCATGTTTATGGCAATATGTCGTAGACGATTAATCAACTCGATTTATCTGTGCTTTAGCTGTAAATTCCCGAAAGATCTTCACCAAAAAGAACGTGGACACCATGGATTTATTGTGCAATTAAGACGCTAGACTAGCGTGATAGCAACTACAAGTCTAAAAATATAATATCGATACTGGTACACTTCCCCAAGCAGTGCCGACAATATGAAAATTCTATTTAACATAGAAAAATTATTGACTAATTACAAATCGCGTTCCACACTCGGCTTAATATACTGGCGGTCAGCAAACTCCCGAAGAAATAAAAGACAAGTTTCAGAACTTCATGAGCAATCGAAAACCTAAATGTAAAACATCATTAGTCTGCAAAGTTCAATTACTGTTGAAACAATCAACTTCTACCTTTTAAATCTCTTCCTGGATGCCTCCAAAGTGGCATCGGATTCCTTCAGCAAATATTGCCTGATGCCCTTAATGTACCTTCTGAAGAAAAGAGTCCATGACACATTTTGCATACTCATTGGGAACAATTGCTGATCTGTTTTGTTCAATTTCAACCACAAGTTTTGAACGTTATTGTTGCTAAACTTCCACTCTTGCAAGCAAAAGTAGCTGAGGAATTCGCTGAACTTGTGGACTTTTTTGTAAATACGTAATAGTCTGAAAAATACATTTCACATAAAAACGCTGAAGAGTAAATATATAACGGAGTCAAATGCTGTGATCTGATTCTTTTTAGCGGAAGATTTGAAAAAAAATGGATTATTTTATTGCAATATTTATCAAATAAATTTTCGTTTGGAAAAAGGTTAATAATCATTCACAAACAAACTTTGAAAATACAACAAAATTAAAAGATAAGTTAAACGTAAATAGATTTTCGAGACTGAAAAATGTATTATTAATTTGATGTGAAGATTGAAAATTTCGTCTTTTAGCCGACAAAAAAATATTATTTACAATTGAAAAACTTACTTTGGTTTGCCTCCTGTCAGCATGGTGCATAAATCGAGAAGAGCTGCCGGAATTATATGCAGGAAAATTTTCAAAAATATATAAAAGTAGTAGTTGGTCGTCATTAAAGCAACGGGCTTCCAAATGGCGTTGGAGGGAACAAAGTCCATTCCATGTGTTAAGTTTAATACCTTGAAATCTTCATGAGTTATTGGATTTTCCGTCGATGATACATAGTTGTAGACTGGAATAGTTTCAAATGTTCTAAAATTTCAACAATATTTATCACTTTGTATAGAAAAGCTCGCCAGCTGAGTTACTTTTCTTGGCTTCTTTTATAAACGTCCCAGGCAGAAACGATCAGAGCGGCTACACAAGTATCAACCGGTACGATATCGGCCAATTTCCCACCGTCACAATAAGAAACTCTTAATAATCCAGATACTGCGCCGGCAGCAAGACCGGTGGGTCCATAGAGATTATCTATCCAGCCAGGAAACGGCTCTTTGTAAGTTGAAACGACTGTAAAGAGAAAACGAGCAATTAATTTCGAGGTGATATTTTGAAAAGTGAACACATACCTATGCCAGGTCTGAAGATTCCAACAGCCAAACCATTTCCAAGATCTTTTACCAGGGATTCGGCCAAAGCTTTGGTGAATGTGTAACTGTTGGGCCATTGTCCTAAGAGTCTAAAAATTTAAAGATTTAACAATTTTCCTGACTTAAAACACTAGACTTGTACTTAATGGAACGGAGGCAGTGATTTTAATAAACGGAAATAGGAAAAATGATTGATAAATGATAATCATAAAATTCTGTAAAAAGTGCAGAAATTTTGTTTTATGAAACCAACTCGGGTATCAGATAAATTGTTAGATTGTAATCATCCACTTAATCTAAAGTCAAACTATTATAAAATGTGAAGCAAAATAGAACCAAAAAAACATTAACTGAAAAATAACGTGAACAACAAAGCAAATGCAGAATTTGACTAAAAATTAGAGAAAGTAAAAGAAGACTGCAGAATATGCAAATCTTGAATTTTATAGTCGCCATAATTAAAATTAAAATAAATATATGGGAAATTAATCACGGATTTCATATCACGCAGTTGACTTCAAGTACCTTTAATTTCTTACAATAAAATTAAAATTGTATTTTGCTGCATCAATTGCTGGTTCACGGGCCAAAAAACATTGTGTTCGCATAAAAAGACAACATATCATAATTAAATTGATAAATTAAGTTCTAATGATTAATTAAATATGATTATTATAAGTGAAAATTTTGGTTTAATTGCATTTTTTCTGCTCCATTTAGAAAAAATACATTCAATCAACATTAGTGATTGCGCGCAAATTAACTTAAATTATATGCAATTAAAAAGTACAATTAGCAAACAACTCTACTTACTTGGGCGTACAGAGGTCTGATTGTTCAACAGTCATTTTTTCCAAAGCGTTCTCCACATCTGAATATTTTACCGGATATTCGTACAGTTTTTCGTCAATTTCTCGAAGATGACAGTTTGCGTATGCTGTAGAAACGTGAACCACAGACTGGAAAAAATATCTATGAAATTATATGATACGAAGCAGTTTTCGAGAATTTTTACCTTTAAATTTTGGACTTCTCTTGCAAGATTTATAAGGTCTTTGGTACCATTAACGTTAATGTTGTAAGCTAATTTTATGTGCTCGTTGAAGTTAACCGTAGCTGCCACGTGAAGAATAACGTTAATGTTTGATATCAACCTCTGTCTGTCTGTGATTGAAATTCCTAAACCTAAAGGAAAAAAATAATACTTTCCCTTCTCCCAGCTTTGTTATTAATTAATATTATACCTGCAATCGAACAGTCTCCAGCAATGGCTTCGACTTTATTTCGGCATTTCGGTTTCTCTTTCTTCAATCGATCAAAAAGCTGAAAAAAGCGCATATTATTGAAAACTGATCCTTCCAACCAGAAAATCTTCCTTCACTTACCACATCGTCAAAAAGCGAGTCAATTCTCATATGGGGTGTTTGGCCCTTCTTTTCTCGTATCAGCACATAGATGGTTTCAACTTCAGTATTTCTCAGCAGTTTCTCGATAGTGGCTTTGCCCAAGAAACCAGTACCTCCAGTTAAAAACACATTGGTCCCTTTGTAGAACTCCTGAATAGCAGATATCTCCATATTGGACATTTTCTATGTTGAAGTTCGCTCCTGAAGCAAAGATGTGTTACTAATTAAGCTCCTGTCTACAGCGTTTACACAGAATTAAAAACTCAAATGGCTTGTTATTGATTGATTTACTGGGAATAACATCAGTTTATGATATGTTAGTTCACTACCATTTTTCCACTTGGTGCTTAACATCAAATAACCGCAAGAATTTTATTTGAATCTTCAAGGTTTTGACAAATAATTGTAAACATTGAGTCTAACGCATATTGTTTGCATCTAAAGTCCTCAGTTCGGCAATAATAATTCTGAGTTTTATGGCACCGATCAGTCAAGACTATATGGAAATGTTGCATTGTATAGAAGAAGAAACGACCGGGAAACGTTGAAGCTTCGACTGATATGAAATCCTAATCGATACTTGATTTTCTAAGCACGCAATTGATTATCATTAATGTTGCTTATTAACAATCTGCTCATTAGCACTACAAGCTCTTTATTTGGTTCGGCCTTTATTATTTTGGGCGTCAAGGCCGTTTATGCTTAACATGTTTTCAAAGAAGCCTTCGAGGAAAACTTTGATAGTAAATGTGAAGGCTGCAATTTATGCAAATTTTCCAAAACCTCACGTGTATCAATTGTGGTCGTAAATCTTCTAAACTACACAAGTCAATTTTGCAAGCAGAAAATGGAAACGTATGCAAAGTCCAAGTTAATTTCTCACTTAAATTGTGATTACAAACATATAAATCCAAGACTTTAATAGCCAAGGAAAATATACAAATATTAACTTAAAGTCATTGTTAATTCGAATTGCATAAGAATATAATGTAAATATTCCGTAATTCTTCAAAAACAATACAAAATACTTGGCATATCCGAGAAATGCACAGATTCAATATATGCATCGGTATTCATGTATGCTTCGCACATCTTTGAAAGATAACATGCTTTATTTGCCTACTAGTGTCACGTAAAGCTTTGAAAGGCATTAAAAGTTAGATAAAAATATGCGAAATGCCCTGCACTGGTAAAACCCAATTCCCGACTGAAGACAAGAGGGTTTGGTCAATAACCTCGCCTTCAAGCACGAATTCATTACAAGACATGAATTAATTTGTACATCAAATACTATGCAGGGTATGTCTTAAGAATGTATAAAACCTGTGAGTAATACGACACAGTTTAGGACAAATATTTTTTCGGGCTTGTTTGTCTTATTCTCATTAATTGCTTTTAAAGTCTAATTTTTCGAAATTGTTCTAAAATAATAATTTCTCTCTTGTTAGTAAAGTTAATTTTCTATCAGAAATTGTCGCTTTCGCTCACTGGATTATTTCATTATTTCGATTTTAAAACCATGTGGAAGCACTTTTCCTCAAAATATATCGAGTAGTTTCTGACCCTAAGCCTTTGCTGTTGGCTGCTTTAAAATATTGGCCTCTTTTTAATTATATTTATATTTTATGTTAATATATTGAAATATATTTTTATTTACTCGGGAAACAATCCCAACTAGCGAAAATAAACGTTTACTGAACCAATCTGCCTTTCAAAGTTAAAAATAGGATTTAATGAATAACAAATTTGTTATTGAATTGAAAGTAGTAGTATCTCAATTAAAGAGCTGGTATGTCAGGACAACTTTTAATTAATAGGTAGTTTAGCAAGGTTAGATATACAGGGTGGCCAATAGCTAACTAAACAGGGGTATTTTTGGTTATTTAGAAATTTATGTTTGAAAATGCTCGAACATAGAAAATCGTTCCCTTCACATCAACATCCTAGCCGGGGTGAGTTAGTCTCCCTAACTGTTTTCAACTTATATTTACTTCCACTTTCCACGCTCGAACTTTCTAACATTTTAATATTTGATGGGATTCTAAAAATGAAAACGTATTTGCAATGACAGGAGAATTCCAATGTTTTCCTTACTTACTTATTAGCTTTTGGCACAAAGTTTACAAGATAATAGATGAGTCCGGCCCTCCTCGGGAGGGCCGGAATGTCTCCAGACTTGACACCCTTAGACGTTTTCTACGAGGCCATTTAAAAAGAATTGAAAGTGAAAACAATCAATTACTGATGAATATTTTTTTATATTGCCAATGTTTACCTATTTGTTTTCTGACTTTGCAATTTTAACAAATAATTCCACGTCCAGTGTGTTTGTTTGGCCAGATCTTATATTTAAATAATGTTAGGTATTTATTCTAAAAGTTATAAATTAATATGATTATTGTGGAAATTTATAAGCTGTTAAATAAGTATATTTTTTCCGTAATAATTAAAATGTTGTCTTCTTGTATTAATGCAATCCCGTTTACCAAATTGACATCAGAAACTTCCAGACCATATTGAAACAACATAGTTAGTCTGATGACCGGAAAGTTTTTAATTTCGACCTCATTAGATATGATGAAAATCCAAGGCCAAAAAGTTTTTTGGTAAGACACTGATCAATAGTTTTCTCAAAAGGTATTCAGTTTTATGCAGTTCAAAAGGTTTTAATAGATCGATACAATATGTTTTCTTGCGGTAAATTCTTCTATGCGAATTTTTCTATTATGGTACTTTGGAGGAATCCGCAACTAATGGAAAAGTTTTAATTGGTCACACAGAAATAGATTTTACAAACGCATTTTGTTTTTAATGTGAATGGAAAATCTGCGTGGACAACGTTTTTCACGTTCTTCTTTCAGGAAAACTGCTCTGAATTTCTTTTACTAGTTTTCCGATTTTTCACATTTTCAGTCATGAGGTTTTAGCTCAACTGATCAAATTATTTAGAACTCAACACTAGTAGTCAAAGACACATTTTCATAAACCTGCTTTTATTAGCTCTACATTTGTAGAATAATTCAATAATCAAGATCAAGCAGTTTATAAACATGCAAAAATTCACAAACTCTCGACTTTAGTAGACTCGATTTTATAGCGATAAATGTGTATTTTGTGAAACTAAAGTTTATATGTTAAATATTCATTAATTTGTTAATAATTCGGAATCGCATTCGTTTATAATATTCGTCTTGATACGAATTGATGCTACGAAGTAATACATTTTTTCACAATATCCTCCTTAATTTTTTTGTGAATAGTTTAGAATTCGGCGGAGGTTTTAGTGGTAAAAATTCAGATTAAATTGAACCACGTTTTGTTTAAAAATGATGATGTGAACAGTTAAAAGAAAGTATTCTTACAAGCCCAAATAAAGATAATTTTACGTTGATTTCAATAGAAAAATTGCGCTGATTCTTTAACGTATTTATTAGTAACATAAACATTTTATATTAACATTCAAATAATTAAAAGGCTTGTTTAAACCGCCATGGTTAATTTACCAGAGTTTGGAAAATTTAACATGTTTTTCTTTTTTTTTATTAATCTGAATTTGCAAAGTTTTACCTGGTTTTCTATCAAACGTATTAATTCATTATTAAAAAAATAGGTTTTTGCAGCCATTGCTTGAAACTGGTGGGTTTTCCGGGACAAGTTTCCAGTTTTAAACAGTGTCTGGTTTCAACAATTTTAGAGACAATCTCACATCCTTCAAGCGGAAAGAGAACCCGATGAATTTTTAGGCCTTTGTGAAGAATAATTTCCTCGTGAAGTTTTGCAAGCACCAGTGACTTCTATTTTCAGATCTTCTCCCCTGAAGATGCAAACCCCTCGTGATTGCGAAATGTTAGATAAAAGTTATCTTCCGCGCCCGTTAAAAGTCCGAAAACTCACCAGTTTTATTTTAATTTATTGTTCATTTTGTTTCCGACTTTAACACCAGAAATTGAATATTTCAAGAGTAGTTGTTTTCGTTCGCAAATATATAACGTATCAAAAATCTAAACGTTTTTCAGCTGGTTTTTCAGAACCTTTATTGATCAAAAGTCAAAATAATACAAATTCATTTTTCATGCCAACTCGAAGCATGTTCACAGTTTGTATGATATTCTATATTTCTAATCGTTTTTGAAAGGAGATGGAGAATATGTCAATGGCTTGATTGCAACATCTTCTATTTTGATGATCCGAAGGTGAAGCATTTGTTAGTTCAAAAATCGCCGTTAATGTGGGTCAAATTTTGTATTTCATTGCCAAGTGTCATGAAACGTGCTGAATGCGATCGCATGGTCAATATTTTATGCAATATTTATAAATATTCAGTTCGCCATTGTTTTTATTATGCAGCGGATGCTTTTGCGCTATTGCATTAGTATTCCCAATGCTCAATCTCATTCGAATCTCATTAGACGGTTTTAATTGATTTCGGATCTATATCGAGTAATTAGACAAGTACTGGCACAATAACTACATTGTTCGCGTTTTATCAACTAATTCGGTAAAAATTTCAATCAATCCGAGTTGACCAATAACAGGTGGGTCACGTTGTGCCCATTTATCCAAAGATCAACCTCGTTTCGTAGCATCTGAATCAGATATGATCACGTAACAGCCACATTTCCTGGTTTAACACGAATTCGTCTGTTATCTAACACATATTGTAATGTTGTAACGACGAATTCTGTTCCAATGTTACGCGATTTAAAGTTGCGATTACCTAACGGAACCATTTCACTAAAATTCGTATAATGTGTGGGTCAATATTTGATTTTCCTGGCTTATAGAATGGAGAAAATCATCGAGCAAGTCTGTTGATAAACACTACAAAATTGCAAGATAGTTGAATGAACTGGCTGTGTTTGAAGGATTCATTTTTTGGAAGTCAGGAAACCGCTACTGTTTTCGCCCATTTCAAAGGTGAAAGTTTGATTTGGGGAAATTACATGAACCTGTTGTCGGCTGTGTAATATCACTGTTAATTTAATATAACAACGAATATTTCGGCAGTTTTGCTTAGTTGTTCGAATTTCTCTTCTTTGCTAACATGATCATCACATGCTTGCCCCGTAATGTTTCCGTGTAATTGTGAGATGCTTTTTTCTTCAAATTGCATTCAGTTTTTGGATTCTATTTTCCAAATTTTATGTCTCATTGGTCTTCAAAATTACAATGGAAATATTTGCTACTTGAACTGGATTTATTTAAAGCAGCAGATCTTTAGTAGGGATGTTTGGCCAAGAGATGCCTTATGAATCGTCGGTCCTTAATTCCGAATGTTTATTGCTTCCCTGCTCGGTCTTCAGATAAAGTCCTTGAAGATGATCGCTTATGGGAGAATACAATTTCACGTTGACAATGAAGGCCTTTAAAAACGCTTATTAATTGCGACCCTGATGATAAACGCTTACTTATAAAAGGATTGCACTAATTTAAGATTAAAGTTCAATACTGAGAAGAATTTGCTCCTAAGTGCTCAAATTGATTTATTAGTTCCATTTCCTTTGCCTAAATCTTAAAATGTGTTGTTTTCACTTCAGCTTCAGTTTTTCATTAATCTTATTCTTCTTCTACAAACTGTCCTCCAATAACTTCCTGCGTTTATTTCTCTTTTCTTGTTTGCAATTTCGGATACAAGGATTTCAATTTCTTTTGAGAATTTTTTACTAATTCAGACTTATAGTCGATTCTTTTATAAGGGCTCAATATTTGTTATAGTATTAGTTTCTGGTCGTTAGATAATCTATTTATTAATTTATTTTGCGTTCAATGATACAGATAATACACATACTGCAAGTTTAAATCTGCAACGACAGTAAAAAGCATTAATTACTTGCATATTTTTATGCAAATATTTGATTTTACCTTCACACTTTCTTTGCTATGGTTTTTATTGTATGATAATTTTCAGTCTGATTAATTATGCACGTCTCTGTGTAATTGTAATATAATTTTTAGTATTAAATATGCTTTCAGTGTACTATTTCCGCAATCATGTTTAAATATTTCAACCGGTAGCAACAATTTGTTACATTGCCTATTAATCTCTAGCGCTTTAATTACTCAGTTTTCCTGATGAATAATAAAAACATTTAAAGGGCTTGTAACTAACAAAACATTCACAATTTCATCTCACTTGCCTGAATACAGTTATGCTTTTTAATTTTTAAGGTTCCATCAATAAGGAAATGTTGGCAGTTTTCTCGAAAAAGTATTGATTTCAAGAAGCTTTAGATTTCCGTGTTTTTTTTTTGAGTTGCAAAATCGACTCAAACATGACGCTGCTTTTTAAGAAATTTCTCAAGAACCATTTGGGCGACAGAATACGTTTTGGCACCATTGGATAGAGAATTGAAAATCGATTCATTCGTAGCAACATCTGTGAGGAAATTCGAGTAGTTTTGACCCAGAAAGTGAAATTATAATATCAGACACTTGCACAATACAGGTGTAAAATGACAAAATTTTATATTTTCCGTCCCGTTTCTGCTCATTTCTCGAAAGAAAAATGAGCAAGTAGGCTCAAAATTTCCCTATGTTTTGCTCTAAATTGTCTTCGGCATTTTTTACCAATCTGAAAAATTGTTATTTTCTGCTTATTGTTTCGCTTTTCATGTTATGATCTGTAGAACTTGAACAAATTTACTCAAAGCTTACTAATTTATCCACTGACAAGTAAAACCTTTTTAAAAGGTTTAAATAAACCTTAAAGTAAGGACCGAAAGTCTGTAGACCAACTGAAATAGCATATAATAATGGGAATATAATATGGGAAAATATTGGGAATTTATCTGTGACAAGAGAAATTAATTAATAATGATACTGTGCGTATTTTTTTATGAGAGAAAATTGTTTTAAAATAATATTCCGTGTTATTAAATTTCCATTTTGAAATGAAAAACTTACATGGTTGCATGCAAATGCTCATTAGACAATGCAACTAGCATTGTTGTGTAATAATGACAAAATTTTAATCGCATTTTCAACTGGTTCTGAATATGATTAAAAATATAAAGCCATACTAAAATGTACGCAAATGAGACACCAGTTTTCCTTCGGTAATAAAATATTAATTAAACATTTCAAGATGTAAATTAACTTTAAAAAATCAAAAACGCGCTACTACAAGCACAACAGCAAACACTGAATGAAACCTGTTTTACCATTAATAAACTAATATAGATTTTTTAGCTATTTTAAGAATTAACTGGAAGAAGTGTGTGTATTTTTTTCAAGGAGTTTCCTTGCGCAGTGGTGCCAGTCGCGATTTTTTAATCCCGGATTCTTTGCAAAATTCTCGGAAGTAAGTATTCCTTTCATATTAGAAGATTTTAGACAATTCATGAGCGACATCACAAGGTGATTTAGAAGCAAGGCTGACCTTAGCGAAAAATCGAACCTAAACTCAAAGTGAAATTCCTATCTAAAAAATTTGCAAAATTATTTCCTGATTATTAAAATTCGGATCGAGGGCAAGGTTATAAATAGCATAACAATATTACCTAAGCATTCTTTACTACGGGAAAGCATCAGTAATTTCTTCTCCAAAATTGATGTCACCTTAATTTTAGCGGGTTATATAATTTTGAATATTGATGGATGAACCTTTCTAATTTGCCAGCTTTAATGCATCACATAAATAGAAAAGTTTGCTTCAAAATTTAAATTTAAAATTAAATTTTCTGTTGTTACCTATAAAATTTAAATTTAGCCCGCAGCAGGAGACCACAAATCGAATCAAATCTAAAATAAAATTTATGAATATATGAGCAATTTTAGAACATTCAATAATATAATTTACTAAATAAAGAAAATATAAATTGCATACATACAGAACTTGGCATTCTCTTAAAAACTACTAACTAGCATTTTGCGCTTGATTGGTTTTAAAGTTTCTGCTCCATCAATTAACAAAAAATTTAAATATAAAGAATTGCAGGGTAAAAATTATATAAGAAAACCCTACCTTAACACAAAAAACTCTCCTTTTAAAGCAATCACTATACTAGGAAAAATTAACTAGTGCAAACGTGAAACAGTCAAAAAAGGAACACGCGAATCACCACCACTTCATACAACGACTCGCCAACGTCTTAAGCTGTTAGTGGTCGGACAATTTACAAGAGCCAAAAATGTTTAACAACTAAATAAAGCGAACAATTAGCTAATAATTTAAACATTTTCATTCTACATGAGCGTCGAGTCGGGTGGGGGTAGAGTGGTAGATTTAACAACGACGAGCTTGCTAATCTAGAGTTGATTGGAATAAATTTTCCAAGTTTTTGCGGCTTTAAAGAAAGGGCAAAGTCCATGGACTTTATGTATAAAAGAAAGAATATGTTTTCATTATTACTTTTTTCCTGTGAAATATTTAGAATTGCGCGTGAATTTTTGCTCTCTAATTATGTTATTATATAGTTATTAAATATGCGCTAATTAGAAATTTTAATAAACAATCTAGGTTTATTAATCCGAGTTTTTCAAGATTTTATAAAAAATTGTTAGCATTTACTACTGGTTACTTAGAAGTAGGTATCACTGCAACTTTTGGCGAGTAGCTTTTAACCATTGTAAGAAGACGTATAATATTTATAAAATAAGAACGAAATTTTGTGAAATATTTGCTGGTGTATAGATGATTTTTATAAATAGGATTTTTATTTGCTAAATTCCATGGTGTATACCTATTTTAGCTCTAATCTTAAGCAAAAACATATTTATAACTTTGCATGCGTTCTGGCAACTTCAAGCTCAAATGAAGAACCGAAGAAATTTGAACAAAACCGAATTTCCGGCAGCTTGAATAGAAAATTTTATCTGCGAGTTAGTAAATCATCCTGTATATTGGATTTGTTTATATAACTAACACAAATCAATTTAGTAAGCTTTAAAGTTAAACTTAATTTAAATATGTTACTTGAAATCCCGCTATGCGAGATGAAAATTAATGCAGATCATGGAAACTGAAGGTCAGGGGATTCGTTTAATGGAAAACAGAAATGGCCTGCACATATACTATACATGAAGTATCAATAGAAATTTCAGAATATTCAGAAATACCCAAAACTTCTCCTATCGATGCAAAGTTTCAACTTAATTTTAACTTTCTTGCATTAAATTCTGCTTCGGAAATGCGTGTGTTTTCATCGGAAACCTGTTAACATCGTTAACATGAGGAAAGTATTTTAGATAAATATTGATTAAAATATTCCTGATTCTAATAATTCCTTAAGTTTTGTGAAAGTAACAATTCAAAGGACACTTTGACGTCAAACAATCTGATAAATCATCATACGAGACTATGGGTATCCCATGTTGTGTCCGGATTTACGTTCAATCAGATCTGCATAGAATACTAATATTCCAAGTTAATACAAATGGTTGGTCAGCTTTGATAGATGAGTTTAGTTATATTATGTTAATTGCAAGGATGTTTTCTTGAACGCTTTAATAATTAAGTACTTTTTCAAGATGAATTTGATCCAATACGACGAGATTTGCTATAATGCAAATTTGGCAGAGTATGTCATTGCCACAAAACTGGCTAAAATATTTGAGTATGTTGTTCATTGGTTTTGTTGCGTGTTTTGTGCTATGTTTGACCCAAACGGCAGCCTTGGCATTTTTTATAGAGCACGATTTTTTGAAAAATTAATTATACCTTTTCAATAATTTTTAAGGAAAGCAATAGCAGAACATATTGTTCTCAATATTTAAATACTAAGAGGAAGTACTAAAATTTACTGTTACTACTGAAAACTACGAAATTAACATAAAATAAACTTCTTTTCCAGTCGGTTCGAGAACATCATAGTCACGGTGAGACTATGCGTTTATAATAACCAGCTCCATTTACATTTTTCCGTAGTTAATTATTCTTTAATGTTTTCTGTTTGATTGAGGAAAACATTGTCTAATCTATCAATGATCGAAATTTCTAACTAAACTTAGATACTTGGACTGAAGTCAACTTAGACTGAAGTCAGTTTTTGCAAAAATCCCGCTATTTTGCTGCAGTAAACCTCTCTATTTTGGATCAGTTAATACAAGGAAAACAACCAGACAAGTGAGCAATTTAATTCAGTTTTAATCCGATTACACGCTTTAACGCCCTTAATTTGACATGGCTTCAGTTCTACGGGGCGCAACCCACCATGGAAAATCCGCCTTTTGTCACATTTTACGTAATCGGCTTATTTATGCTGGAAGGACCCACGTGTTTCCCGATTTATGCCCGATTTTTCATCAAGCTGACATAGTGATGACGAATTACTTTGATGTCATTATTATAGCAGTCCTAACTTAGGTAGAAAAATATGTTACATTGCTACTAGTCAGAGATTTGAACTAGTCATTGTTCCTTTATTTTTTGTTCCTGTTTATTCCTACTTTCGATCTGTCCACAACATTGTTGATTTTATCCTATATTTCAGTCAGTGTGCAGGACATCATTTTTGAATAGTTTTCTATTGAAATCCCGGAAGGATCTCCAACCGAAAAGCTCTGGTGTGCTGGCAGAACCCCAAAATTGTATATAAATTATGGCCACATTGGTTTTAAAACACTTTTGGAACTCTTGAGCAACCCATGAAAACTGGGGTAGATTGTCTCTCATTCTTTTCTCAGTAGATTTTTCTATCTAATGAGAAATCATTTTCTTTAAGAATTCAGTTTGATGAGCCACAAAGCAAAACTTCCCGAACTGGTTAAATAATGATATTGACAAGAACCGCAAAAATAAATTATTTAAATATAATGCAACTTTCACCCCACAATATCACGCCGATTTGTTTTGCCCAGGACGAATTAGTCAATATTAAAAGTCACCCCCCAAACTGTTATAGTTCTTATTATGCACGTGTGCAGAAGTTAATATTTCTCTAACAAGGGGATCATCCCTTTATGTCATAACATATGCTCTTGATCTAGGGGCTTGGGCTTTATTCGATTATAACTACTCATAGAAATATGGGGAATGATACTAGAATGAGCAAAATGAAACAAAAACGTTCAAAGGGGTTGAAACGTTTATAGATACATGTTTCTTAAAGCTCTGAAATAGCACGTTAAAGTCTGATGGAAGGCATGATTTCTGAGTCTTCTAAATTTATAAATAATTATAGATTCAAGAGCATGATGACGAAATAAAAGCTTTTAAAGGAATCGAAAAGTTCAAAATTCCATCGCCTCCAGTTTATGAGTTGCAATCTTTTAAGTATTAATGGAATTAAGTTCATTTTCGTAAACTTATCAACAACGGTTCATTCTATAAGATCAAAAATCCATCGCGCAGTAAAGTAGTAAAGTACCTACGGACAAGCACTATAAGTCGGTAACTCCCAATAAATAAAAATTGCAAAATTCTTAGAAAGTCAATGTCTCGCCACAATTAACTGAAATTTTGCAATATAATCGGCAGAAGCATCTTTTATAAGGTTTCAAAATTTCATCGCCTTTAGTTTAAGTGATCTGAATTTTTCAGCGCGATAATGCACTTTTATCTACTACACTAAAAAATCAATTAGTATGTGGAATAAAATGAAATTGTCCAATATTATCACCAAAGGCTTCTTCTATTGGTACCTAAAAACTCAAAAGTCCCTCGCATCCAGATTAGGAGTCGTAATTTTTGAAGTTCGGTCATACACTTTAAGCCAATATGAGCGAATATATATTTCGATCTGATGATAGCAATTTTTTTATAAAATCGATGTCAGGCTAGAGTCAAGCTAAATGTTGTATGCGTATCAACAAAAGCTTCTCCTATACGCGTACAAAAGTTCAAAACTCCATCGGCTCTGGTTTAGGTGTTGCAACTTTTTAAGCGCACACTTAAGTACAATCAATTTTCTTGCACTAACTGAAAGTAGTAGATTTTCTAAGAAATCAAGTGTTTCCCAAATCAAATCAAAACTTTCTAGAGTTATCAACAGGCTTCTTCTATAAGTATTAAAAGGTTCACAATTCCATCGCCTCCAATTGAGGAGTTGTAATTTTTATAAATACGAGCATGCACTTTTGGGATATACGAGTATTTTGCACTAACTGAAAAATTCAGATTAAAAAAATCAGCGTCTGAGCAGAATCGAGTGAAATTTTCTGCGCTTTTTAACAAAAGGTTCTTCTATTAGCGTCCAAAGGTTTAAAAATCCGATTGAGATCACAGAGTAGGCTTGTGGGTTATTTTTTGCACTTACTGAAAGTTGCAGATTTTCCCCAAAATCAAAGAGTTTATGGAATGAAATGACGTTTTCTACACGTATCAACAAAAGCCTATTCTATAAACATTTGTAGATCCAAAATTCCATCGCCTCGATTTAAGGAGTTTTTCTTGTTACGAACAATTTTGGGATATTTTTGCGGTAACGGAAAGCTGTAGATTAAAAAGAAAATATTTTTAAGAAAAATCCACTGAAATTTTCTGCCGTTCTCCACAGAAGCTTCTCCTATTAGGATCCGAAAGTTATAAATAAGTTCCTTGTCTCCATTTTATGGTTTTTTTAAATACGCACTACATATTAAATTCGTTTGCTTTAAATAAGGGTTTCTTCTAAAAAACGTCTTTCCCCATACTCTGTTAAAGAGATGTCAAAGAAATGTATATATCTAATAAACGGATATTTAAAAACGTTTGCAAACGTTCGTCAGATTAAATTTATTTAAACCTTGTAGTTTAAAAATTAATGGGTTCTTAAACACCACCATTAAATATCGGTCGATTATGAATTCGTATCAGGAAATTATTGACGTCAAGAGATCCTAGCCATTGAGTGACTAAGCTCTGGAAATGTATAGTTATTTCATTTATGTCACAAGCATTCCAATTAGAATATACGTTTGGTGTGTACTTAAAATTGCATGTGAAACACTTCAGATGTAAATAAATGAAGTAGAGAAATCGTAAATTTGAGCAAAATAAATTTAAACTCAACTGGTCAAAATGTGGTTTTGTATGTCCGGAAAAACTTTTTATGCTGTCCACTAATCTTATTTGCTTCGTCACAGTGTCTAATTGATTGGGTTTTTGTGTGACTTGAGTTTTTGAACATTTGGTACATTCAAATGTTAATGGAAATTGTGGTAATTACTTGTTATATATCCATATTGAGGAGCTTCTAAGTCGCATGAGGTTCAGAAAACACTCATGTGAATTTTTATTTTATGACCGAAAATTTCAATAATTTCATTTTCATTCATTCATTTTATAATCATTTCATTTCATAAAATATCAATTTTCTTCAAAAAATATCGAGTCTTTTATCGAGCGAAGAATGTAACGAGGCTATTGAAAAAGACGGTAAAAATGAAAAAAACATTTTTTGTTTATTTTATGTGGTTTTAGAGCGAATCCGATGTTTATACGACGATATCTTTTTGTTATGGACTCAAACACTTTATATTGTCAAATTGAGCTCAAAAAATACTTAGGTATATGAAAGTTTAATTTTTGACCGACAATTTTAGATAACAGGTAATGGGTAATTTAAGGTCAGCAACTTGCTAGGTCGCACAATCAATTGAGCTCAAGAAACAGATGCAAAAATTTCGTATAAAATATTAATCTGAAAGAATAATATTTTATACGAAAGTATCTATAGAATAATCCCGGTTAGAATTATATGATTTATATAATTAGATGATCTGTTATGGCCGGCTTGTCACCCAAACCTTAGCCGCATAGATAATCTTAGAATCACAGTAGAAAGACAAGCCGGTTCATAAAGATTCTATGTTTGATACATCGGATCATGATTGATGAATTATTGAGTGGAATTCGACGAACATCTAAGATTAATTTTCCAGTAGATTCCATGTTTTGATTAAATTATCTGATCGCAGTTCCATTGGCTTAAACTTGCCGGTTTGTCTTAAAACGTACTTTAGATGATCCGATTTTGTGCTAATGAAGTTTCCGTGAGTTGTGATACTGTTTAGTATGCCATCAAATAAACAGTAAAAATCTGCAAGTAGATTTATTTTCAGAATTTAAAACCCAAAACACTCATTGCAGAAAACGTGATCTGTTTGCAACTCTGAATGTAATTTACTGAATTCATCAACTTGGAATCTCCAAAAAAATAATAACAGAAATTTAAATTTAAGTTATCGGTAATTCCTCAAGGCAAGGAAATTACAGATGTATGATTAAATTTTTATTATTTTTAATCCAAATAGAAAGAAAGTTTTCAAGTTTCATGGCATTGATTTTATGTAAAATTGTGAGTTAACATTTTGATAATAATTTAATTTCAGTAACTACGTTTTAGTAACATTAATGCTTCATATTGACTTGCAAGATTTAAAAATATTCATTTTGAGATTTGAGAAGATTGTTTCAAAATTTGGAAAACTTCGCTTTTTGTCAACGTTTTAAACACGTTTGTAACATCGCTTGCTACGTGAAACTATAAAAGAATCAGATGAGTCATAAAATATTTTAAGCAATGGAGTAACAAAATATTAAAGTATTAACATATCTGAGGCTGTAAAATAAGGAAAGTAAATGTGAAAAATACATCTTTTTCTTTCCAACGTTTCCTATGCATCGAAGTAGTAACGTCCTTCAAACGATTCGTGCAATTGCATTACAAGTAAAAAGTTACCAAACATGTAACATTTTTCAACGTTCCAAGTTTACAATGAAAAAATCCAGATTATTTACAGGAAAAATGATGTGAAGAAACGCATTCCATTAACGAGAAGAACCCATTAAGCCTTTTCAATACTTTCTTAGATAAATTAACGGGGGTAATACCACGAAATCTTTGAAATTACCGATAATTTTTCACGATTGCATGTATTCCATAATTTGCACTAACTTTTAAAGCTCGAGTGGTATTTAGTGAGATTATTCCTCGAGTTAAATTATATTATTTATTTATATAATATATATTATATATTTAATTATATTATATAAACAAAATCCATACTTTAGGATTCCATGACGTGAAATTATCGCTGTATGTTTTTTTGAAAATTATCGAATTACCGTTTATTAATACCTTTTTTCCTCCATAAAATTAGTATGAATGAAATAATTGCTGCAGGTTTTTTTTTGAAAATTATCGAATTACCATTTATTAATACCTTTTTTGCCCTATGAAATTAATATGGATGAGTGACATAATCGGTGATATTGTGAAAAACAGATTTGCGAACTATCGACTATCGTCATTGCACAGGTTTTCGTGCATCATAAACAAAATTCAGTATTCATCAAACAAAAAAACAAATTTCCCAAAAATCTTCAGTACTTATTTTAGAACGATCACTGACAACGCCGTCGGCTTGGAAGATGTCCCAAACGATTTAAATTAACGACTTAATTGGCACGCGTAGATGATTTTGTTGTATACCGGGTTAATGTATTTGCAAATATTTCGTTCGTCAGTTTTTATGGGAAATTCTCAACCTTGTCTTCACATTACATTACTTATAGAAGAACCAAACTCGGGCTCAAAATCCACGTACATGAATTGTGTCTTCACTGTTGAGATAAAAGTGATTATTTACCAAACTTGAGCACTGGATGATGGAGAACTTCCAGTCAAAGGAAAGAAAATAGCATCAGCAAAAACGGCAAAATTAAAATGAATTTGAATTTTATGTAAAAGTTCCGGTTTAGTCAATACAAATTCCCACCCGATTCTAGACCGTATTTCCTGCGGCATAAGCAACCCTGAGCTTCGCTCAGGGTGGCAGGTTGCAGACATTTCATTGGCCCCACCAAGGGGGTGGTCAACCCCTTTGATTGGAATGGGAGCCAATAGGAGCATCTGAACCTGTGCTTTAGGGGTAGATTTTTCATCCACAGGGTGAGCAAATATTTGCACATCAGTTCGATTAGAGTGGCTGTGCATCGAAGTTGCGGTTTTTGTTTCATAACGTGCAGAAAAGTGTTTTTAGTTCGGAAATAGTTAATCCATAACAAGTTACTAATGAAAATGTCCTTTTCCAGTGACCACGGACCGTGGGAATCAGGAAATGTAAGTATGTACATTTGGTTAAAATTTAATTTAAAAATCCTATTTTCTTACACAAGAAAATAAATTAAAGTAAAATACGTCTCTTGAAAACAGTCTTGAATTTTATTTCGTAGGGTGCCGAATTTCCCAATTATTCCAGTGATATAAATGGTTATGGAGGCCTTTGGGATCCGCATCATTTTCCTGGACAAAGTCCAGCTCTTGGAGGGTATCCGGACATCTTAACTGCGTTCAATTCAGATTTAGGTAAGCGCACTGATTGCTGCTAAATTGTCTAAGTGTAGTATTAATATTTATCTAATGAAAACAATATTTTCTTGCACAAAGTTAAAATGGTCATAAAAACAATTTTACAATCATACACAGTTACTGTGAATAGTTCGGCAAAGGCATCGTACTTGTAAAATATCTGTGAACAGTGTATATGGATTCTTGGCAGTTGTTTTTTTGATAATCAGTGCTAAAAAGTAAAAACAACTTTTGTGAGCAGAAAAAAGATTATTCTCAGGTTTTCGTAATCATTTTCTTGCCTAACATTTAATTAATCGTTTTTACATTGAAATTATTTTATTATCTGAGCCACACATGGATTACTATATTTATATAATAATAAATTGTAAATATTCAAAAGAACCATAAAAACTGTTTCAAACTTTCTCAATTAAGTGATAATAATTTTCTATCCATGTCCGCTTTATAATTGGTGAATTCTTAAATAGATTGAATATTTAATTTGTTTAATGAATGAAATTAAATGAGTTACCAAACTACTGATTTGCAATAATATGAATTTGTAAACCGTAATGAAACTTTCAATATGGAAAAACACCCAGTTCCGCCGTACTTGTATTTGTTATTTGGCCATCAACTTTAACAGCTTTTCAGGCACTCAAAATGCAGTTAAAAATCACTTTGAGTAGGGTTATGGAATTTTTTCAAGAGTCTAATGCGATAAATCGGTACAGGAATATGTGTTCAAATCGGAAAATCAAATTGCATAGTGTTTATAGCCAATTGGTGCAAAACAATGGGCTTTTTTTAGTTGAATCGTTCAATTGGCTTACTTTTAAGATAACAAAGTGTTTTAAACTAATAAAAGCAATCATAAAAAATAAATAATGCAAGAATAACTCACATAAAACTTATCGGTTTCTGTGTTACGACTCACGATTTTAACATTTTAATGATAAAAAAATTATATTGTTTGAAGGGACCTTTTGTGCAAATTATGAAATGTTGCTAATGTATGTTGCAGCTTAAAAATCCTTTAGGCAAAAAACTAAAGTCATTGTAACGTACCAACTTGTTAATTATTTTAAAGTCATAGAATTTCTAATGCATAATAAAAATAGCTTAAATAAACCGGCAATCCTTAGGGATGGATAGTTTTTGGCTTCCAAAGTATCCGCAAACGAAGCGAGATTTTGCGATTTTCTAGAAAAGTTAACTCATAGTTAATCACAATTCTCAAGTGAAAAAACAGTTTCAACTTCTTCATAAAAAATAAAAATTTGCAATAAAGTATGGCGTATTGTTTTAGTTTCGGATAAACTACTTAATCGCCTCGTAAGCACGTCTCTGCAAATATCTACAGTAAAATTTGTGAATGAGCCAAAGGGCGCCTCGTTTGGTTAGGAACAAAAAACGCCCATTTCCTTAACATTCACGTTAAATCATTGAATAACTATGAATACGAATTGAATCGACAATATGAATAAATCTAAAATTGGAATGACCAAATTAATGCACTTTCTACGAGACGATCTAATGAATATTTTTAGTATGGCAGCGTCAACAATGTGGAGGACTCGTCTCAAATCGACTTGGAAGAAGTGGATCTTCAAATGGTAGCCAATCAAACAAAAAACCCAGAAGAAGAGTGGCAACTATAGCTCAGCGCCGAGCTGCTAATATCAGAGAACGAAGACGCATGTTCAATTTGAATGAAGCGTTTGATAAATTGAGGAGAAAGGTAACGAATTGTCCCAAAAATGTTTTCTAAAGATGCTGAAAAATCTACACCTCTGGAAGCAATATGCAACTTTTTTAAAACGAATTGCTTCTGAAAAAAATATTCAAGGACATTTATGCAAAGTTCTACATGTCATGTTAAAATGTTACATTCTAATTACCATGAATAATTTGCAATTAACAAATCATTTTTTCAGGTTCCGACTTTTGCGTATGAAAAGCGGCTTTCGCGGATTGAAACGCTACGACTAGCCATTACTTATATCAGCTTTATGACTGAATTGCTTCATGGCCATCCGCTAGACCATAAAGGCGGCGATATTTACCCCCAAAGGGAATACATTCCTTATGGACTTATAAATTAATCCCCTTGAAAATGTCCATCTTATATAAGTGCAATATTAAGTTTTATGCAACTGTGTCTAGTCTTCCAATGTATTATTTACAAGTAAGAATATACATAAGAAACCACAAAAAAATAATACACAATACTAAATTACAAACATGTATTTATTTAGCAATACCAGCAATGCGTTTTTCTAAAACTCAACACAAAACATTTAAATTAAAGTGCAATAAATTCCTCAACTATACCGTGCCATATCCCTTGATTTCATGCAGGTTGGATTCCTTGAACCCAACCACTATGTCCCCTTTTATCAAGTGTGTGTAGGATTTCTTAGGGCCAGTCAAAGAATCCATGAATTTCGCTCGCTTCTTAAAACTGGCGTTTTTAAATTTTAACTTGACAGTTCCATCGGCTAGTTTTTCGTCGGTCCCATCTGGATTTCCCACTTGGCCAATCATTATGTCCTCGATTTCCAGAGATTTCATTTTAGCCTCATTCATGTCATTTTCTATTTCAGCTTGGTAGTTGTTCAAATTTTCGTTCATTGAATCAATAGTTTCCTCAATGTTACATGCGTACTGATCAAAAGCGCCATTTTCTAGGCCTTTGGCTTTTTTCTTGGACTTTTTCTTCGGTACAAATGTGTCCAGATAAGTTAGATCCGAGCTATCGTTCAATTTTCCTTGAAACTCCACAATATCCCTGCTGCAGTCTAATCCTTCAGCCTGCATTTCCTCTTTGCTGGGAATTATTCTCTCCCTGGTAACGTCGCTGAAGCGCACACTTTTCCTTCGTTCCACTTTTCGCACTCTTTGTATGCTAAGATCCTCTGAAGCATGTTTGCTCTCTGTGGGCTGGATTGGGGTGCTTACAACATTTAACATCAAATCGCAGCAGTCATCAATTGATGCCTCTAAATTCAATGCTGGATTGTCCAATCCCTTGTTCTCCTCTGTATCTTTCCGCTTCTTTTTCTTCGATTTCTTTTTTCTTTGAATCTCAAATTCTTCGTTTGGAAGGTCCTGGCTATTTACACTGTCATTACAACTAAAAGTTGGGTTCTCCACGCCAACATTTTCCTTGCTTTTATCTTTCTTCTTCGGCTTCAATTTGATTGCGTACGCGCTTTGTTCTTCAGTTACGGAAGTCTCGTTTTCCACTCCAATGCTGAATAGTGGGTTATCCAAACCGTCTTTGTTTTTTTTCGTTTTTTTCTTTTTAGATGTATTATCTTCTGATGCACTTTGTTGGCTGCCCAAAGCATCCACAAATTCACTTTTAACTTTGTCTTTTTTTCGCGATTTCACTTCCGTTTCAGAATAGCTAGTTTCCAGATTCTGATTCGAAACATCTATGCGATCCCCATTCTCTTCAGAAGAGTCTTTTTTAGGTTTCTTCTTTTTTTCGGTCCGTTCTGAATTGGCATCCTCAGGTGTTGCAATGTCTTCGACAGTAGTTCGCGTTTTTCTCTTTGGTGTTTCCATTTCTTCACATTCAGTAACTGATGTCTGCATGTCTGGCGATTCTTCGAGATTACTAGCTGAAATTGAAAATTAAAAACCTAATAACTCAGTTCTGAAATTCTTGACTTAAGAGGCGTAGAAAGCGTTTCAAAAAAGGACAAAACAAATATTCTATAGTTTAATTACTTAAAATAGTATTAATTTTGTTGAACTAATTGTGAAGAATAACTAACCATTTTTTTTATTTGCGTGGAAAATGTGTTAAGTTTCTGCGTAAAAATAACGCATGAAAGCCAATAAAGTTCCAGGCCTGATATTTGCAGTGCTAATTTTTGCCCAAAGTGCGTTTAGTTTAAATACGATTTCTGCTTATTTACAGTCTCTTTTGGATAGTTTTGATACAACTTACAAGACAGCATCGAAAAAGAAAACTTTGTTAAAAATAGTCCGAGGCCCTTTTGCCATGTACTTCATTTTTGATAACCAAATCTTCATTAGTAATTTTGCTCATAATTCGGCGTTAGTAAATGAATTATTTTCATACCTTTTTTTTTCTTTTTCTTCTTTTCCGGATCCGATTTCAGCTTGATTGGCGTGACTTCGTTATTAATTTGAGCTTGCACTTCCAAAGTTTCAGATATTTCTGCTATAGTGTCGTTCAAGGTACTTTCTTCGATGGACTCTAACACATGCTTCTCTACTTTTACCGATGAATACATTGGATCAAATGCAGGATTTGCAATTCCTGAATCGTCTTTAATTTTTTTTGACTTTTGCTTCTTAGTTACTGCACTGTTTTCTGATGATTGTGGCTCTAATTTTGTCTTTTTAGTGGGAGTGTCTTCTATGTTTGTGCTATCATCCAATCCCATTTTCTTCTTCTTTTTCTTTTTAATTGAGTCGTCCAGAGTTTCAGACACTTCTCCTGTGATGTCGCTCAATGCACTTTCTTCGATGGACTCTAACACGTGCTTCTCTACTTTTACCGATGAATACATTGGATCAAATGCAGGATTTGCAATTCCTGAATCGTCTTTAATTTTTTTGGACTTTTGTTTCTTCGTTACTACACTGTTCTCTGATGATTGTGGCTCTAATTTTGTCTTTTTAGTGGGAGTGTCTTTTATGTTTGTACTATCATCCAATGCCCTCTTATTTTTCTTTTTCTTTTTAATTGAGTCGTCGTCGTCTTTGCTGCTTTCGGATATATACGACACAAACGAAGCTTTTAGTGAGCTTGTTTTACTGCTCACAAAACTAGCAGTCTCACACCTGCTGTTTTCATTCGTCGTCTGCTGGAATCCGAATCCAAAATGGGGCTTTATCTCGCATTCAGATTCTTCTTCATATTGTTCATTGGAGCTGGCAAAAGCGGGCCTTTTTTCATATTGTTCATCATCATCAGCTTTTTTTAAAACACCATTGTTGCCTATTAAGTAGCCATTAACTTTCCCGAAACTGGGCAGTTTCTTTTTAAAGTAATCGGACATCAAGCCAGCGTTAGAAAACTGCTTGTTGTCTTCCTTGTCCTCTACACCACCTGATTTAGGTGCGACATCTTCAGATTTCTTGGTCCCCTTCAAGTTCTTCTTACCGAAAATACAGGCGAGATCCTTTTCGGTTCGCCGGCTCAAATCCTTCCCTCGAGTAAACTTTTTATAGTGCACTCTAACTTTGGATCCCTCAGACTTCTGCTCTAGGGAACTGAGCTTCAACTCGTCGGTTGTCTGGTTTTCTCCGGCTAATGCTTCCAAAACTGCCTTGAAATCCTCTTGAGTTTCAGTCCATTGCTCATCAGTTTCTTTATATCCTACACCTGAAACAATGACAGTCAAAATCAGGGAAAATCCAATTATTTTTCTTATCTGAACTTGCGAGTGGCAACTTATCACATTAATGAGAATATTGATGCGTTAATAGTCAGTAAGAACTTACCTTGGGAATCATTCTTGTAGGACACTTTAATATGTTCGGTCATGCCATTTTCCTTAGCTCCCAAGCCTTTTCCAGATGACCAACCCATTTTCTCCATTAGCTTTTGGCCGAACTTATTGCTATCTACATGTGTAAAACAAAGCTTAGTTGCAGTGTTTTATGGTAAAAGTTTGGGAATTTAGGACTTACCTTCCGCCCAAAATTTCCCTCGGGGATTGAGGGACCATTTCTGCTTCCTTCTCCTCTCAGCGAGCATAGACATAATGATGCTTTCACCTTTCTTCAACACTTTAAGATACGAGCACGTAAATTAAACCGTGAATTTCGTTAAAACGCTGCGAAATTATGATTGTTTCACAGACTACTCATGAATGTTTTGAGTGATCCCGAAAGAATTATAACCTCACTAAAATGCGCACGAGGGAGGAGCGGATAAATCGCCACCCATGCGGCAAATACTGCGCATGTTCAATTTCACTGCACTGACGGGCGAACAGCTGCATGACCACAGATCACAGAGGTTATTCCGTGATCTGTGATTCCTTGTAAGGAATAAACGGCACGGGGCACATAGCTTGAGCCCAAATACAAAGCTTGGCCCAAATACATAGCACGAGTAGAAGTATTCCTTGTAAGTAGTAAAAATGATTGCAACTATGTCACGACAACAAACATTCGCCCATAACTTGCTTAAAATAATGTAGGATCTATTTTCGAATCTTGAATGATGAATGATGATGACTAAAGCTCGGATTTAAAGGCAAGACAATTTGAAGGAAAAGGCGCCTATATAGGCAAGGATTTAAAAAAAAAGGCAGGCATATTGTGATATAGGCAGCCTGCCTACACATAAATGTAACTTAAAGAAATATATTTACTGCGTATAATAAACAATTTATATTAGCGCATTCTATTATATAACACATAAAATTCTACAATGAAATACTAGTAATAATTATTTAAAAAATAGTAATAATAGTTAACTTAGGCATTGTTACTATGTAATATTTTCTCATTTATAGCTACAACTAAGTGCTTTTCTATGTTATCGGTCTTAAAGCACAACCTTCTGTCACTTAAAATAAGTTTATACATCGAAAAAGATCGTTCGACGTCAACAGATGTAATTGGAGCAAATTTGAGGCTTGATAATATATCAGAATCAATTTGCAAATCATCAGAAAAGTCTCCATTCAAAACCTTAGAAATATTAGTTAATATTG
>NW_026018611.1:6446674-6458312 GCF_020466585.1 Dendroctonus ponderosae
GCAAAACTTGACACAAATTTCCGAGAAAGGCAAAACTTCCAATAAATGTTTGAAATAAGCAAAATAGGCAAAAAAAAAGCAATTTGCCTTTAATCCGAGCTTTAATGATGACAGAGATGATGATATGAAACTTTATTTCCAATTTTACAGCGTTTCGTATCAGTATTGTAAACCGTAAACTTCACAGCGTATTTTTATATTGCTGAACTCACTCTTAGAAAAGTTGTAAACAATCTAAAGTAAACTCTTCAAAATGAGGGAAGAATTCTCTATCTAACGGGGCCAAAGCGAACTCTGTGGCTCAAATGGAGCCTGAGAAACTTCGAAAAAAGCAGCGTCAAGTTTGAGTCGATTTTGCCACTCAAAAAAAAGACGCAAATCTAAAACTTCGTGAAACCAAGACTTTTTTGAGAAAACTGCCAACATTTCCTTATCGAAGGCGCACTCTCTAAAAAGACCATTTAGTTCTATCTGAAATGATGTAAAAATGAGCGTTCTTGCACCTTTTGCTTCCGAGATATGAGCAAAAACGGGACGGAAAACACGAAATTTTGACATAATCTTGCACCTAAATGTCTGATATTAAAATTTCGCGTTCTGGGTCAAAACTGCTAGAATTTCTTCACTCATGTTGTTATGACTTAATCGAGTTTTCAATTCTCTATCCAACAATGCCAAAACGAACTCGGTGGCTCAAATGGGGCCTGAGACACTTCGAACAAAGCAGCGTCAAGTTTGAGTCGATTCTGCCACTCAAAAAAAAAGACGCAAATCTAAAACGTCGTGAAACCAAGACTTTTTTGAGAAAACTGCCAACACAGAACATACCCCCTTTTTTGGGGGGATATTTTGTGGAAAGCACGGGAGATCACTTCGCCCACTGCCTCATCGCTTTTGATAATGTCCACCACAGTTGTGGACGAAACGTCAGGAAGAAATTCCCATAGACCACGGATCAAAGCCCGGAAAACCTTCCTAAATGTGATTTAACCGGCCGTGAAAGCCTTCATAGTCTGATTGATACCGATGTTTGCTAAGCGGCTAAAAATCAGGCTTGAGGCTATTTTGATGAAACTTTGACCATCTTTACAGTGAAGTGTCCACTAGGGATGGTGAAAATTTAACAGTTGTGCTATTTTCGGACCAACGATTTTTTAAAGGAAGAGGCCCTATTGAGGGCAATGAATTAATGACCGATATTTACTAATTTTCACCGAGCTGGCAAAAATCGGGATGGCAGGCGATTGCAGTGAAACTTTCAGCAGTTTTAGACTGGAGTGTACTCCATGTGCGCCAGAAATTTCAAAGTGCTACTTGCGTCAGTTTTCAAACTGCACATTTTTAAAGCAATCGCGGTTTTTCTTTACTGCGCGGCGAATCCCATGTTACCTTTTGAATATTGCGCATCATCTGAGCTTTGCGCTTGAAAAGTAAGTGAAAAACCAAAACTTCCACATGCAAATTAATTTATTGGCCTACGAAAGCAAGTGTTAACTGTTTAGACACCGGAGTTGGATGAAATCCAGCTCCTGAAGCTGGAAACTCGGGCATAAACACTGGGATGTCCAGCCTGGCAAAGGCGGGCGCCGAAGGAAACGATTCCAACTTCCACACTGCCGATGACCAATGGGCCACCAGAGTCTCCGTTGCAGGAACCACGTCCACTGGCTCCAGACGTGCAGATGTGCTGAGCCTGAACCGAACTTCCATAAGAGTTAGCACAGACAGCGTTGGTGATAACTGGCACTTGGACGAATCTCAATTCGGTGGCAATGGCAGTGCTGGCATCAGTGGTTCTTCCTAAACCAGCCAACATTGAAGAGAACTGACTGTTCAAGAAGCTGATAATTCTCACCCCATCCGGAAACAATGGCGTTCTGCCCGGCAAAGTTTCCAGAAGAAGCTGGAGCCAGACTGATCACACTGATTCCAGATTGTCCAACAGGGATGGTGGCCACACGAAGAAGAGCGACATCGTTGAGCAGAGTGGCGCTGTTCCATGCAGTGTGCACAACACGGGCATTGGCAGCAAGTCTCACTTGATTTGGTTCGTTCACTGTGGTTCTTGGGTTGTGGGCACCAACAATAACCTGTACAGCAGTTGCCCTGGAAAAAGTTCAATTTTGGCCTAAAACCTTCTGCTGTGCAACCATGAAAAAAGCGTCTTCTTACGTATCAACGCAATGGGCAGCAGTCAAAACCCAGGTGTTGCTGATGATGGAGCCGCCACAGAAGCTGCTGCTGTTGATGATGAGGGCAGCTTGATAGGGGAAAGCTCCACGAGTAGCAACGCTGCCTCCAACAATCCTAAGTCCAGACTGTGCAGCTGGGGCTGGTCCAATTGGTTCCACGTAGCGGTTGATTGGCTTGATGTTGTCCCAATCGTATCCCAATTCCTGGAAATCGTGGCGAATTATTGGGGCTTATCAGGGATGGATTAACTAAACTCACCTCTACTGTTTCGCCGGAGGCGAAAGCGCTGAGGAAGCAGACAAAAGCGAAAATGGCGATCTTCATCCTACTAGTCTTGTGTTGTTGGTACCCCACAATGTTGCTCTGGTCGGGTTCGTTTGGGTGTTTTATACGAAAATCCTCACAGCAGATGGATTAGTGTTGAAGTGACATCTTAATTCGTTAATCGGCGGCATTATTGATGTGCAGTTTTTTAATCGGGCTTGAGAAACGGTAATTCGGGAATTACGGTTTTTTTGGTCATTTCGATAATCCCAAGGCAACATTGCGTTATCTGCAAAAACAAAAAATCATCCTGCGTAAACGTCGGAATGGATGCCTTACTTATTTTTCCGTTAAGACGCTTAGGTAACAAGTAAGTGATAACAATTTTGAAAAGTTTTCCAGTTTTCTTTTTAGTTTTACTGCTCGACTGCTAAGGTTTTGGACGATCTGCTCATGCAGCTTCTTCAAAGGTACAATAGATATAATCTTCTCAAAAATCAAGGAAAAAGAGGCACATTTATTTGTTTTACTGTGCGTTTCATTCACAAGTGAAAACTGATTTTGAGTGTGTTTTTTATGGAATTTCACTTTTTAATTTTTTTCTTCCAAAAGAAGCTTCCAAGCAAAAAACGTATTTTTTATAAAAATATTCAGACGATTCAAAGGCAGCGAAGAATTATTCTTGCAAAACTCTAAAGTAAATGGTTTACAAAAAATTCCAAAAGTGCCGTTTAAAAAACCCTAAATTTCCCAAAATTTAATAATAAAGCAGCAATTTTCTACCAGCCACTGCGTAGCAGCAGACAATATTAATAAAATCGCCAGTATTTATTTTTTATCCATATCCGCCATTTTATCCATATCTTAACACATGATTAGAAAAAAACAGATTCGAATTTTTTTTCGTAAAAATTCCTCCGATATTTGTAAAAATTTGTTCAATTTTTTCTTTTTTTATATATATGAAATCTTCAACAAATCGAAAGGTATTCAGAAAATCTTTTCTGCGCATGCGCCAGCATACGCGGCTTTAAAAAAATGGCAAAAATGGACGATTTTGCGATTTCAAGCCATTTAAATTGCGGTTTTTCCGCAATAGTTTAATCAAAAAGAAGTTTGCTTTCATATCGTGCATTTTGTCCATATCTTAACCAATGTGTAGAAAAAACCAACTTTTCTACATTTCCGGCCAATTTGTTCATGGCTCATCAGAAAAACAATTTTAGGCGAGCCAATTTATTTTTCCTGTTGTGAATTTTGTCCATATGCAAGTTCCAAATTAGAGAAAATCATATTATGAATTAATTTTTTTGGTGAAAATTTTTCGTACCTAAAAATTTTGTCGAATTTTACATTTTATTTTTTTTTCTGATAAACCAAGCTTTTCAAGATCCTAGCATACGCAGGTTTCAAAAAATGGCAAAAACATCGTTTTCAAAAAACTTTCAATATACCTAAATTTATGAGCGAAGTAGCAATTCTCAGCACGCCACTGGATGTATTGATAAAATCATTAATATTCATTTTTTCCGAAAGTGAATCATCAGAAAACTAGAGACACTTTTTGAATTTCCGGTGTAGCTGTTCGAGCAAAACCCCTTTAAGAATGTATTTTTTTCCATGGCTCGACCAAAAAAAATTATTAGCAAATGTGTCTTTTTCATCGTGGATTTTGTTCATATATAAATTCCTGCTTAAAGAAAAACGCCTTACAAATTATCATAATTTTTTTGAAAAATTCTTCGGGTAATGAACCTGAAGAATTTCCTCAAATTCCACATTAAATCTTTTTTCTCTTAAGTGAAGATTGCTATCAAAAAAATGTATTCTTTCTAAATTATCCACGCTATAAAAAGCAACTCTTTCATGACTTTGGAGAAGTCATCGCGTACAGATTTTTCACAAAAAAGCCAAAAATATCGTTTTCAAAAAACCGTCGATATCTTCAAATTCAGAAACGAAGCACCAATTCGCAGTACGCCACTGGGTAGGAACAGTCATTGTTGATAAAATCATTAGTATTTCTTTGTATAGCTGATTAATTTATACGAACGTTAGGAATAGGAATTAATTTTAGAATAAGCTAGGCTAAGGCACATATATACTAAACAAGGGCAGAAAGACCGATTGGGTCGATAGCCTTTTTCTGTAGGAAATAAAGATTATTTATATATATATATATCATTAGTATTCACTTTCTTCCTAAAGTGAGTGAGAAAGTTATGGACGATTTTTGAATTTCCAACCAAATTTTGCGGCAAAAACTGTAAAGGATGCCGTATTTTTTTATCGCTCATTCAAAAAAAAAATACAAGCAAATTTATTTTTCCTTCGGTGTATTTGGCCCATACGTAAATTTCAGATTATGTACAGAAAAACGTATTACAAATTCTGATTTTTTTTTGGAAAAATTCATCGAGTACTTAAGAATTTCCTCAAATTCCATATTTTAATTTACTATTACTAAATAGAAATTCGTATCAAAAAAAGGAATTCTTATAAAATATCCAATCTATCAAAAGGTATTCGAGCGTGATTTTTTTCCAAGCCCTAGCATACACCTCTTTCAAAAAAAAAGCCAAAAACGCAGTTTTCAAAAAACCTTCAATATCTTCAAATTGACGAACGAAGCAGCAATTCTCAGCACGCCACTGAATAGGAAGAATCGTTATTGATAAATCGTTAATATTCACTGTTTTCCTAAAATGAATAATAAGAAAGTTATGGACGATTTTTGAATTTCTAATCAAATTTTGCGGCAAACACTGTAAAGGATGCCGTATTTTTTCATGACTCATCCAAAAAAAACAAGCAAATGTATTTTTCTTACCGGGAATTTTGTCCATACGTAAATTTTAGATTACAGAAAAACACATTACAAATTTTTATTTTTTTATTTGAAATCATTCATCCGCAATTTCCTGAAGAAATTGCTTGAAACTCGAGCATTTTAATCTATTTCTCCTGAACGAAGCTTTCGATCAAAGAAATGTATTCTTGCTAAAATATCCAGTCCATCAAACGATGGTCAGAAAATATTTTGCCAAAATCCTAGCATTAACAATTTTCAGAAAAGCGCCAAAAACATCGTTTTCAAACAACCTTCAATATGCTTAAATTTTTTTCAATAATAACTGCGCTATTAATTAACTAAATCCCAGTCTGAAACGGTTTACTTTTAGAATTAGTCGTTTTATCGTTGTTATTGTTATTATTATTATTATTATATTATCGTCATCATCATCATCATCATCATCAATACACGTCGACTGTTAATCCTAAACCGTCGCAATGACGGGCATTAAAGTAAATTTGGGCAAAAATTAGACGAAAAATTAAACTTCATTTAAGCCCAAGGAAGATTAGCTTGTTTGTCGACAAGAAATAGATATTTATCTTTAGATAGGCGCACATAGTAAGTGTAGCATCAATTGTTAATTCAATGGCAAAATCGCTTAATCCCATAATTATTCATTCTTCAAATCCCTAATGTCACCGATTAATTTGGCAAAACTTTGAACAAAAACGAATTAACCATACGACACAAATGCGCATTATTTTTCGGCGAAAGCAATGGGGATAAAATTAGGTCAAAGTGGAATTGAACACAACATTAACAACTAAGTAGAAAAGAATTCGTTCTCTTAGGATGTCGTGGATGTTCGTCGATTGGTTCGCATCTTCAAGGGTTCGAGTAACCGAGAAAATCCGACATTCAGACAAAAACTGAAGGAAAAATACCCAGAGGAAACGATCCATTGATTATATATAGGGCCGTTAAAAGCTATGGGATCACTATCACAATCCCTAAAAGTTTGATCCCACATTTATAAATCCTCCTTTAAAAATCCCAATGTAACTCACAGGTCAATTTTCTCACTTATTCAGTGCTATTCATACTTTTCCTCTTTATAAAAATAAAGCGAATTTCCTGAAGATGGTTTATCTGCTGCAAATATCACCGGTTTTGATGTAATTTTGAAATTTGGCCACTTGCCATCCGATGTGTCTAAAAATAAAAGTCAAAACGCAACCTTTTCCTCGGCTTATGTTTTTTTTGCTCCAAATCATGTCTCCCAAGAAACCTGTTGAGAACTTACGCGATTTGTGCCTAAAAGTAATCATTGTTCTCATTTTAGATGCGATCAAATGTTGCGGTGAAAATTGTGCAGACACTCTCACAGAGTATTTCAGTGAATTGCCGAAATGTTTGCAGGAACGGATTTTGTTGGATATCCTGCAACTGTCGCCGCTAAATTCGTTCAGCAAATGGGTCAGTTTCCGCATATTTCAATACAAATGTGCAACATTCAGTTCGAAGTCGATATCGGCGAAATTTCATGAAAAATTTGCCGAGAAGCTGGAAAAGTTGCGTTATTTGAATGTGGCAGGAGCAGAGGTAAATAATTTTAATTTTTATCACACGATCCAAATTCGCTTTTTGCGGAAATCGAATAAGAAAATCCCAATATTCCCAGTTGCTTCTGGTGTCTGTAGAGCTTCATTGGAAGCGTTCCAGCATTGAAACAAGCGGTTTTCCTGGCCGTTTCATTTCAGGGATTAAAAATTTCACTCGATTCGAAGTCGAAAGATTTCTTGCAAAATTAGCTGAGCAGAGGCTGAGCCACTGCTTAAAATTGGCAGAACGTTTTTGCTCTTAGAGAAATGCGTCAGGGCAGGTAACGTATGCTGGTTCAAATCCCTATGGACATTTCTTTTGAAATGGCTTTCGAGCTAAACCTTGAATGCTAATCATTCAAAGCCTTTAAGCGGGTTGAGATGACAGGATTTTTGCCCCAAACTTCTACATCACGGGCAAATTATTAGCTGAAACTACCTGTTGAAAGTTCATTGATTTCTGGGCAAAAAGGTGCTCTTCGCGGAACACTCTAAAATCTGCCCTTTTAGAGAAAAAGCCGATTTTATGCAAAAAAAAAAAATTTTTCTTTACTCAAGATTTGCAACATAAACTACTATTACTCTCTTAAACCGCTGATAATAGAGCTTTTAAGTAAGAATCCTTTTTTGGGCAGAACACAATAGCCTTTGAAAACATTTTACTTTTCGCATATAAAGTAGCGATAAATTCCAGCAATCCAACAAAATACGCGCAAAGTTCAATAATCCATCCCGAATCGTTCCTAATCTACCTACTGCTAAAGATTTGGGTCGCACATTTTTGCTCCTGACATCTACACCACTGCGAAAAATAGCAAATTAAAGCCACTGCTTGAAAGCCTCTTATTCTCTTCAGAAAACGGGCTCTTGGCTTGAGGCTCTATTGTAAGCTGTTTTAGAGAAAAATGGCATTTTATCCAGGAAAATAGGTTTTTGTCTTCCTTACTCACCCTTTCTAGCATAAAACGATTAATATTAGAGGTTTTCACTAGGAGTATATTTTCATAGATAACACAAACGACTTTCAAAAAAATTATGGCGATTATAACAGGAAAAATGAGCTCAAACTTCAATAATCTAACTCGAATAGTTCCTTACGTATAGCAAAAGAACGCGGTAAGATATTTTTGACCGAAACTTCGACGCCACTGGAGCAAACAGCAAACTAAAGCCACTGTTTGAAAGCCCATCATTTTGCGCATGAAAAAGATGCTCTTGGACAAAAGCCTTAAATTATGTCGTTTTAGAGAAAAACGAAATTTTATGAAGAAAAAACTGTTTCTTTTCCGTTTCTTTTTTACTCATGTTAACCAGCAAAAACTTACTGTTTGTCTAAAACGGCTGAAATTGGAACTTTTACGAAGATAATCTGTTTATACTGAAGTAAATTTTTGGCAAAATATGTATAAAATTCAATAGTTTGTCTCAAATCGGTCCTGATTTATGACGGAAAGCTGAAACAAATTGGGTTACACATTTTTGCGCCTAATTTCCACGCCACTGGGAAAAATTGCGAACTGAACCTACGATTCGAAGTGCAGTGTTTTTTTGCACAAAAAACATACTCTTAGTCCAAACCACTAAATTCGGCCCTTTTAGGGTAAAAATAGGCTTAAAGAAACTGTGCTACCTTCCGTTGTTCCTTTACTCATGTTTTTCAACATAAACTATTATTTTTCTCTAAAACGGCTGATAATAGAACTTTCGACTAAGAATCCCTTTTTGAACGGGAGCCAATGGACTTTCAGAAATCGTATCTTTCGCGTATAAAATTGCCGAGAATTAGCAGCAAAATGCGCCCAAACTTCAATAATGTAGCTCGAATTGTGCGTAATGTATGGCGAACAAACGGAGCTAGAAAGTTTTGACCGTAACTTCTACGCCACTGGCGGGAATAGCAAACTGAGCCCTCTGTTTGAAAGCCCATTGTTTTCTGCATGAAAAAGGTGCTCTTAGTGAAAAACCCTAATTTAACCCGTTTTAGAGTTAAAAAGCACTTTATCAAGAAAAACATGTGTAATTGTCAGTTTTTCTTATTCAAAAAAACCCATTTTTATCTAAAACGACGATGATATTAGAGGTTTTGGACAAGAGTGCTTTTTTATGCATGCATAAAGTAGAGACGGTTTTTGGCGAAAAGAAGACAACTTTCAATAGTTACAAGACAAAAAAAGGGCTATACATTTTTGCTACTAACATCAACTCCACTGAAGAAAGAATCAAAGTAAAGCGACTGTTTGAAAGCCCATTGATTTCTGCACGAAAAACACGCTCTTGGTGGAAGGCTCTATTTGGAGCGCTTTTGGACAAAAATTCCTTTTAATAAGGAAAAACATGTTTATTTTTCAATCATTTGCTACTCACGTTCTTCAGTAGCAAACGCCACTTTTTTGGGAGCTTTTGACAAGAAGTACCTTTATAAAAATAAATAAGGCAAAGGCCTTTCTCAACAGGCTACTTATTGCACATTGGCAAAAAGTGGGCAAAGTTAGCAATAGCTCCTGATATATTTCAAACAATCTGCATTTTAAAACTTGGCCCACCGTGTATAAAAAAGTTCCAGAAGATTTTTTGCACCGTCTGATCTAATCATGCGTTTCCTTGTAGATTGGTGAAAAAACCTTAAGAGGGATCATCAGGAAAAGTCCCTCATTGCGAACCCTGATAATTCCCGACTTTGCCTCCGATGAGGTCCTAGAGGAGGTGAAAAATCTGGAAAATCTGGAGCTGCTGGACATCAGTGGCCACTGCGATGTGACCCACAAGGGCCTAAGCTACATTTCGAGCAAATCGCTCCAGGTGCTTGTAATTGGCACCGTCCAGAATTTTGAAAATCTGGACGTTCTAGCGGAGATTTTGCCCCGATTGCCCAACTTGAAAGAAGTGCGCTCTTACGAGTATACTGGCAGGTCGCTGTTGAATCTCAACACTCCTTTTATATCCAGATTGAGAGCGATCAGTGATTTCGATACGACAATCGAGCAAATTCGAGTCATAATCGCGGTGTGTCCTCAGCTGGAGCTGCTCAGTTTGGAGGACCCGGTGGAGGAGGTTTTTGAGTATTTAGGAGAGCTGATGAAGCTGAAGAAGCTGGCGCTGTCCCAATATCACGGCCATTTAACCAACATTAATCTAAAGCAGCTAAAGCTGCTCTCTCTGGAGCTCAAACACTTAGCAATCAACTTCAATGCGTTGTGCTGCACTTTGGAGGCGCTTCAAATGAGATCCTGCCACATCCAGATCAGCTCGTTGGAAGCGCTGTGCTTCCGCAATCTCGCCTCATTTGAAGCTATCGACTGCAACCTGAAGAAGGACTTGGTGCTGCAGCTGTTGCAGCATTGCGACCGCCTTAGAAGACTGGCAATCTCCAATGACGTCGATCTGAGTGACTTGGATATAAAACAGGCCTGCCAGGAGGACAAACTGCAGCATCTAGAGGAGTTCTGGCTGTCGGTAGCCAGGGGACTAACAAGCAATTCAGTGATAATTCTGATGAGCCACTGTCCCAAGCTGGTTTCTTTGGGCACCTTGAATGGGTGGAACATTGATAAAGTGGAAGTGAACTACCTGCGATGTGTCACGTATTTTACGAACACCAATCTAAATTTGCTGTATTTTAGTTGTTTTTGATTGAAAGTTTCGCTTGTGTTAGCCGGTTATCGTCACGTATAAGGAATGTTCCAAATGGCAACAAAATACGCTTTTCGGGCTCTGTTCCAAGCCGCAGTAGGGGCAGTTTTGAATCCCTCGGGTCCTTATGCAATGGACTTTTGCTGATGAATTCGCACACATCATTTGTCTCCATGTGTACAAGCGAACAAGCAGCACTAGAAGGAGATAAAGGATTGTTTTTAAGACGCTGTTTGCTGAGCGTTTTTTCGCGCCGAAGTTTTTGACTAAAGATTTCACACTAAAATCATCATTGAAAGTGTGTTTGTGGAAGTAACTACTTACAACTTGCCGCTGAAGTCGCATACAGGAGGGCCCCAAAAAAGAGCAAGTCCCATAAAACGTCCCATCCAGACCAACAGATTGGCATCACTTTTTGATTAAGAAAAGCCGCAAAATTGACACTGTCTCATTACCGTGACCACGATCCATCAACTCATTAATAAAAAACACAAATTTCGGCAATAAACTAGTTTATTTTCGGTTTAGTGTAGTAACTGGCCTTAACAAATGGCATTTTAGTGACGATGCCCTCATAAACCTTGTCCCGAATTTTGAGTCCCAACTTGGTCCCAACTTTGCTAAACTCGCTCGAAACGTAGCCCATCGCTATGTTGAATCCCAGGCTGGGAGACGGGCATCCTGAGGTGATTTCTCCTAAAACTCCTCCGTCTGTGGAGAGAATTTGGGCGCCATGTCGGGCTGGAGGGCCTGAAGAAGCCGCCAGGCCAACGCGCTTCACTTTTGAGCTGAAGGAAAAACACAGTTTCATTGCACTGCAGGGCAAAAACTTGCAAAGTTCACCCCGCTTGGATTTGCCGGAGAATTGTTGAGGCCCCTGGAAAGTTTGTATCCAGTCTTCGCCGCTTGGCCACCAGCCAAGTGAGGGCGCCTTCAATGGGGGTGGTTTTTGCGTCGATGTCGCTTCCATACAGGCACAAACCGGCTTCTAGTCTGGAAAGGTTTTAGACGCAAATGAGGGGAGAGTACAGGGGGCGGATCCAGCTTTAAATTCAGGGGGAGTTATGTAGAAAAAATACAGTCTTCTGTTGTCCATAAAATTAGAAAAATTATCGTCGTTTTGTGTAAGGGTGGCGTAAGATTATTGCAAAAT
>NW_026018611.1:6459311-6466532 GCF_020466585.1 Dendroctonus ponderosae
AATTCAAGAAGTTTTAGATTTGCGTGGTTTTTTTTGAGTTGCAAAATGCACTTGAACATGACGCTGCTTTTTTCAAAGTTTCTCAAGAACCATTCAAGCCAGAGAATTCGTTTTGGCATCGTTGGATAGAGAATTGAATGGGGGGGGGGGTCATGACCCCCCTGGATCCGCCCTTGGGAGAGTAGGACAAGAAAATAGTTTACCTTAGAGAATCTCTGGCTCCCAATCCTGCAAGTTTCACGTCAGCGTTCTCTAGGAGGGTTTGGACGACTTTTTCCGCGTTGTTCGCTGGAATGGACAGTTCGAAGCCATCTTCGCCGGTGTAGCCGCATCTTAAGTAGAACCAGAGAAAGTTTATTGAAATTACGATTTATTTCCCGAAAAAATGAGCAATTTTCAAGTGATTGGCTAAAAACTTGCGGGCTTCCAATCTGGCAACACCAGGCTGGTTTCCAAAATGCTTTGTTTGAGAAAACATTGTTAAAGTTTTTTTTTATTATTTTGATTTATTTTCCTGCCTGCGTGTAATTCAACACACCGTGTGTTGAAATTTAAATCTGATCATGGCGCTGTTGTCTCGCCGAAACGTTATATGAAATAAACGATATGAACATTTCACATTTTGACTGAAACCCAGGAAAGAAAAAATATAATAATTATTAAAAGTTACAAGGGCAATCAAGAAAAGACTTAAATTAAGCCGAAAATTTCAATGTTTTTACTCATTTTTACGCAAAATCTCTCGATTTCCGCACATCTTTGCTAAGATTAAGAAAAGACGCAAATCTGGTTTCTTTAAAGATCATATTTGAGCATTTTTGATAAACTTGCGAGCTGCAAAAATGCAATAATCTCAACATTTTTTGGAAAGTAAAATGAAATCCGCATACTTTTCTTTTAAACTCCGATGAATTTGTGTATACACAAAGTGTCGATAAAGTCCACTGTTTTAAGCAGCACAACTTTAACATCCCTTTGTATTCGCCCGACATTTTTGTGCCACGACACAGAAATCGTTGATCGAATTTTTCGATTTTGCCAGGGGTTCAGTACAACTTCCCCATCGAAAAAAGCCCAGAATACCACTTTGCAAACTAAACTACGACTTGAATTATTTGGTAAAATTCACGCAAAGCCAATTGAGACCCAAAAACTCCATCCTCGGGGCGAGTGGGCTCGAAACGAGTAAAAAGGACACTGTTAGAGCCTGGATTTTGCCTTTGCGAAGACTTTACCTGGAAATCCTGCATTCCTGCACGTTAGAAATACTCCCAACAGCTGTGCTCATAAAGTACAAACTTTTCAGATTCACCTCAGTCAGATTCTGCAGAGAAGCTGCAGCTTTGGGCCCTTGGAGCGCTATTAGCGCTCTATCGTGCGGCTCTAAGAACTGGATCGAAAGTTCCTGGCCCTTAGAACCCTGGCGCTTTCTGAACTTTTCCTGCAAATCCAGCGAAAAATTGAGCGCCTTGTCCCTATACAGGGTGTTGTGCAAACGAACCAATCCATTAATCATAATTTGTTGATCCTGCTGCTTCATGGCGGCGTTTGAAACGACAAACAAAAATTCCTCGTTCACCTTAGTGACGATCAAATCGTCCAATATGCCTCCATTATCGTTGGTAAACACTGTTAAACTGACACTGTTATCGGCCAGGCCCCGTATATCGGCTGTACAGAGTGACTCGAAAAATTCCACACAATTGGGGCCTAGAAAATAAAAATACTCCAAATGCCCATTTGAGGCGCAAAAGCATACCTCGGATTTCCGTTTGAAGCATATGGGAAACATCGAAAATACTGGCACTTTTTCTGGTGAATAAATGCGAATTTACAATGGATTGATCGCTGTACTGGACTGGCAGCAAAAACCCGCCGAAATTCACAATTTTTCCGCCGTTTCTAACGTGAAACTCGTACAAGGAAGTGACTTCCCCTTGATGGCTCGAATAGAGTCGTTTTGGGTGTTTGCAACCAAACGACAAAACGCGGCGAAGAACAAACATCTTTCTGAGACATTGATAAACTTGCGCCACATGTTAAGGATTTCAACAGTAATTATTAGGCAACTTGAAAAGTACCAGGCCCAGTCGACAAATGCCTTAAAAATTCAAACCTGGGGCTACCGTGCAAAAGCATTTTCTGAGCTTAGCACTAAATGCGGTCACTGAGTACCTTTTCAAGAAGGTTTTTTGGAGTCAACTAACGTTTTTTTTTTAATAGTTTCCTTCTGAAGCGTTTGCTTCGCATCTCACTGGTAACTGGACGGACGACACATTTTATCTGCATGTTATCAGGGCAAAACTTTGACCCGCACAAGATAAACTGTTTGGACGGTTTCTTAGGGCGGCATTTTAGGAACAGTCCCACAAAGCATCAAAGTAGGTATACATATATTTCAATAAATTTATGCTATCTTAGTCAGCGCACAGCTTTAAAGTGTTTACATAAAATAAAGGAACATTAATGGGTACAACAGGATACCAAAAACCCGCCAGATTCTTCAGTCGCGGAATCATAATCTCACTTAATCTTAGCACCGAAGTAACAGACTTAAATTAAGTACAGGAAATCATTGAAACCAATATAACTGTAGCTAGAAGTACTGCGTTAAGTCTAGTTAAAAGCACCCACTGTTTGGCTTAAGTACTGCTTCCAAAGCCTTCTGTATTGTATATAGTTTGCGCTTAAAATGAAAAAAAAAAACTAAAAAATCACATAAGCTTATCAACATCCTCATTCGTCGTGTCCAGTCAAAGCCAGCTCGTCTTCTGGAAGCGCATTTCGTTTAAATGCGCTCTCATTCACTAGATACAACACCAGCAGCCCGTAGAACGTGGTGATGAGCGCAATGAAGTTGAAAACAAACGCCTCAGGCACAAACGCCGAGTACTTTGCATCTCTGAAAATCAGGGAGTTAATAAATGCCTAAAAAACTGAGCAACTGTACACTTACAACGTGAAGAAAGCTTTCTCGGTTAGGCCAGTTATGCTGCTGATTAATCCCATAACAAATGCACTGAGTCCGATCACCACATGAACGGGCATCAGGGCTTTGCGCAAAGACGGCGACAGTCCGGGGTATAGGAACGAAAGAAAGCCGGATAAAAACTGGAAAAAATCAATTAAAAGCAAGAACAATAGACACAATACAGGCGTTAAACTGCCCTCGAAATGGTGGTTTTACAGTGTGAAACCATTCCTGGGGACCAGCTAACTAACTGCACGTGTTTGGACAATTCCAGTAATAAACAAGCGATTCTACAGGTACAAAGTGTGGGCATTGTGTGCTAAGTTTGCGGTTATTAGCACGAAACAGCCGAAAATAACGAACAGGCCTTAAAACTGAAGCCCATGCATGAAAAATTTTGATTTTTAGCCAACATTTTTCTTCAATTTTGCATCATTTTCAGCTCCCGGATGTAAGGAATGCATCGAACTCATTGGAAAACATGCTAGAAGTTTCAGATCCCAAATAATAGACTTTCGGCATATTATAAGCGTTTTTGAGAGTTCACGATAATGCAAGTGTTTTTCGATGTTTTCAATGGAAATTAATATTTTTTATTAATTTCCCGATACAAAAGGGCCCCTAATTAATAATAATTCATCCTTGAACGAGAAAAGTTTCTCATGTTCGCTCAGGAAGTGTCTGAGAGGGGCTCGGCAAACCAATTCATTGCAGTATAAAAGGGAAATCTGCGATTCTTATTCGCCTTTTACAAAAAGCGGATATTTTTCCAGTAAGGAGTGACTAAATGCGTGTTTTTGCGTAAAAAAATGCAGTAAAAACAATAAAATGCGCGGCTTGCAGCGACGGATTAGCGTCTTTTTTGAGCTGAATAGAAATCACAAAATTTCGGTAGCGCGTCGTAACTTAACTTAACGTTCATTTTATGGGGAGACTTTTGCAATTTTCCGGCCAACAGATTGATTAAAATCACTCAAATGCGTTTTACAAAGCGCAGATTTCCGTCTTTTCTTGATGAATTTCTCATAACTTTTAAAGACTCTTTTCTCAAACAAGAACAACAGAGTCTGGTTTTTTTCAGCAAAAGTTAGCTGCACAGTAGACATTCTCAGATCAAGCGAAAAATGTCTGAATTGAAATGAAAAAAGGATGGTTCCAGTCTATACTGAATAGAATTTAAAGAGCGGTTTCAGCCCTGTTCTATCGAATAGGAACAATACAATTCAACACAGAGGTTGCATTTAAACAATTGTGATATTTCGGCCATCTGAGGAGTTTCCTGCGCCAAATAATCCCAGAGAAGACGCATCTCCATACCAGATGAAAAAGTTGGGCAAATAAACTTGCGCTTTCACAAGCCATTACTCACCTTCACTCTGAATATGAAACTTACTTGCATAGCAAAAATGATCACAGTAATGAGCCCAATCCAGGAATGCATGCTGTATAGATTGGCAATTGGTGGAGTGGCCAAATTGTGCGTATCAAACACGGCCTTAAGCCCAATCACCGATAGGATGAAAGCCATCAGGTGAATACTTCCATGGATGATTTTCAGCTTGAGCTTTGGAATATTGCGGCCCGTTCTGTAGATCAGAATTGCTGAAAATCAAACAAAATTTCCTCAGTTTTATGGAAATTTACTGGAGAAAAGGGGCAAATTTAGTTAATTAATCGACTGCTACCTTGTGAGTACAAGAACACCATGCTCAGTATCATAAGAAGCGGATGCCAGTTGAATTCCCGCTTGAGATCCGAATGCCAGGCAAATCCGCCTCTATAATGGAGCAACCAGAAGAGAACCAGCAGAATCAAGCCAATTCCCATGGAAGTGGTGAAGGAGTAGATGGTGTTGTACATTTTCGTTTTCTGATGTTCGGCGCGTGCTTCCATGGCTCTGAAAGTAATTTTTCTTTAAATTATATTATCGGTTACATCGGCATTCTTTCTGCGCCCGATGCATCTTATTTTAGACACTTTTTTCCCAGAATCAGTTTATTTTAATGTGATTATCACCTACGGTACTAACTGCAACTACACTTAAACAATTCCTTGCCTTCACTTAGCTTTTGAATGGCTTGCACTAAAAACCGCAGGGAAATCGCACATTTGGGTTTCCGTCTGCTTAACTGCGTTTTTACTAGATTAAAAATGAATGTCATTGTTGTTGCACATCTACTTTTAAACAAAAACAGCAGTTGGGCACTTTTCCAACAGACCTCGAAGCGCAAAGTGCCAAGGAACTGATCAAATTATTAATAAATAGCCGGGATATCTAAAGAATTTGACCACTCCGAGTGCAGAATTAGACGCACATTACATGCAAACAACAACTGAACTTTCGCAGCTCCTGTTGCAACCACCCAGTAAACCAGGCGGATAATCCTGATGTCCTACGCATAATCTAGTTGGGACTACGGCAAACTTTCCAAAACATCTAGATATGCCGACGAAAAGCTTGAAAACCATTCTCGACTGCAGGCCTACATTGGCAGCCCTCACATTAACGCCAATATAAACTGCATGCAAAGTAGAGTCACTCACCTGTTTAGTATTCCAGCTGTTGAGTTGTCTTCACGCTCGTGTTCAGATAACAACGATTCCGAACTCATTTACCAGAAAATGTGGAGCAACAAGTAAAAGAAATCAATAGATTATATCCCCCACTATTAACCTACAGTGTTACAGTCTTAAACTGTTGGCAAAAAACCGTTCATGCCGGCCTGACCTAGAAGAGTTAATGAGCACTGTTTTACCACCGGGTTTTAATGAGGAAACGAGGTGATTGTGCGAAATTTCAAGGCGAAACCCCAACATGAGTGTTGACGTTCTGAGCAAAAAAATGTAAACAAAAACATAACCTAAAACAACCTGTAGAGAGGAGTGCTTCCACATCGGCAACTTAGGTGCGAAAATATCCTTTGTCAGCCCCCGATAATTGAAGTTGTGCTTGTTGAAGTTGTACATTTTGCGCGAAACCTGCCAATAGTTGCCCTTGACCCTCGTACTTGTATAAACTTAGTATTTAATTTTAGCGATTTGAAAAAACCATGCACATCCCTAGTTGAGCGCACTTGGCCTTAAAGTAGGGTTATCGGTCTTTAGGTTAGGTGCCATATGTTTGTTTGAGCGTTTGTTTATTTACGGAACTTTTCCACCCCAAAATGAACACTTTGGGGTTGAGCACCTTGTTTCGCATGGGGTGTATATGCACCAGTGAAAGTGTTGATATCAATGGCATCAAGTATGTAGTAAAGGAGCTGTTAGGCGAAGGGTGAGTTTGGCAATTGCCACACAGATTTAGTTCAATTAGTTCAAGTGTTTCCTGTTACTTTCAGGGGCTTTTCCTGTGTGGAACTGGTGGAACAGGCGTCGACTAGAAAAAAATTCGCCTTGAAGCGCATTAAATGCCACAGCATTGATGATCAAAAGGTTGCAAGTAACGAAATAACGTATTGTAAGAAGATGAAGCATCCCAACATCATTGAACTTATTGGTGAGTAGATATCTAGGTAAGTAATGAAGCAGAACCTGGAGCCTAAGCTGCTTATCTGGAGAACAAGATACACGTATTTGGGGCCTTTTCAGACGCATGCATCAAAGGCTCTGCAGACTCAGTGGTGGACACGACATCAGAGGCTTTTCTAGTCTTGCCTTATTACAAAAGGGGCACTTTGCACGACCACTTGGCATTGAAGTCGTTCGCCAAAACCTATCTGGACGTGAGAGAGATTATTAGGTAAGTCACTGTGTTTTAGAGACGGAGAAGTGATGGAGTTTTTCGGGCTGGCGTAAAAACGTCTCGAATATATAGCATTCGCCAGTAACTGTGTCTGTTTCATTAGGATATTTTACGACATCTGCCAGGCTGTGAAGTATATGCACGATTTCAGCCCCGAGCCCATCGCCCATCGGGATTTAAAGACGGGCAATGTGTGTCTGACTGATAATCTGGACCCGATTTTAATGGATTTGGGTAAGTTATTAGCGTCAAGATTTGAAGAAAACGAAACTGAAGACGGGTGAATTCCAGGTTCATGTGCGCCGGCTAAACAGCAAATTTGCGGCACCCAAGACGCTCAGAAGTTGGAAGATATTGCCGCTGAACGATGTTCAATGACCTACAGAGCGCCGGAATTGTTCCATGTGGAGAGCTACTGTGTTATTGACCAGAAAACTGATATTTGGGTGAGAGTTTTATGATGGGAAATAATGAGTTTTATAGGGATTTTTTGTGCAATTTGAGTCCA
>NW_026018611.1:6467531-6484212 GCF_020466585.1 Dendroctonus ponderosae
CGATCAAAATTACTGAATTTTTTAATATCGATTGTTTCATTTCAGAGCTTAGGTTGTCTCCTTTATGCCCTGCTTTACTTTAAATCGCCATTTGATGCTGTTTATGAACGAGGCGACTCGGTGAACCTGGCTGTGATATCTGGAAATATATACTTTCCTGAAGACGCCCCTTTTCCAAAGGTTTGCTGCGCGTTTTACAAATTATTAAGCATTCTCCAACTTTTTTCAATGTTTCAGGAACTGCATGACCAAATTTTGTCTATTTTGAAAGTCAATCCTGCCGAAAGACCGTACATCGATGATGTGATAGAACAAGTTGATTTGTATAAACGAACTCTTGATACTGCTGTTTAATGCTAGTACTACTGCCTCACTTTTGTGGCTGCTTTTAGCCAATTTTACTATTGTAAATGGATTATTTTTAAGTATACATGTATGTCAGAAAGGCGCTAATTGATATAAATGTTAGCAAAATATCCCGAATCTGTTTCAACATGTGTACTTGGCAGCATTGAATCCCCACTGGCTCCCAACATTTCAAAATCCTTGTAAAACTGATAAATTCCACACCTGCTTTGGGAATCTTACGGATATGGATTGACCGATAACACCACCGTTATCACCTGTTTCTATATTAGATTCGATTGTCGAGAGAACACCTGCAAAATCTCGAGATAAACCCTGACTGGAAACATTTGATTTTGTCTTAAATGCTCCAATTCCAATGTTGAGGCTTCTGCAGTGTCCCCTAATTATTTCAGTTAGCTTTAGCCGCAACTGAAGCATCAAGTGATTAGGATGAATATCGTTTATCTTCCACTTCCACTGGAATTTGTTTTATCGGAAAAAAGTATGTTAAAGCTTCATTGGATGAATCATCTGGGCACTTGGGAAAAGCGGAAAGTGATCGATTTCAAGTAGATTAAGAAGCTGATTAAAATATAGTAATTCATATTAGATTCTGAGTTGTCCAGGAGATTAATTAATGAGCGAGAATTCAGTGACCGCGATTGGCTTGAAAGATCGTCATGTGGAAGCTGATAGCTTTGATTTTTTTATTTGCTGCCGGTGAGTACTTTTTCATTCATTTAAAAGAAACAACTAATTTTCTGTTTAACATTTAATCAAAAAAGTGCTTTTACTAAGTTTTTTTATTGAACTTTGTCTTATGCGGGTGAATATTGATGTCGTTTAAATCGAGGCAAAATGGAAAAGCAGCTGCGTCAATCTCCACTACTTGAGTACCATCAGGTTTCGTCAAAATTGCCTAAATTAAGGAACACTTGAAAATGTAACGAAACGCTTAAAATTATACATTGAAATCTCAAGTATCGCAAAGGATTTTCTAGACTTCATTTTACTATGATTATTAAGAACTAATTGCATTTTAACTAAAATAGCTGGAAATCACTTCAGGCTCCATACCTTAACTGGATTATTTAAAGCGCGCTGTGCAAATTAAATTCTTCAACACAGCAGCGGCTGCAGGAACGTCTTTGATTCAAATTCCTGCAATATTCACAAATAAAATAAAAAAACACGCACTTTTATATTACAGTTAGTGAATTTTGCGTGGCTTTAAACGAGAATTGCGTCAACAACAGCGATTGTGTACCTCAGGAGAAAAGCGTATGCAAAAATGAAATTTGCACCTGCGACAGCTTGTGGTATTACCTGGATGAGCAAGGAAAATGTGTAAAATGTAAGCAGAGCATTATTATATAGGTAAAAACAAATAATTAATTAACAATGAATTAGATGCAACAGAATACGGAGACATTTGCTACGAAAGCAAGCAATGTGCGGATTTTCTGGGCCATCATGCCCAGTGCGTTAATAACGTGTGTTCTTGCGAGTCCGGCTTCAGGTAAGTCAAAGGAGATGAATCCACAGCAAAACTTAATTTTTTACTGACTAGTTAATTGTCTACTAGATGGTACAAGGGACAATGCGTTAAATACGCAAAGAAGAACGAACCATGCGATTCCACGGATACAATTTGTATGGACTTGGACAATCCATTGGCATTAACTTGCGGAAACAGCAGCATTTGCGAATGCAGCGACGGTTTCTATGATAGAGCCGATGGCTGTCGCCTAAAGGCCGTGGTTAATGAAAGTAAGCCTTTGGAAAATTTTACACGCTCTTTCCAGGATTGGGTTTTTTCAAATTTCCTAATTCAATTCCAGCTTGCGCAATATTTAATGATTGTTTTCCAAAGACGAGTCTTTTCGAGGACAAAACCATCACTAGCCATTGTGAGTTGGGCGTATGTGTTGCTGATCCGGGCCAGGTGATTACTGAATTGAATAACACGAAGAACAATGTTGATTTGGTGCTGGATCAACTACAGTCTGAGGATTTTGATATATTTGATGATGTTTGTCTTGAAGGTAAGTGGATGGTTTCTGTGCTGCTGATAGCATGGGTTTGAAATAATTCTGGAAAATTGGTTGTTAAACGCGGTTTGCTGTTTGTTTTTAGTGAAAAACATCCAGAAATTGTAATTGGAGTATAATCCGCAATGTCTGCAAAAACGCGAATAGTACCACGTCCTTAAGCATTTTACTGCATTTTATCGATCTTGCGATATTTCTGATGTTTTTCCAGATGTGTGCAAACGGTGAAGAGTTTTCAACAATTTTGTCTGATTCTTAAAGGTATAAAATTTCAGATGTTTTTTAAAGAGATAAGGACAGTTCTCGAGACGCTCTATAGAAAAGGTTCTAATAGTTACTCAGAAATTCGCCACGGTTTACAAAATGCCCGCTCGTAAACATCGACTGCCGCTAAAAATGTATAATTTTCACTATAACTTTTTAAAGGTTAGAAATTTCTGATAACACTTAACGAAGAAAGGACAGTTCTGGAGACGCTCTATAGAAAAGGTTCTAATAGTTACTCGAAAATTCTCAATGGTTTCCAAGATAGACGCTCTTAAACATAAACCGCCGTTGAAAATTTAGCAATTTTACTTCTATCTCTTTATAGGTTAGGAATTTCTAATAAAAATTCCTATCAAAAAATGGCCCTTCGGGCGCTCTGTCGAAAAGATTCTTATAATTATTCAGCTAGTTCCGGCCGTTTCCGAGGTATCCACGAAAATATCGAATGACTCACCAAATTTTTGGTTTACCTCCATGGAAGTCAACATTTTTGATTCACCTTATCTTGGAAAATGTAGGACTTCAAATTCTTCATTGAAAAGGTTCTTATGACTAATCAGAAATATTGCATGGTTTTCGAAATCATGCGCTTTTAAACTTACACGTTTTTGCATTCAATTTCCACAATTTCTCAAAATAATTATAATTTTAATACAATTTCAGGCAATTTGACCGCATTCACTGAGGAACAATGCAACAACTGCCCCAAAACGCTATTTTTCAAAAACTCCGAATGCATCTGCAGACAGGGATTTTTCCTGCACGAAGGCAAATGTATTGCGGAATTGGGAATGCCTGATATCACAAGAACCAACTTCAACGTATCAGATTGTCCGATCAGGCCTGGAAGCTATTCAAATGGAGCTTGTTATTGCCGCAGCTACTGGTTCCAGGACGGCACCAATAGGGAATGCACTAAAAGTGCGTCGAAGCAACCAGCTTAGTTTGGGTTCACTGATATTTCATATTATAATTCCAGCTACTCTCCAATATACGGACAACTGCATGACGAATGAGTGGTGCAAAGCGATGGGCAACTACGCATACTGCGACTCAGCTACACAAAAGTGTGTGTGCAGCAGCCAGGCTGTTTTCAATGAAACCTCGTTCTACTGCAATTTGAAGGAGGATGCTGATTGGACCGGACTGTGTCTATCCGACTCCGAATGTGCGCTTTATGAAACATGCGTGGATGAGCATTGCCAGTGCACTGAAGGCTTCTACAGGCCAAGCGAAGAAAGCTTGTGTTTGCCCAGTAAGGAGTTGGTAGCTGTTTTTTGAGTGTTTTGCCTCATTTTTGCGGTTGCAGAGATCGGGTCTTCGTGCGAGGTGAGAAACTGCTCCCATATAAACCATGCTGAATGCTCAGAGGATGATGAGTGTCGCTGCGAAAGCCTGGACTATGCAACTGATGGATTACGGTGTGAAAAGTGTAAGAAAATCCCTCCGTTTATCTCAGGCAAAGCCTACGGTTGTGGTTTTTTTAGACTCAACAGCTCTATATGAAGAGTGTGTTTTCAAAGAGCAGTGCTCTAACTTGCCGCATGCTTCCTGTCTGCTAGACGACTCTGCGCCAGAGAACTCTACCAGTCGCTGTTTGTGCGCAGACGATTATGTGGATAAAGAGCAGACGTGTTACCTGCGCAAATGTAAGTCACAGCAGACTAGAATAGAAGGGAGCTAACCCTTATGGCGCTTGCAGATCCTGGTTCGCTGTGCACAACTAAAATGGACTGCACGATTATTCTGGGCGATAGCTTCGAATGCCGCAACATGTTGTGCCAATGTCCGATCGGCTCGTCCCTTAATCAGGATGTCTGCGTAAAGTCCGCAGCAGCCAGTTCAAGTTTAAACATCCACACCCTGGCCTTAGTGGGCCTTTTCGTTCTATTACGGCATTGAAACCGAACATGGAACACTGTTAAAGATCTGCGGTTGAATGGCTTTAGGGCCCAAGAGAGTTAAAACTGATTGTTAGTGCAAGTAGTAAATTATGAACTGTTTTCAGATATAATTTATTAAGTACATGGCTTTATACAGATAAGCGAAGTTGATTGTTAATTAACTGCCTGATGATGGGGCTGCGCCTGCATCAGTGGGTCCTGGAAAGGAAAAAATTTGGATTAAAAAGTGGGCATTTAGTGCATTGCCGCTGTTTCTCGTGATTCGTGGTAAAGCAACGACATTGAGACGAAATGAACAATGATTTCGTTTGAGTGAAGGAAGCTTGAAGGCTTTTAAATTGTTTGGAAGACCGATAGAAGCAATTGACTGTTGAAGATTCAACTATTGGTGTAGTTGAGCAATTTTTTGAGCCTAAGGCCATTTTTATAAAAAACAAGCCTTTATTTATGTTGATTCTGTTTTATGTCAATGCTCATGACATTTCCTCAGTCGGTTGTTGACTGCGCCTTGGGACAGACTGTGCGTATTGTGCTCAGGCAAAATTAAGAAAAAACCCAACTTTTTCCGGTTTGTGCGCGCAATATTGATAATTTTCTCAAAAATTATGGTTTTCGTCACCGTTTTATGTAGTTTTTCGCAAAAATATGCGGTTTTTAAAGTTGCAACTTTGTGACGTCTATCGCTGTCAGACCTGGTAGAATTTGGCAGGGATTCGGGTTCAAGAGTGGAGTTTTGAGGTTCGGTAAGTTTTCAGAAAATGTCTGAAAAAAATCTGCTGCTATGAAAATGGGCTATTTTTTGCGAAAAAGCCTGATTTATTTTTATCAAGTGATCACGTCAATGCCCATAACATTTCCTCAGACGGCTGTTTACTGCAGAGCAGGAAAGACCGTGTGTGTGGTGCTCCGCGGAAAATGCAAAAAAAACCCCAACTTTTTTCCGGGTTTGTGTGAAATATTCTTGATATTCCCGAAAATGAAGCTTTTCTTCACCGTTTTGTGTAATTTTCCCGATCGGTGGGGTGTTTTTTGCAAAAATTCGCGGTTTTCAAATGTGCAACTTTCTGACGTCTATCGCTGTCAGGCTCGGCAGGACTTATGACAGGAGCCTTCTGGCATTCAGTAGTGGAGTTTTGAGGATATTTCCATATTTTCGGCCGGTTTTTAAAGCTCCTGCTACTCTTCGAAGAGAAAGAAGTTCGAATATATGGAAATTGCTGCATATTGCACAACGTGCAACTTTTGCAAATTATGAACGGTTTAGCTTATGCATGTCACGCTTACAACACAATCCGTAAGCAAACGATGCACATTCTTGCCGGGGTGCTACTTTTGATATTTATTAAATGGAAGCTTCTCAGTTCATTGTTTTTTTGCCTGCAGACAAACACATTAATTTGTCGACATTGTAGTGTTATTCTGCGGGGTTTTCCGTTTAAATTGCCTGCGATTTGATGTCTGCTAGTGGACTTTCGTGTAGACCTTTATCAGGGCATGGCGGAAATTTACTCTATTATCGCCAACAACATGCCTGTTGCTAATATATTTCTTACGCCCGTTCTGSTRSGGAACATGAAATTAGCTGTTTGCAGGCTGGCCTAAAAAGCCAGCTGTTTGATGTTCAAAGCTCATTTTTTAGATTATGTGTCGATGGATAAAACGCTTAATTAACAAATTGATCAAACTGGTGAGTTTCACGAAATAACCGCGAAATCACTGTTAGTTTCAGATTTTTTCAATTCATACGAAAAAGATATTTTTTATTTGAGAATTTAAGAAGAATTTTAGTTTTCTGAATTCGATATTTCTGAAAATCGAAATAGCAATTTCCATGTTCAACGGGAATTTGTTGAGAGGACATTTGGGCTCTTCAGCAATTTGCTCATTATTTGACTGATTAATTTCGTAAATCCGAACCTTCAGCTTCAAACCCGAAGCTTCAAGCTCAAGCTAGTTGTTATCACTGAATCAAATTTTCAATTCTCTATCCAACGATGCCAAAACGAAATTTGTGGCTCAAATGGTTCCTGAGAAACTTCGAAAAAAGCATGTCTGACACGATTTTGCAACTGAGAAACAAACCACGCAAATTTAAAACTTCTTGAAATCAACACTTTTTGAGAAAACTGTCCACATTTCGTTATCAATGCTTCAGTTTCTAAAAAGGCCATTTAGTTCTCTCTGAAATGATGTAAAAAATKAGCGTTTTGCCCATTTTGCTTCCGAGAMATGAGCAAAAACGGGAGGGAAAACATGAAATTTTGGCAAAATCTCGCACCTAAGTGTCTGATATTCAAATTTCACTTTCTGGGTCAAAACTAATCGAATTTCCTCACTCATGTTGTTATTTCTCAATCGAGATTTCAATTCTCTATCCAACAATGCCAAAACGAATTCTGTGGCTCAAATGGTTCTTGAGAAACTTCGGAAAAAGCAGCTTCATGTATGAGACGATTTTCCAACTCAGAAACAAACCACGCAAATCTACAACTTCTTGAAATCAATACTTTTAGAGAAAACGGCCTACATCTCGTTATCAATGCTTCACTTTCAAAAGAGGCCATTTAGATCTCTATAAAATGATGTAAAAATAGAGCGTTTTGCCCATTTTGCTTCCGAGAAATGAGCAAAAACGGGACGGAAAACATGCAATTTTGGCAAAATCTTACACCTAAGTGTCTGCTATTCAAATTTCGCTTTCTGGGTTACAACTACTCGRATTTCCTCACTCATCCTGTGATGACTGAATCAGATTTTCAATTCTCTATCCAACGATGCCAAAAGGAATTTTGTGGCTCAAATGGCTCCTGAGAAACTTCGAAAAAAGCCGTGCGGTGTTTGATTTTGCATCTCAAAAAAACCCACAAACCTAAAACTTCTTGAAATCAAGACTTTCTAAGAAAACTGTCAACAACTAATTGTTTTCACCAATGAATCTTAAAAACTGGTGAGTTTTGGGTGCCTGGAGGCCCGAAAAACGCACCAGATTTACATTGAGAAGAAGCAATGGACCAGACCATTCAACGATAGGTGTAATTGTTCTTTAAACTTTTGAATTGGAGCTAGATGATAGTTTTTGTGCTTAGAATGTTATTTAAATAGTTTTCAGCAATGCAACACTATGCCACTATTATACAAACAAAGCTATTAATATTCGGAGAATTTGAATCTTTTTTCAAAAATATCGGACTTTACCCTCTTTTGGGAAAGTAATTTTTGCAATCAATCAAAGCATTCTTTTTCGACTGGGCACAAAAATTTTTTCACCTGTTGTATTTCCTACTTACTCTTGCCGTTTTGTCCTAACCGAAGCGTCTTGGCCATTTCTCGATTGTCTCGACCCGGAATTCACTTTCCGCTTAACATTCAGAGTGGACTCAACTACAACTTCATCAAAAGGTTGTCCAAAGGCAGCTGAAAAACGCATGTTAGAGAGTTATTTTTGCGCCCCCCAAAAACCCAACAATTTCACTTACATTTCGCATTGGAACCACTGCTGAGAGAGGGTTCAGCAGGCGCAGCTTCACTGAAAGCAATCAGAGCAACGAGGAAAACTAGGCACAAGAAGAACAGCTTCATGTTAAGAAAGAAATTAAACTAAGAAGCAAAAGCAGCAAGCTGCTACAAATCTTTCTCAGCTGAGATTTGAAGATTAGCAGCAGCGAACCCGTTTGGAGAAAATGAAAGTCGAGTACTGGTTAACAATCTGTGATTTTATCGTTCACCTGACCTTCTTTCCGTTTAAGGTGGTCTGCCGGGTATACCCGGTGATTAACAAGAAAGATCAATACAACCTAATTTTTTTTAAACTGACGAGGTTTTGAGGTATTTTTGATAATCAAAAAATAGCATTGGCCTGAGGATATTTGCCCAAATTAAGAGCAGTTGGGACTGAATAGGATTGGAACAGTTTCAGTGTTTTTGGGCCACTGTATAAGAAAGTCTCATTAGCGATTTAGTTGGAACTTAATGAGCACCTGCGGGTATAATGGAGGATTTAATTATAAACAATGTAAACACAATGAACAGAAACAATTCTTCGAAGTGAGAAGAATTTTTATTGTTTAATCTTCTGGTCGGTGCGATTTTCACGAAATTCACAAATCAATAAAATGGGATTGCGGATAGAAAAACACTTGTCAAGATTCAATAACTGCACGTGCCTCAAACAGAGACAGCTCGTCGACTTTATTTGGGCTTTTTTCAAAATTATATAGTATTTATTAAAAATATGATGATAAAACGTGTATAAACATATTATATTTTGTGCTTATCAAATGTACTCGTTTTAATGATTTTTATTTCATAGGTAACAAGCGTTTTCAACTTCTTCATAAGTACTTTAATAGTGATGAAAAACAAGCGGTATTGAACAATGGCTTGACCACGCAACTGCTTACGTCTACTTACAGTAAACGAAACAGGAAACATAATTTCAATCATTTTTTTCCTCAAGAATAACAACATTTGGACTTTGCCCACCTCAACACTCACAAACTATCGCCTTAGATTTAAAGCACTTTTGCTCATGCACTTAGAAAATATACATTTGTCACCCATATCACAGTACAGAATTAATTTTATGTTCCAACAGGGTTTTTACATAAACGCCATTTTCAGCGCTGATAACTAGACTCGTTTAACGCTACTTTTATTGCTTTTCAAGTTATTTGATATAGTGAAGGTGCTCAACGTTGTAAGCCTTATAAGCTATGTACATAATCCGAACTAAGTAGGTCCCTACTTTCATTGAATCCTCTTGAAAATTGCTGTCCTTTTGAAGCAGTCCCTGGATTATTCGTTCAAAGCAGAAATGTTTAGCTTTAAAAAGCGGACGTAGGAAGAAGCGAAAGATTTCCTTAGCCCTAGATTTCCTACCATTACCCAATGAGTGGCAATGGAAGGGATATCACAATAATTACAATTTTACCTATTAATTTGCACTTTGGTTTATCAACGGAAAATCGTGCCAGTTCCTTTACAGTGGCTTAAACAGTTAACAGTTAACAGTTTCTGTACATGGGATTATACAATACTAAACCAGAAACAATATCTGCAGACGCTTTCGTGCCAAGAATTGGCGCAGTCTTTTAAACTAGTTTTTAGTACCTTTGTTCATCTGCACCAATTCCTTAAAATCTGCACAGTTTGCAAGTTGCGTAGTCAAGCTGTTGCACGCCAATAAACTTATTAGAGAAACTTTGTTGTTTGAGAAGAAATGTGGCGAATCTTAACCATGCTATGTAGAACGATAAACAGTTTTATAACCGTTGTTCTCATTACTTTAATAATAATACAAGACGGATTTTTTTTGGTATTCCCAGTATAGTTTATGCTCGCTCACTATCGGAAATGCATCTTAAAGCCAATATTGCACTGAATCCAATTGAGACAAACTGGCTTTAAAAACATGCCGCTCCATCACAAAAGTGTAATCATCAAGCTCTTAGCATTTACGAATTTATATCATAAGTAAAAATACTATCACTGTGTGTAACAATACTTCTGTAATCCCTCGACAAATAAAAACTTCAGTCAGTTATTGTGTATGGATTTAAGTATAACATCTTAAGGGAGATAATAAATTTGTAACAGTCTATTAGAAAGCTGCGGCCATCCGTCGTTTATTTGCGTTTTTCAGAATCGTTAAATGCAAATAGAAAGCTCTTGGAGGTGGATTCAAAAAAAATTCGGGAAATTCCTGGAGCGAAATGGAAGATTCAATGCTGCGCGCTTTGCACAAATTCACATCCTCAAATCCTGGATCGAATTTTCCAGCAACTTGCGAGCCCGTTCTTGTCCGCTGAACATTGTCGGCCCCACTCCTTGTGTTTCGGCAAAGAAAAGCCCTGATAAATTTGTTTTTCCAGTTTTCTAACAGTTAGAAGTCGCTATTTTTTCAACTTTTTTATTGGACTACCTAGAGGAGATTCCTGCAATGGAAAATGGCAGGCAATCACATCAAATCGAAACCGAAACAGTCGCACCTACCAAATCTAATTCATCTAAAGACTCTAATTTAGCAATGGGAGCGGTTTTTTCGTCTAGCAGGTCCTTGTCCTTGGATATAAGGCATTCCATCCAAGAGGAATCTTGAAATCTTTCAAAATCGAAGGCTTTATTAAATGAGGCAAACCTAGAAAATTTCATTGTTTTTCAAAAAAAATTACACACGAAGTCATCCAATATGTACGTCATTAAATCTTAGTAATAACTGAGATAACGAGAGAAAACCAGAAATTTGGCAACCTTCGATCGCATCTGCAAACAACGCTGTTCTCATTAACACATTTACTTGTTGATTTATTGCAAAAATTATTGCAGTTTAACCTTACTTCACAACATTAGTTTTCATGTTTTCAATGCCGTTTTCCTGGGTGTTTTGCGTCAAAAATGTTTGTCTTCTAAAACAGACGGAAAGTAAAAGCAAAACAATCACAATTTGTAAAAACTTCGCTTTGTTTAACAATTTATTAATTAGCTACAATCTGTAAAAGAAGTTTTGTCTCTGAAAAAAAAAACAAAAATTTTTGAGGCAAAATACCCAGAAAATCGGTTTTGAAAACATAAATCCGCCTCAACCATACATTAGTTTTCATGTTCCACATCAGTTTTTGGGAAGGAAAGGTTGTTGAAGCAGCACTTTTTCAGCCAGAGATTTTTCAAACGTCCGAGAACATCGAAAATGTGCGCCATATCTTGATTGGTATTTGGCCTTCATAGGCGCCAGTTTTCTCCTCCAATCTCTCCTCATATGCTCACCTGTGTAATACTTGGGAATGATGCGTTCTACTGATAGGCTTCGGCTCACTGACGGACCTTTGAAACGTCGATCGGCTGCGACTGGCTGAAGAATCGATGGCTAAATGTTCTTCTGGAACCTACATTTAAAACCAAAGTTACACATGGAAGGAAGGCAAATAATAGAATGCACCTCAGATTCCTTGATCATTGCGACCTCACCAACGAACCATCCAGGTACCGGGCCGCTTGGACAAGGTGGCACATTGCTCACAGTGGAGCGCTCCTGCAACAACGTCAGTATCGTCCGCACATCGTGCCCCAGTGAGCTTTCCAACGTCTCCACCTTCCGACTTAACGTATCTAACTGGCTATACAAAGCGTCTAAATGGGAGCGATTGATCTCTAATTTTTCGGAATGTTGAGGTACAAGGTTGGGAGGAAGAGGAGGCCCTCCGCCCGCGTCCACTGGCACCAACACCTGCAACACGCGCTGATGTAAAAGTGGCTGACTTTGCCAGCCCTTTACCTCATCCCCATGCGGCTGATCGCCTTGCGGTACCGGAGGACTGGGGCTGTTGGTGTAGTAGCTGGTGCTGCTGGACAGCGGCGCACTGGAATGAGCATGGCTGGTGGTGGCAGTGGCGGCGATTGGAGGGGCGGCAGCCTGCTGCTGCGTTTCGATGGAGGACTGTCTTCGGATGGTTCTCACGCGGTGTGAGGACGGGGGCGTGGCTTGTGCTGCAACCAAGAAATACAACTTGTTTTACAACACTTTGGTCTTTTAAGGTGATCCCGATCTGGAAGAGAACATTGGAGGAATTTGATTAGGTCCTTTAAGGCTCATTAGATGATCACTGCTGATGAGTGCTAAAAGTCTCGGAGCGATGTCTCAACTGATTCTTCAGAACTCGGATTTAGAAGTGTACGATGTTAAAATGAAGAACCGCCCAAAACACTCCAAAGTTTAAAAATTCGTTTTATGCCATTTTTTTAACTAATGAATACTTCAAGTCCATTCCAGTTCATGCTTTAAATCATGCTCATCTATCATAAAGCTACTGGTTTTATGATAGTTGGATGGGTATGTAGGAGAATGTCCATAATCCACTGATAATAAAACGAATATAAAATATAGATAATAAAAAGTTTGCTAGTATCGATCTATGTCCAGTTAGTGTACAATGAAAGTGATTCAATGATGGTTATTAGTGGACAGCTGCACGATTTGTTTAAAAACGGAGGCAATGTTGAGATTGAATAGTTTACTCAGACTAAAGAAAAATGTTTCGGTGTTGTTTAAATAAAATTTTAGGCACTGACTTTCGCATTTTTTGATTTCAGAATTTTGCGCATGTTGAATGTAAAGTTTAGAGCCTTATTATAACTTCTTTCGTATGTAAGGATTAGGCTTTAAGTCTTCTTACTACCACAAGCAAATTGCCTGTTGTGTGTGAAGCCATAAAAAACTTTCGTGCCCTGTTAAAATTAGTTGAACTAACTTTCCTCCCTGAACTTGTTTGCTTACTGAACTTTTTGAACTCACTTTTATTGCATGACAAAACTTCTTCTCTGCTTTTACAGAATTTCATCAAGCAAGTGACAAAAGTCTTACGTTCTTTTTTGCGGGAGTTTTGACAAAACACATTACAAAAACGCAATTATTTTTTTTGAATGGTTAAATAGTTATCAAAACCCTAAAAAATTGCATCGAAGAAGTTTCCAAAAACTTGTGTTTTCCAACGTATTTCTTAGTAATGATGTGGGTGAACTTACCTACTAAGGGTTGATGGGTTTTGTGTAACCTGAGGTCTGGAATGCTGCGTTTCAGCTGCGATAACATGCCTAAACACATAAAAATGCAGAAAAACTGTTTTTTTTTCTAACAACACAAACAATGCTTAATTGACGCGTTGAAATTAAAAACAAAAACAATCCACTTGTATATTTGTGTTATTAAAAGACGAATATTAATTGAACTGAATAAGTGATGATATAATGGAACAAATTCATGTAATAAAACGTGGTTAGTGTTAGAACTCCTGCAATAATAAAACGATTTTAACGTTGTTGCGACGAAGTCATGCATGTTTTGGGGCGAGTTGAAGCACATTTAAATGATAACATTTAAATGATAAACTGGCAAAGCATCTACTGAACTAATTTGTACAGAAATAGGCAAAGTCATTGATCTGCCAGTGAAGCCAGAACAAAGGCGAAAATGTGGCTCTATACGTGCACTGACGTGTTCTATCCAAACAGCAAATAGAGCCTTTTACGCATACAAAAATCGTTTTATTATAGACCCGGGATTTTGTTAGATTTTAGAGCCGCAAATACACGATTGGGACATTCAAAGAGTGAGCCTCTAAAATCCCTTGATTACAGTGGTTCAGTTGGAACTTATATAGATGTTTATGCACATTTCTACATTCATGTAAAATTCGCAACACTTGAATAGCACGGTTTTTGCTTGGATTACCTGTAATAGAATTAATGGTGGACGATCGGCGTTTTTCATCGCCAAAATCGAGATTCAATGGCGTCACATCCTGGCCGGCTTTATCTGTAGAAAATTCCAAAATTCCATGACCTAAAGCACATAACGGGCTATTCAATGGTGACGGCAAATTTCTAGGAATCGAATTGAGTTGACTTCCTTTCAACACTTTTCTAGTGAAAACCCACATAAAATCAAAAAACTTTACAAAAATCCAGAGTTTGCTATCAGTTATCTGTAGACTGAATTTTTATCAACTTCTAAATTTCTTCCCGGCGTTTCGCAAACGCGAGTGCCTTGCATCTTCAGAGATGGTTTTAACACCTCTGAAGATTTTCAACACTTTTCCTTACCAGATTCGGACTCATCACTATATTGACTCTCCTGTCGACCAATCACAGAGTTTGCTCTTGAACTGAGCCCATTGGAGCGTGAGGGAACTCCTCTAAAATACCGACTTTCCTTGTCTTTTGGGTAGAACGATCTTCGAGCAATCACTCCGGCCTGCTCATCCTGAACAAATTTCGTTGCATTGAGCGAATTTATTAGTTTAGTAGGCTGGATGTTTGCAGCAGGCGTTAAACCTGTTTGTTTCTGTGTTTATTTTGTGCAGAAGGCGAAAATGTCTTGGATTCATGTGTTTGAACATATTTTGCTCTCAATTGATCTTGAAGGAAGGACTTTTTATCTTTATTTTCGGCTTATTTTCTTAATTGCATCCAATATCTAATACTTACGTCTCTAAGATTAAATGTTATTTCCAGATTCGTGAGGAAATGGTTGAAGAATTCAGGATAGAGTTCCAGAACGTCAAGCAAATCGTCCCGATGGATTTTATGCAGATCACAGTAAGTGAGAGCTAGTACATTGCATGCACTTTTCCCTAAAAATTCGGTTTTTGAGATTTATTCAGTACGGAAATAAGCGGTTTGAAAATCGGGAAATAAAACATGAAAAATTGGCTTTAGATAGAAATTTTCGGCTTATAGAAGCAGCAACGTGTAAATAGAGTTCCGTTGCAGTTTACTTTGAAGTTTTCTGAAGAAGCGGTTTTTCGATTAGTTCGGAAGCAAATTTTTTAAAACTTGATTTGCAATTTTAAGTGACAATTTAACTTTTAGCGTTTTAAACGTAAATTTTTTATTGGCTTTAAAACAGCGATTTTTGCTCTATCAGAATGGAAAATTTTCAAAATGTGTCGTTTTAGGTGAGTTTTTTTTGAATTTTTTAAAACTGACCAAGACAGTTCTAATAAAAATATTTTTTTCATAACAAAGTCAAATAGAGAAATGCGCTGTTTTGCTTTAAAAAGGGCGAGTTTTGTTCATTTTCAGTTCAAAATTTCCAGAATGTATCCAAAAATTGACCGTCGAATGGTTGCAGATAAAAATTATTTTCACCGAAACTAAGTTAGAGAAATGCGCTTTTGACTTAGAGCTTGCCTTTAGCTTTTGTTCTATAAGAGTTGAAATTTTTCAAAATGTGTTTTTTTTAGGTGGGTTTTTGGAATTTTGAAATCTGAGCGTCGAGCAGTCGCAGATAAAAATTATTTTTTATATTTAAAAAGCGCGAGTTTTGCTCTATTCGAGTCGCAAAGGGTTTAAAATGTTTGCGACCGAATGCAAATTTGCAAAAAAAATTCGAAAATTGATTTTTTGAATCTTAATTTTTCCAAACTAAGTCCCATACATTCTTTAAACCGAGCGAGTTTTGTTCATTTAGAGGTAAAATTTTTCAAAATGTGTTATTTCTGGTGAATTTTTTCATGATTTTTGAAAACTGACCGTCGAACGGTTGCAGTTAAAAATGTTTCTTTTTCAAAGCGAAATCAAGTTGAGGAATGCACTCTTTTCGCTCAAAAAGAGCGAGCTTTGTTCTATTAAGGTCGCAAATTTCCTAAATGTTTCTCTTCACGTGGATTTTTGAAAATTTTCGAAACTGATCTTGGTCGGTTGCAAGTCAAAATCTTCAAAGCTAAGTCAGATTTTTAAATGCGTTTTCTTGCCTTAGAAAAAGCGAGTTTTGCTCCATTCGAGTCGCAAATTTACAAAATGTTTGCGACCGAATGCAAATTTCCAAAGATGATTCTAAAATTGATTTTTGAATATTTGAAAATGACCATTGAGCACTGGCAGATAAAAACATATTTCTTCCAAACTTATTCACATGCAAATAAATGCGATCTTTTGCCTTAAAAAGAGCGAATTTAGTTCTATCATAGTTCCAAAATGTGTCTGCTTAAGTTAATTTTTAGATAAGTTCTATATTGTTGACGCGGATTCATTTTTTACAAACTTCTTGTTGGGTATTTCGCCTCAAAAAATTTTGTCTTTATAAAAGACAGAATTTCCGCACGTCTTTTATTACAGATTGATAAATAGTGCTCCTATTTCGCAATAAGATCGAATTATTTATCAAAAAGTAATCAAGAACTATCACCTAGAGGGTATCCTGCGACACACTTAGGCTCAAGCTGTAAGAGAAAATTTCAATTAGAAAAGAAATTAATTTGAAAAATTACCTTGACGTTTCGATAGCTATTTTCTGCTATCGTTATCAAAAGAACCTAAATGAACCTAAAAAAGATTATATTAATAAATTGTGTATCATTAGCAGGATAATACAGTATATGAAAATTCGTCTGTGCAAATTGATAAATTCAATATCAAAATTCAATTTTCACAGACGAATTGTCAGAGCGAATTTTCATATACTGTATTATCCTACTATTGTTACACAATTTATTAACAAACTCTTTTTTAGGTTCATTTAGGTTCTTTTGATAACGATAGCAGAAAATAGTTATCGAAACGTCAAGGTAATTTTTCAAATTAATTTCTTTTCTAATTGGAATTTTCTCTTACAGCTTG
>NW_026018611.1:6484348-6493381 GCF_020466585.1 Dendroctonus ponderosae
CTATTTATCAATCTGTAATAGAAGACGTGAGGAAATTCTGTCTTTTTTAAAGACAAAAATTTTTGAGGCAAAATACCCAACAAGAAGTTTGTAAATAAATTAATTTTGAGAATTTGTGAAATATTCCGTATTATCAAAACAATCCCGCAAGTTGATTCTTAGAATTTTTCAAACATGTTCAAAATCAGTTGAATTTCAATGAGTAACAGAGAATGCGAAATGAGAAATGAGAAAATGAGAATGAGAAAATTTCAATAAACCGACTTTATGCATTTTGTGTCAACTTACCGATAGTGTGATGGACACAGGGATTCTCGCCAAAAATATCAAACTTGCCCAACACAGCCATCACAATGTCATCCCTTAAGATTTCTATTGAGCCTCTGGATATGAAGTAGAGCGACGTGAGCACATCGCCCCGATGCACCAAAGTGTCCCCAGGCGGTGCATGTGTTGTCTTAAACTTCAGCGACAGGGCCCTAAACAGTTCATCAACTCAATGCATTTGCCACTCAATTGAAAATCCGAAATGCGCGACATTGAAAGTATTTTTAGTGAAACGCCCTATAAACCAACCAGCCAGATAGCGATTAACAGCATTTCCGCGTAGTATCTAATAAAAAATCGATTCTCGCCGCGTATCCAGATTTCTGCTCAATGACTGGCGGGTGTTTAATGGAATGGAAGTCGAAAAAAAATAGTGAAACTCACCGAAGACATCCCGGACTAGCGCCCTCAAACACTCCGCAATTCTGCAACAAATTCCGGTTCAAGTGCAGGCAGATGTCGGCCTGAAGACATTCCGGAAATCCTTTCAAGACCGAATTCATGTCGATCCCATTGGTGTAAGTCCAGGCATGTTGGAAATATTCTTCCAAACGTTGTCTGAGCGGGTTGGGGATTTGATGGAACCGGATGAACTCTCGAACGCGCAACATTTGCGTGTGGTACCGTGCAGTACCCGAATAGAGTCTTTGAATGATCGCCGAAACGTTACCGAATATGCTCGCATACATCAAAGCTGAAAAAATTACAAATTCGTTAAAAAAAACTATTAAAAAACCCGGAATTACACGCACATCCAACCAGCATAACGCAAATGGTAAAAATCTTCTCAGCATCGGTGTTTGGAGCCACATTTCCAAACCCCACACTGGTGAGGGATGTAAATGTGAAGTACAGGGCCGTAACATAGCGGCTTTTAATGCTGGGTCCTCCAGTTCCATTGGCCAGATAGGGCTGTTGAGTGTCGTTGGCCAGAATATCCAGCCAGCTGATTCTGGCATGAAGATTTGGCCGTTCTGCATTTCCGATCGCATACCTAAATCCAAAATCCGCATTAGCTGGTTTCAATAACGCGTAAATTCGCTCACCAAATGCAAGCCAACCAATGGGCAATGAGAGCAAAAGTGGCCATTAGCAACAGAAGAACCGCAGCTCCATATTCCGAGTATCGGTCGATTTTTCTGGCCACTCGCACCAATCGCAATAAACGGGCGGTTTTCAGTAGACCAATCAGCGTCGTTGTCTGCAATCAAACAGGAGAAACCGGTGTTGATTCTTAGGCTAAAGCTGCGGGATTTTGGGTGATGGTGGTGAAAGAGACGAAACTCAGTACAAGGCGTGTGGCTGAAACGGCCAGTTTATAGGCTGCTTTGAACAAACAATTTCACGTGGGAAATTGTGGAAAGCACCCTATAAAAAGCGTTTCAGAAATTCGCTAGCCAGTTAGTAGTTGAAAGCCACAATGTACACAGTTTGCTTTGGATGTTGTCAATGTATCAACCCTGTTTTATCTTTGCGCGCCTTGAATGCACCTGAGAACACAAAAATAAAACAGGTTTTACCGTACATAAAGCCCAAGCAGTTGGAAGTTGGCTCCACTTATACAGGGTGATTGTTAACGTGATAATTTGCTGTTGCTGAGACACCCTGTAAGAGCGGCGCCAAAGTATAAAAGAATGTGTTTAGTATTCCAGAGTCAGAATGTTCAGAATTCAGAGTGAATTTTCCAAGCAGAACACTTTTCCAGCGCCGATTTTTTGGAATCTAACCAGGAAATTTTGTAATAATTTGGCTCGATCGATGTACAGGGGTGTTTGTACATAATCCTACCGCAGATTCCTGAGGTGAAAACATGATGGTTTAACCTAATTTGGATAATGCAAAAGTGGACGGTTTTCCAAATCCATAATTAGTCGAAGTTAAGATTGAAAAAAAAACACTTTAAAGCCCTCCCTGTATTTCGAAGACCATCCACTTTTGCATTAAGGAAATTATGTTAAATTATCATGTTTTCCTTCGAGGAATCTGTGGTAGGATTTTGTACAGACTCCCTGTATAGAGAAGTTGAAAGGTAAATATTTGAAATTTTGGACGCTTAGCTGACGCAAGGTGCCCGATTTAAAGGTCACACCGTTGAAAATTTCAGCAGATTTTGAGATGCGCTAATCTCAGACACCCTCAGCACCGGTTTCGAATCTACTAGCTCTCATCATTGCCTGAAAACAACACTCCAAAAAACTGTGCTTAATTTCGCCCATACGAAATCAACCATAGTTTTTTGGAGTGTTGTTTTCAGGCAATGATGAGAGCTAGTAGATTCGAAACCGGTTCTGAGGGTCAATATTTCTTTATCTAAGCGGTCAATATTTGCAAAGTGCATCTTTTCTAGTTTTCCCTCTAAACTTGTTTGAATTGAATGAAAGCTCAGCAAATCCATGCTATTATTTACAAGGCATTTCTCGGTTAGGACACAATATTTATGGACAAACATTCATGGGTTTTATTACCTGTTTATTCTGACCATTAACTAATCCCTGGGAGAGAAAATAAAATAAATTAAAATCATAATAATAAATTCGACTAAACCTAGTAAGCGAATTGTTCAGGAAATTAAAAATGGTTTTGAAAAGAAACCGGTTTCTCTATTATAATCATTGTGAGATCCATTACTTAAATTACGTATCGAGTTGTACAGTAGATAGTATGTGGTGGTAAAATACTGAAACCTCTAAAAAGCGTTGCATTGAAAATACGTTGCTTAGAGCCTCAAAGTAAAATATTTCCAAAGCACGTTCATGGCCATTCAATAAATAATGAGCAAGATTGAAATTTTCTTGGGGTGCCGCATCGAGCATAGAGGCGATCTCAATCCGCTCATTAAAACGGGAAGCTTAAAACGCATCAAACAAACTGAAATTAGTCAATCACAAAAGTACAAGAAAGCAGATACGAAATAAAGCGTGCAACGTACCACGAACGAAACAGTTCAAGCTTAAGTGGACAGAAGAATGTGAAAATGTTAGCAAAGGTTATGCTGTGGTGATTTGTGTGAATTGAAATCAATGCGAATCATATTCTCTTAAATTATGTTTTTTTATTATATTGATTTGTACGAAAATGTAGGAGAAAGTGAAACATTTTAAGAGAACGGCAATGATTCACACAGGCAGCTAAAAGTGAATGTAAACTGGAAGCGGTTCAAACTATGTCTCTCTACCTCATCCTTATCCAAGCCCAACTATAGAAAAGAATTGGAAAAAGATCGATTTAAAAAATAGTCGATTCACAAAAATAATTGAGTAGTAGGGATTCACGTTGTAATGAATGGGGATGCTTCTAAATGCACGTACATATTCGAAGCGACGGGAATGATGGAGTAAAGCGAAACTGAAAAATGGGAAAAAGCGAAATCAATAGGAAATTGAATTCTTTGAGAAGTGATCAGTTTTAGAAAAATTCGGAGCTTTATGCTACGTTTATGTTCTTTGCAATATTTACGAATTTTAGAAGTTACGTCGATGCAATAAGTGAGTGTTGGCAACATTGAATTGAGGCAATTGAGGACTCAACACTTTTAAATGTTTAACTTTTTCAGTTTTGCCTAAAGGTAAGGCGGTAAAGTCTGTAAAAGATTTTACAAAGATCCTGTTTAAAAACACAATTTGATTTTAGAAAAATTGATTCGTAAATTGTGCCAAACCCTTCACGTACACCACTGCAATAGGCAAAAGTTAGTTAATAGTGCCCCGTTTACATCAATATTTTTGCTAATGTTATACTGAAAGTTAAGCAATTTAAAGTCGATTTAAGTTGTGCCCAAGCTTTCGGGAACGGCACTAGAAGAGCAGAATAACGCAAAACTTATGAGTTAATAGCATATCGTTGTATTTCAACCAGTGTCGTACCCGTGGGGCTTTTGCACCAAAAGGTCACTGATTTTATATCGAGAATTCAGCAATTTAAAGACAATTTAATGCGAAAGTTGTGCTGAACCTTTTCGGCACTGTAGGACTGGAGGAGCAAAATAACTTCAACATTCTTTAGTTAATATTATTTTGCTGCATTTTGAACAGTGCCGTGCCCGGAGAGGTCGGCACAACTTTTATATAATGTTACTAATTTTTTATTTAGAATTAATTATGTGATTTTGAGACGATTACTGCGAACAACATGCTTCCGGTTCACCACTGAGCGGCAGAACAAAATGAAAAATCGATAGAAAAGGACTTGGCACAATTTTTATATGAAGAAATATCTGATTTTGTATCGAAGAGGAAGATCGAGACTATATTTCAAAATTTTGTGGATGCAAAAAACAGTGAAAAAAAGTACAGTTTCAATTTATAGAGAAAATATAAACCTGCGATTTAAAAGCTCTTGTTTCGCCAAAACTGAGGAATTTTTCAATGTTCTTTACGCCGATTTCGAAAATATTTCAAATCATTAAAGGAATGGGGAAGTTATGAAATGTTCTCTATAAAACTAAAAGGACAAGTACTAACATCAAACATTTATTGTCTTGCAACAACCATTCCAGATTTCCTCAAAAATGCAACATTTATGTTCGTTTAACCTAAGGAAAAGGGAATAAACGTTGATAAAACGGCCATTTAAGAATCATTCTTCAGTTGTGAATGCAACCGAAGTGCAATTTTAAGAAATTTTTGTCTGATTGGCACTTTGGCATCCTTAAACAACCATTTGATATCGATGATATGCAAACAGAAAAAAATCATTAGAGAGATTATAACATACCGTAGAAGATTGACTGTTAGGTGGAAAATTATTTCAAAGTCAACCTTCCACCTTAAGGAAGACGTTAACGGAACACATCGCAAACGATAACTTTACTCCTATCCTAAACACTATGCAACACACTGAATGAGTGAGGAAAACCTACCTCGTCAGTGTCGGTACCAAAAAATAATAAATCGAAAGGAACCGCAGCCACCAAGTCGATGAGGAACCATCCTTTCAGGTAATGGACTGCGATTTTTCCGGGATCTGAGACGATTTCATCGTTACCCGAAACGTAGGTGGTGCGGAAGTTGATCAGAATGTCTATGATGAAGGTGACGTCCACTGAAAGAAAAATTCAAATCGACATCAGCGAATTAATCGAGCTAAAAGATCTTGAGCATCAGCTTACAAAGCGGCATCTTTTGTGCCAATGCTAATCAGCTAATTTAAAGTCACGTAATAACCTGTTTGAAGTCGTCAATATTAAATCGCCTTTGTTAAAGTAAAATGGTCGTTATGGGGCTTAACGGTTTAATTAGATTTCATATTACATGGCCTGTATGGTCATTAGTTAGGCACCCGGCTTGTTAGCGTTCATTTTTAATAATTTTTCGTTTAATAAGAAGAGGAGGATTTACATGATTCAATCAGATGGGTAAATGAGAATTTTTGAGCAAAACTCTCAAAATTACAGTTAATTTGCACCGAATCTTGAATTTTGAAAATTTTTGTGAAAAAATTAAAACTGAAAAAGGTGAAAAATCCATGTTTCGATTAAAAATTCATAACTTCTGACTTAAAAAGCAGTGCTTTAATTTCTCACCGCGAATAGAGAACAATTGTGATACAAAACTCAATACAAATTTCTGAACTTTGTCAGGTCAAATGATTTGAAGATAATCATCGAAAAACAAAACAATAAGAATGCAAAACTCCATATGTSTCCGGGCTATTAAGAACCGTCACCATCCAATAGGAAAAAAGGWTTGGTACCACAACSCCAAATACACAGCAGCGTGTCTGAAGGTTTTATCAAAACTGCTTTCCTTTCAGTACTTGACTGTGTAGTCCGAGTGCAAACTTATACAAATGTGAACATGAGTGTACGAAACTGCACACTCTCCTTTAAAAAACCCATTTTCTAACCCAAATCAAGTTTAATCTTGCAATTGTTAAAATATATAGAGCAGACGCGAGTCTCAAATTTCTGAATTTAGTCTCGTGAAAATGGCCGGAACTGATGAGTGTTTTTGTGAAACTGAACCCTTTCCGCAAAAAACCCAAATTTAAAATTTACAGTAAAATCYAGTRTAMGTTTKAAATTCGCAGTCTATAGAACACACGAGTCTCAAAATCCTCAAATTTTCAAGCAAATTGCAACAAACCAAGAAATTTCACGAAGAAGTAGCATAAGGATGAAAATCTCCAAATTTTCATTAAAATCCATAACGCCATACAAAATACGGGCGTAATAGAAGTACAGGCTTCAGGCTAAATCCACCTGATGAGAGTTTAGAGATTCGAAACTGCCTGGGGGTGCCTAACACTAGCACATATCCAGATCTGTACTTGCTTCTATCAAAGACACCTGACGATTCCGAAAGATTCATTGTTCTTCAAACGTCCAGATTTTTTTCTTATTTAATATTTCCAGGGAAATTAGCTGATTATTTTCGAAACATTTTCTTTATGCATACATACACAAGCTTTATACAGCTTTTGCGCTTCAAACTTCAAACACCCGTGATATTTCCTATGTGGCTTTAACATCAAATAACCATAAATACAAATATCCTAAGATTTTCGAGCCAATTCAGCTCTATTACGCTTTGAGCTCGCGCTGCATAATTTCCCAATTAATCGCCTAAAGCCCGAAATAAACCTCCAAGAACGCAATTGGCAATACTATCGACTTGTTCATCAAATAACACAAAGCGTTTCACTCAAACCCGCCCTTGGATTAATTACTTTAAGAACTAGATTGGCGCTAAATACAAATAATAAGAGCCGAAAGCGATCGGTACCAGTGGCCAAAAAAGTGCAAACTTACCAATTAAATCGATTATCACTATGGGATCTTCGCCGTACTTCTTGTTCTTCCTGTTGTTAAAATCGGGTTCGCCCAGAAGGAAAGCGGCCACATACGGAGTGAAGATGGCCGTATACATGACAAGGATCAGTATAATCCAATCCCAGACCGCCTTGAATGGTGAATAGTGAAGAATGGTGTAGTTGTTAACTTGGGGCTTTTGTAGCGCATATTCGGGTAGAACTCGCGCTCCCAAAGACAGCACCTGGAACCGACAGAAAGTGTAAATTGGATGCTTTAATTTCGGAAATATTGTCTTAAGTTTTACTCTCATCTCGGTGGCCAATTTCAGTTTCTCAGAAAAATATTCCAAGAAAAACAGGCTTGGATATCTTGGGTCTAATTCCATTACATTTTCCTTTTGTGGATGTTTTATAAGCAGAAATTGTTTTTGGAGGAAATTCATGTAATTTATATTCCCGCTCTTCATCTCGTTATTTAATAACAAAGTTTCAGGAATGTTGTGGCGGTTTTATCAGCCCGTTGAAACGATCGATGTTCCAATTGCTTGGAAGTAATCGAGTTAAATTTGCGAATGTTTTCGGGTAATCTGCGAAAACAATAGTCTAAATAGGATTCTATCTAGATGCTTGTTTACTGGAAACAAACACACTGGCGATGCAAGCAAATGTCGAGAAAAACGGTGTAAATCGCCTAAAAACTACAGTTTTGCAGCAATTAATGTAAGAAAAGTAAAGAAAAACAGACGAATTTTTTTAAATGTTGGTCCCGAACATTCAACGCACCTAAAAAAGATGCAGAAAGTTATGAACAGAAAAGAAGAAAGTTTAAGAATCATCTTCAAAAAACATTATTTCTATATTTGCCGGCTTATTTCGCGAATATTCTGTTCTGAAAGTTTGACGGCGTTTGATAGAATATTCCGTATATTGTTTATGTAAAAAAATACAATTCTAAATCAAAAAACCACGTCACACTTTTGAACTGCTCGAAACTTACACTCCCCAAATTATCCTTCATGTTGACTGCAGTTCCATGGGTTGGACTGATCAATTTGTCGTATTCAACCCTCATTGGCATTCCATTGCATGGTTCCACTTTGACCAAAGTCGTTTCTTCATGTCCCGTACCTTTGATTCGCACCGAACTACATTTCAATGGAAATCCGATAATGGAGGGTCGTTCTCGGCCGATTTCGTACTTTAAACTTCCACCCACGACGCTCTTTTTTCGATGATCGCTAACTTTCGCTAACCGGCTCAAATCGTCGCTCAGACTAGCGCAAGTGATCGCCCGATGCTCCTCTTCGGTCGAGGTCTTTTTCTCGGTCGAGGTCTTTTTCTCGGTCGAAATTGCGCTTTTTTTGCGCTTTCTGTCGCTTTTTTTGCGCTGTTTCTCCATAGCAGCTGTTATTATCAATGGGATGTCCACTGTCAGTCCCGCATTGTCCATTTGGATGGATCAAGGGTAAACTATCCTATGGCTTAGGTTAAAATGCCTGGTATCAAACTTGGATGTATGGTTTCTTCAAAATTTTGTATACACTTATGATATGCTTTAGAATATTGTCGTTTCATATGCAGCTTTAAAATTCTGGTGGTTGTTGGTGGTATTTTTAGATTTATTTATGAGTTTCTTCTGCTTATCTGCAGATGATGAATGTTTAGCAACAAGCAATCGAAACTATGTATTCCTTAACAAAAACATCAAAGAAAAAGCCACAGCGAATGAAACAGAAAGAGGAAAAGCTAGATTATTTCTCTTGTGGAATTGAGGCCCATTGTGATTTTTCGGAAGATTTTATTCCTGAGACGCCAGTCGAGGAAAAATTCACCGAAAACTTGAACTAATTTCCACTGTCTTTCCAATTAATTTAACTGGAAAATGAACCGATTTTATACATGGATAAACTGCGGGTTTTAGCCAGGGTTGCAGGGGCGGATCCAGCTTAAATTCAG
>NW_026018611.1:6494380-6524857 GCF_020466585.1 Dendroctonus ponderosae
AAAATTTCATGTTTTTCGTCCCGTTTTTGCTCATTTCTCGGAGGCAAAATGAGCAAGAACGCTCATTTGTACATCATTCTAGAGAGAAATAAATGGCCTCTTTAGAAAGTGAACCATCGATAAGGAAATGTTGGCAGTTTTTTCAAAAAATGCTTGAATTCAAGAAGTTTTAGATTTGCGTAGTTTTTTTTGAGTTGCAAAATCCACTTGAACCTGACGCTGCTTTTTTCGAAGTTTCTCAAGAACCATTTGAGCCAGAGAATTCGTTTTGGCATCGTTGGATAGAGAATTGAATGGGGAGGTCATAACCCCCATGACCCCCCTGGATCCGCCCTTGCAGGGTTGGATAAATTTAATTTTACCTATCTATAAAAATCTGAAAGCCAAATGAGTGGTGGAAAAGACAATGGACTTAGAAGCTCACATGTAACCTGCAAAGGGAACAGGAACACATACAAATCTCGATCTGTAAATGTGTGTGGTAAAATATCTCTTTCGGGTCGACCTAAATGTAATTTCCTCAACAGCCCATTTGAAGACTAATTTCTATTTCGATCAATCGATACTTGTCGAGGCAAAGAGCAATAAATAATTCACCGAATGGTATCTGTCACGTATTATTTGGTGCTGAGGCATATTTATCTTGTGACCTTTTCCGCTTAGTTTGTGCCACTGGGATACAAACAAATGTTAAGGGATAGTAATCGATGAGCTGACAATGTTTTTCGTGTGATTTTTTTTCGTAATGAGGGGTGCAATATACGCATTAACAGGGAAAATGTCATCGGCTCTTTGAGGCAAAGAAGGACATTGTTGTTGTAATTAATTATGAATCGGTCTTTATTTGCAATTGGAGTTCATTCAATATTTGCGTAGTTTGGTTTAAATCGGGCTCAATTTGCATTTGTTGATGGTTTTGACTAGAAAGATGGGAATTTAGATTCAGCAATAGTGTTTTTCAATATGCGCTTTAAGCACTGTAATTGTACAGTGTATAATTTGATTTTGATCAAGTTTGCAACAGTTTTTTAATAAAATAACAAAGGATTTTTTGAATAAAACATTTTGGACTGGTTTTTTAGTCTCTCCCAAATCTAAAAAACCAACCTCCACCCCTCAAAAATTTTCGATCTAAAATCAAAATTTTTGAGCTCAATGAATTGTTTTCGACCCAATAAGCGCCTCAACATGCGCACATAAAGGGTTTCGATCGAAAATAATGAAGATATCGTCGGTTAAAAATTGCAACCGCTATAAAATGCCTAAAATGTACCGAAAATGTCGATTATTTCAAATCTGAAGAATGTAATAAGTTTTTCAAGAAGTTTTCCGTCTTCTAAACTTCATTTTGATGAAAATAATGTAGAATTCGAGGAATTTTGAGGAAATTGATGTTTTTTGAAAAAATAGAACTGTACCCCTTAAAAAATTTTGATCAAACATCGAAATTTTACATGTGGAGTTTTTGACGTCAATGAATTGTTTTGAACCTAAAAAGAGCCTTAATATGCGCATTTAACGTGTTTCGATTGAAAATAATGAAGATATCGTCGGCTAAAAATTGCAATCGCTTAAAAATGCTTTTCTATCTAACAATCTCCCCAATATTCATAAATCAATTGTTTTGGGGGGAAATAAGAAAAATGTTGTCGGCTAAAAACCGCAGCCGCTCAAAAAACGTTTAGCCCCTTTTAATAAAACCGATTATTTCGGATCCGAAGTTGATCGATTTCTCGGAATGAAGATGTTAGGTATGTATTTTGAGGCATTTTCGGCAAAAAAATCATGTAAACTGGACGAAATGCTTTCTACCCAAGAATCTTCCCAATATGAAAATCGAGAAAACTGCAACACTTAAGACGAGTAACTAGTAATATTTTGAAAATTTCAACCGCCGATATCTTTGAAACCAAATCGTTTTCTGATCAAGATAGAATGTTCAAAATCCTGTCGCCATCCGCATCAATATGGCAAGAAATTGCTAAATAAACATAAAACTACAACAAACAAAATACAAAAAGAACAAATGTTATCAACTTCAATAACTGAGTTATCAGTAGATCTATTACAGTCTCGCTGAAAGTTTCAAGGCAAATATCCAATCAATCAACATTAATTTTGCAGGAGAAACGCTGTCATCGTAAAGAAAACATTGTCGAGCTTCATACTTATTTAAGGCAATTTCCCGATTAAATGTCTAATAAAAATAAACACGACTGATAATCCAATGAAAACATTTACTTGAGGCCTCGCAAAGCCCTTAGGAATCAACTTATTGTTAATTAAATATTTATCATTTTCATTATTTGGCCACGCCATGCCGGATAGATTGGTCGAAACTTTTTTCATCATGTTTAACTATTGCTATTGATGAAAATTTACTAAACGAATTGGTTGAGATGTTGAATATTAATGCAGCTGCCCAATTAAAGGGTAACTCAATTTGCGAACTTTGTGCCTAAATTCGCTATATTCGCTAACGGGAGGAAATTTATATTCTGGGTTAGCACGTAATTGCTCCTATGGTAGTATGCATTTCCAGAAAATGAGGAGCTGAAGAGTGTGGAATTATGGCGCTCTAAAGAAAAGATTCTTGAATTTGTTGCGCTTTAAAAATGCCAATTAGTGTTTTGAAGTTGGGATTTTCTTTCTTTCAAAGTTCAGAAAATACTGGGGAATGTTTTGAGCATTTTGCTCTAAAGCATCACAAGTGCAGTTAAAAAAGGCAAAGTTGTTCTCGTTATGAACCCCCTACATAAGCCCTAGAATGAATGCTTGTTGCTAAACCTGATATGCAAAGTTGCCACTATCACAATCTATGTAGAACCGAGCGGTCGTAGATCCTGTCCACGTTTTCCGCCTCCTCCTCCTCCTCCTCTAGACACTAATGCTTAATATACTTTGGCAATTTTCAACAGTAACACAGCATTTATCAATCACACAATGGCACCGGATGTGAAAAAATTTGCTAAATATTATTGTCCATTTGAGGGTCCCAAACAGAAGCACCCTCAAACCGCTTCAAAATTGCGACTAAGCGACATTTTCATTGAAAACATCACAAGTTTGAGGGTGTAGGGAGTGCGCGATTTCGGTCGGTCTCACATCGTACAGGTTGAGGTTTCGACTAAAATGCTACACTGGAACTGTTCGGTGGATGAGGAGATTGAGGATGGCGCAAGCGTATTTTTTGCGGGAATGGCGGGATAACGTGGATGCTGTGGCGTGGACACTGGAATAGTTGAGGTATGGATTAGAGTGAGTTCTGAGGAACTAAATGAGGGTTTTCATTAGGTTTTTACTATGAAAAAGGTTGGATAGAAACAGGCCAAAACAGTCATCAATTTTCTTACGAGTTTTCGAATTGCTATCGAAGACAATAGAACTAAAGGGGCGAGAAACTATGTGAAAAATCCCACATGTAACGGTGTTTTTGATTTAATCCAGATCTTGTGCTTTTTCTGCCGTGAATTGGTTTTTTTCTATTCCTTTTAGCAGCCTTCGAACCATTATTTCTTCTATTCAATTTCAAATCAATTCACTGATCTTTTTTTTATTTGCTCAGTATTTACTGGCGTTCCTCTATCTATATTATTTGTCTATTTTAGTTTTTCAAAGTCGATTGTAATCGATAGTCTTCTTCTGCGGTAACTTGACTAAAACAAATTGAAAAATGGTACGAAAAATGGTTTGTTTTAAGCCCGTTTCGGACCGTTTAGGTGTAGGTTCAGAACAAACAAGCCTACACAAATGTGTTCAAGGAAGATTGCAAATAATTAAATAATTACTGATTTCGCCGGAAGTTTACGTTAATTAATTTGCAAATGACACACAAAGAAATAAATTCTAAAAATTTTAAATGACAAGGGAGTAGAAATAAATGAAACAAGCAAAATAGAGTTGCACCATGAGATTTTTCACTCTATAAACTGCGTAAAAAGTGGCTGAAAAAAAATCAAAATAATCCGATAAATGTTTTTTGGCAAATGGGTTTTTGGGTATTTTACTTTCGAATTTTAAATATACTTTTCTTCAAGCCCCAAAATAATCAAGCTAAACTGCTCAACAAAATGAACGTTACAAAGCCAAATTTGTCCTAATTTTGGAACTGGATAAATGCTGATTGCTTCGCGCGATTTTGTTTCTGTTTGAGGCGCTATTGAGCCCCATTTGCTTTCTGTTAGTCAATGTTTTGATGAAACCTAAGCATCTCAGAGATATTTTCTACGCGGTGGCAAATGAAAAAATTAGAAATGTCGGAAAGTTCGTCATGCTTTCAACATTTATGAGAATTTCAACATTCAAGGGTTGTATAAAAATTCAAAAGTTGTACAAAAATCAAAATTGCTCCCAAGTCTGTGTTTCTAGCATTCTTTCAATTGAAGTTTTAGAAATTATAAATGAAACATTATTGAAATTAACTAAAAAGTTTATAGAAAAATGGCCATCATATTCTGTTATATTACGAAAAACTGAAATGCCGATAAAAATCCGTCGTTTTTTTACGCGCGTAATTTGGCATTAGCGTTCCGCGAATTCTTCCAGAGCAAACTGTTCCGCAAATCAATGTTTAATGCTTTAAAAGACTAAAAAACCTGTTTCGGCTAATCCTATCCGGGGAAATAACTCCACATTTTTATTTATTATTTGTTTAGGTTTTACTCCAAATAGCTATTGATGATAACGGCATACAAAAGGGTAAACCATTCCAATTGACTCGAAAAATAGATAAATAAATGACCATCATATCAAGTTGATTTATCCAGTCCTAAACTTTGTAATTAGCAAATTTTCGCATTTCATTACGCAACTGTTTAAGTGTAAATTGATTATTTAGTTACGGTGTTGCGCTTTGCGAGTATCATATTCGGAAGAAGCAAATGTTGGCTTCAAACATCGAAAATACTGTTTTGCTTGTGTAGATTATTGCTTATTAAGTCTGTGTTGGGTTTGCAGTTTTGTGTACTTGAGATTTGAGCTTTTGAAAAATCACGATCTTTTAAAATCCCGAAATTCCTTCGAATTAATCAACAACCGCCCGGACGAATTCACTTTGATGGTGCCGCCGTTCAGATTTGCAAGAAATTCACCGAATGAAACCATTTAGAAGTGGCAGCAGCTTAATTGAATGCCACCATTGTCGCGTTTCGTTTTATAGATCTAGTGATTTGCTTTGAATTAATATCCGCATTTTACGACTGCGTTCCGAACATGTGCCGACAGTTTAAGAGCACAACTAACATGACAAATCTCCCATTTCCATTAAAATGGATCGCACAATGTGACATTCGATTAATAGTGGCTGTTGCCAGGGAATCAGGACAAATTTCAGACTATTTGAACTATTTTAGTATTTCGATGGCTTGACTAATTAAAGTTCTAGAGACAAACCTCTTTGACGTTCTGATTAACCCGCTCCTGATGCTTCTTGTCTTCACCGTATTTATTGATCTCGTCTAGAAGCGCCGCAGCAGGATCCTGACTGCCCCCTTTGACGCCCCATATACTTTTCCGCGGCATTTTTCGCTCTTCACTGTAGATTTTCGAGAAATTTTCACCGTTTGTCGAAAATTTCTTCTGCATGCAGTTTTTCTCCAAATCGCCCGAATGGCTCGTGTATTCCTCCAGGTATTTATCTGTGAAACGTCTGGATTATGGGGGAATTGTGTTAGTGCATAGGGTGAATTTTCCGGCTATAAATAGTAGGATGATTATAAGAAATTATTCGTTATCAGGCTTCACCCTATACAAACACACACATACCCAGTTTTTCCAGATTGAGCAAAGCGATTGCCTTCGGTGTTTTCGTTTTCGCAATTCTCCATGAAATTGATGTAAACGTTGTTGGCTGCGCTTTTTTCCATCGATAAATGTTCGCTCGATAATGGATCATAATAGTGAGCAGTTGAGCTGTTCAATCTGTACATTAAACTTCCTCGAAGACTATGCGATGGTTTAGGGGAGACTTGAAAGCGTTTCGCGTGCCTGAAATAACCCATTGAGTTTTAGGAGTTTTTCCGGTGCAAAGGCAATTAATTCCACTTCAATAATCTGCCATTAACCAGTAACTCACCTGCACTCGTTATTGCTCAGAGTACTATCACTAGAGCTCATCAGTTTATTGCGTATTTTCTTCTTAACCTTCTTCTCGATTTTTCCTTCGGTTTCAAAATCGTCAATAATCTTCCGAATAATGTTGATATTTTCCGCTGCCTCAATGTCATTGGACGACTTTTTCTCCATTTTCTTTTTCGAATTGTTTGCTTGCAGCACCATCGTTCAACTCGTTAAACCGTCCGGATTAGCATGTTTGGTCAACGGGGCTTTGAACATTTCAGAAAAGCTTGCGATCGATAAGGGGAAACGTTTCGGTTGCAATTGCGGCAAGCGTTCTCACAAGCGATGCATAAAATACCAGACGCGATTATCGAGGAAAAGTTTTTGGGGTTTTGAACTATTTGCGTGGGGAGTGTGGCAAATGAGGAAAGCGAACGGGAAAATTTGCGGATGTTTTCCAAAATGCGAGACTCTACTCTAAAAATGTTCCCTTAAAGACTTACATTTGCATCATACACTGTTAAATTACGGTTGAGGGCGACTAAAAATAATGCCGCTTTATCGTTTGAAGCATCTGAACACTTTTTTGATCAAGTTTTTTCGTTGTGTTAGAGTTTCTAGAAAGAATGCAATAAATGCCGGTTGATTTCAAAGCAATTTGTAAGGGACTTTGTAAACGCAAAACCAAAACTTACGCCCAATTTGCCATAAAAGCTGTGCATAAAACGCCCTAAGCAAGCATGCATTTAAATGACTATATTAAGTATGCGGCTGAACCAGTGAAACGCAAATGGTCATTGCCTGTCTTCCAGTAAAATTGATAAATCTGATATCAAACACATACACAAACGGGCAGTTGTTTCGTCCATTACGCAAGCACAAACTCGTCGGGCAGAAAATCACAACCCAACTGGTAGCAACGAGGTTTTATGGGGCTCCCTCCATAAAACTAATTTAGGGAAATTTGAATTCATAATATTTCGTTATTCTGAAGTCACGCAAAGCGCCCACAAGGTCGCAACTAAGGGAAATGTCGCACTGTTTTCAGTTAACAACAATTAAATTTTCCACATGGAATGCGTCAACACGGCAATTAATAATTATAGAGAGAAAATCGCAAATTTTTCTGCTGCATGGCTTGCCTTTGCGAAGTTGTGGGCATGGAAAGGGCGTAAACAATGGAGGCAATAGAAAATCGACGTTTCGCTAGCACATGTGGCTTGCACCTTCAGAAGTGTGTGTTTGATTCACCCTGACAGCTTAAGCTTCTAAGTGAAATACAACGTTGCCTCTAATTCGCTAGAATACTTTCTAAGTGTTTTGTATGTGTCTAGGAAGCATTTAAGCAAGATACTGATTGCTTAATCAGTTAAGCGATAACTGAACGGTTCGAAAAGCCTTTCTAAAAATACTCACAGAATGGAACTATTAAACCAAAGTAAAGAATTGATTAGAGAATTGACTAAGCGATATGTGTGATTTGTTACTAAGCGCTGCATCGTGTAAATTGCAAATTAAGAGAAAACTGTGTGTGTAAAACGAGTGGCAGGACTGTGCTTTATTCGACAAGTCTGGTGGTTTGGAAGCGACTAAAGCTGAAATCCATGCCAAAAAGAGAGGCAGCGGCAAATCAATTTCCAGGAAACGGAGATGTTTCACTTTGGCGGCCTGCAAACGCTGTCGCTGTGAACATTTGCGCTGCTGAGCGCGTTGCGCCACTGACGTCAATACGAGACAACGAGACGCCGCTGTACAGGGTGACCAAACTGAGCACGCATTTTCAAAAAGATTGGCATCGAAATGGCAAAAAATCCTCAGTACATCGGTTCCACATTCAAAAAGGTACAAAAGCGGTAATCGAAAGGCAACAGACTTTCAACTTGAAACGCTCCGAACGTTAGCGAATCGTTTAGGAATTTTTCACTGGAAGCTCCGGAGAAGCTGATACTGCTAAAACCGTTGGAAACGACCAAGCAGTTGAACGACTATTTTGTCAATTTTAAACAGATTTTCTGATACATTCCATGATTTTTAATAATGTTAATGCATCATCCACTATAAAACTTGAGATATTCCAGTCAAGTTACAGCTGAATTCATTCAATTCGTCAACCTTCGAACGCTAAATTCGCCCGGCGAACGCCAGCGAATTGTTCCAGAAGATGTTAAAACGCTCGCGAGAGTTCGCGATTGCTTTCGATCTGATTTTACGCGGTCAAGCCGCAAAAATTTAAAATTCGACACCAATTTCGATATTTCGAGTGAAATTCAGGCCCAGAACCTGAATACTATCGAAGTTTACCACGAAAAAAACTGTATTGAATATATTATTGTATGAACAATAATATTTGAACAGTTTTAAGTAATTTTCAGATAAATTTAAAGTTGGTTCAATGGTTTTTAAATCTCGACAATGACAAAAACATCCAAAACTGGAAAAACTACCAAAAATCCAACATCAAACGCAGACAGTCAAACCGCAGAAATCAGCAGATTTTAAAGAGATTTGTTATAAAATTTGCCATTATTGCATCCAAAACTAAGCAAGTCGTTACTGATTCGATAATTACATTAATCCGCCTTTTAGAAACACAAAATGAGACAAACTAAACAATTTTTCCTCAAGAAGTATTTTTGGATTCAAGAAATGCGTCCAACCGCCTATTAGAAACAAAAAACGCGACAAATTAGAACAATTTGCCTTAAAAGGTACGCATTTTGAGTTTTCATGCATCCATAACAAAAACCGTGGATAATTTAAGCAAAAAGTCGGAATTTAATCAAAACTTGTTCAAATAATTGTAAAAATGTGTTGAAAATTAATTTATATACCTGGGATGCATTACATACAAACTCAATCCAAAATCTGCTAAAAACAAAGTCCAACGCGAAAAACTATATAAACGGAAATTTTCGACGATTTTATAATGTTATTTTTAGGACTTTTTAAATAAAATTTGCCTTTATTGCATCCAAAGCTGGGCACTTCGTTGCTGATTCGAAAATTTCATTAAACTGCTTTCTTTATAGAAACAAAAATCGGGCAAACTAAAAAATTCTCTTTAAATCGGGCGCATTTATAGTTTTAACGGACTAAATATTTGCATAAGAAACCGCATTTAATTTAACAAAAAGGTCCAATTTCACTAAAAACCTCCCGATATTGAGTTTTCCAATAAAATTAAAGTGCGAATTAATTCTTTGAACTTTAAATGTTGAATTTGCTTCACAGCGAATTTTTCTAGAAGTTTCGATAGAAAACTCGAGATGGTTTGCGAATGTTTTTGATTTTCTTTCTTTGGAAATCTGTTTTATTTAATTACTAGGGGAGAATTTCAGGGGAGAAATCAATTAAAACAAAAAATTGCAACTTTAATGATTTTCTGACAGTTTGAAACTCGATTCCTCTAGATGAACCCCGGGACCCAAACACGAAAAACATTAAGTAGAAAACGAAAAACTAAACACAAAGCTTGATATAAATTACCAATTGCTACCTGAAGGGTTTCCTGGAAAACTAATTTGCCGCCTCTATCAGCAAGAAAGCATCATATTAGCGATGATTAGATTTTTAATTAGCGAATAAATTTTTGCCTCAAAAGCCCGGAAAGCCCCCCACAGCATTTTGCTTTTGGGCTCCTTGAGTGAGCCTGGAAATTCGTCCATAGCCACACAAAAGCCTCAAGCTCGTAATATCGCCAACGTTGAAAGCTCGTAGAGAGTATAATGAGAAAAAAACAACTCAAGGGTAGGAAAGTAGCAAGCGAAAGTCGGAAATCCATAATAAGTGTATCGCATTTACCGGTAACTGCTCGGAATGCCACTAAGTTAGCAGGTCAAGGGTAAATGCGTTCCTCATGAATTATTATAAGTGTTCCTTGGCGTTATGTTGCATTATTTTATGCGTGATTGTTAAAAATTCAGTGTTTTAATAAGGTGGGGTTTATCAGGAGGCTTGAAGCGCATTTTATGTTCCCAAGTGCCCCTCATTACCGTTTACAGCGATTTTGAGCTCTGGCCCCATAATGGAAAGCGCCAGAATTGATTTAATTGTTATAATTAAAATACTCTGGCTGCTATGTAGAAAGTTCATTTTATTTGCTATAATTTTATTGTAAAGGTGAATTAATMAATTGGCGATTTAATAAATGTGAAGAACAATKAAATATAYRTTSAATGAAAGCATTCAAATATAAAATGTATTTGAATATTTTGTCWTAATTKATYAGATTATGACTCTCATTTTTYKTTTGGGAAAAATGACCCTTAAGGGCACTGACARAAATTGATGGTAATTGAAAAAAATTATTTTRAAGAAGAACCTTAAAGAAATCTTTGGGCYATTTTGAGGCTTTATTTGTAATACGGTGAAGMCTGCCTGGAATAATTTTGCTAACAGGCGGGGAAAMATTTTTTKTATGTTCTCTGTAAGTGAATACATTGAATACATTRAAACGTTGATTGGGAGTTTATTCYACTTAAAGTCTCCAAACAAATAGGGATTAAATAAACTTCAAAAAATCAGTAAATTCCATGGAACAGTGGCTTAAAATACATTTCAAATCAAGATTGTATTTATTCTTTAATTGCGAATTTTATGAGTCATAAACTCAAAATAGAAAAATAAGAAATGAACATTTATATTAAAATTTACTCTGAGATTTTGCTGTTGTAAGTGAAACTTGGGGTYTTGTCTCAATATTTTRTGTCTGCTGAATCTACTGTTCGTCTGCTACGGTTTTTGAAGCTCAAAGTAGTCGATTTTTTTTAATTCTTGAGAATTACGACCCAGCGATCAYCTTTTTAAGCATTTTGCCCATATTAACACATTAACAAGGAATTTATTTCTACAGTTGATGTGGATTTAGAACATTAACCTTGTCAACCGCAATAARAGTATTTCTAAAAGAAAAATCGTATTTTTTATTCTAAATCTTCTGAGAAACAAACACATAAAATTTTAAACATTCGCAAACAATTGGAAAGTAGCTAAAAGTTTGTTGTACATTTTTCATGAATTCGTTAAAAAAGCATCAAAATTATCCCCAGACAAGAATATCGTTAAAATACGCTCTGCTCATAACATGTACAGGTATGACACACCATTTATTATATTTGCCAACATTATCTGTTTTTCTAAGCTGATTGGTTTTTCTTGCTGAAACTCTTGTTGCGAGCGAAAACGAATTCAGCATACAGAAAACGTGTTTATTTAATAACTTTTCGGTTAAACGTGCTTTAAAAATAATCCAATGCAATAATTCTTTTTAAACTAGACTCTCACCTGTGCCACTTTTTCTCCCATTTTGGGCGTATGGATGCCGCTTTGAAAGTACTTGGCAGATCCGTTGTCTTGCAGCGAAAACTGCATAATTAAAATAAAAATTAGTTCAAATTTAATTAATTATAATAAATAAACACGGAAGGAAAAGCTGGACCAATCGGCTAATTTAAATATGACAAAAATCGTGTCGTTCGCCATATTAAGCAAAACCCGAAAAAAAGCTGCAGTTAACTGTACAAAAGCATTTAGAATGTCGGGCGTCGCCCTCTCTTGAGTGGAGGAAATACTGGAAAATCGAGCCCTCAATCCAGTTGCGGAGGTTTAATGGAAAATGCGAAGCGAAGTTCCGAGTTTGCAGTTTAACGCGCTTAGACTAGATGACTCTCACATGCTCCAAAACGGCGACAACCCAAAATACGACCTAAAGCTTCGTGGTTCGTTACCTTGTAAATCACTTGTTTCATTTTTTTATGTTGCAAAGCTTTTCATTGATTGTATTGATTAAAAACCAGTAAAATTGCGGTTTTTTACGACTGCCAAACAAGCTGAAGAAAAACGACACACAAAAACACAGAGGAAACGAAATGCTTCAAGTTACCTACTTGTGGGCAGACTTTCTGCTTTAAGGAATCGGTGGGATTCGATAAGCTGGGACTTTTCCTATCATTCGACTGTTGCGCTGTGCGGTATCTTTGAAGATCGCTTTCTGACGAAACGTTGGGGAATTGTTTGTTCAGAATCGGCTTACTAGCTGAAATCAATTTTTTTCTTGCAGTTTCATCAACTTTATTTGCTTTTAATTAATCTGACTTACATATTGTTTGGGCCGGATATCCTGTTCTAAAACAGTGCCGCCTTGCAATGGCATCTAAACTGGTTGCATGCGTTACTCGATGAGACGCCACTGCATTTTGATTTGCATAGTGCAGATGCCTAAAACAGACAACATTTCGTGTTTTTCGGCCAATGCTTGCAGCTTTCACGACGGCAAAATTTTGTTCCACTACAGCTTAGAAGCCCGGAAAAACTCAGCAGTTTCAGACAAACTTTAATCGAAAAAGTGATGTTTGCTCACCTAGTATTATTACTACTGGTTCCATTATTGCCATTGTTCCTTCCTGCTAATCCTCCTCTTTCCTGACTTTCTCCCCTTTCGAAACTCGCCTGATGACTAGCAGGGGCACTGTGGCTGATAGTGAGCGCTGTGTAGTCCGGGGCTCGATGCACTGTGCCCCCCTGGGAGGCCATGGGCGGACTTATATGCGAATATTGGGGGGCTTCCGAGCGCGAGACCCACGTTTGCTCCGACAGAATTGGCGTTGGGGAGTTCGAAGTTAGCGGGCTGAAAACCACCGTGTTTAATTCCAGTAGCGTAGATCTAGAGACTCAATATAACTGGGGTGATTTAGGGGTTTCTAGGACGTTTGGGCAGGTGTAGATAAAAAAAAATTGCCATTTTGCGTGTGTGTCTCTGCGTTTCACAGGGAAATACGAACGGCATTCGGTTTCTGTAAGCGGCACAATTTCCATGATTGTTTAGGAGGCCCCGTGGCTTCGTTTCGTGTGCGCTTTCTACTTTGAATGCAAATTTTTGCATTTGTTACTTTTATTGTAATAAGCATTAGCAAAAGTGTAACTGCAAAGTGAATAGAAAGTTACAAAGTTACTTAACTGCACGCTCTAATGGTCTTAAATTTTCTACGCTGTTTTATTTCTGTAGAGAAAAACTGATTCAAAACATTTCTCGATCAAGTCCAAACCAGCGAATGTTTGCTGATAAATTGCTTTTGTTTCGGGTGAACTTTTGATTGATTGATGTCTGCTATCAGGCGCAATTTGCTAATTAAATTCCCAACGGTGTCGTTTCTCCAATACCGACAGGGTGCAAAACGGTGCAAATATTTCAATTGGTCTTTCAGTTTTCCTGTTTTTTTAGCAGTTGACCTCTCTAAGTGAGGGCTTGACAAGGTTGAAAATGTGCAAATGTTTCAAGGGTTTTGGAATTTTTTGGGTTTTTAGCAGGTCTCGTATTCTCTGGTCTTTGCTGAGAAAAGCACAAGTGCAATTAATTTTTCGTACTTTTTTCGTCGACAATTTATCTAGTATTGCTAAGTATGCGAAGATTAGAGCTGGTGCTAAACGGTGCAAATGTTTCAATTGTTCTTCCATTTTTAGTGTTTTTTAGCAGTTGACGTCTTCTCTAACCATCGCTGACTAAAACGCCACGAAAAATTAATAAACAATTTAATTATTTGCTCAATTTTGCGTCTTCTCTAGCCTTTGCTTAGAGCAGAGGCTCTTGACGAAAATACCGAGAAATAGCAAAAAAGCAATTGAAAATGTTTCCCAGTTTTGTACCTTTTCCAGCCCTCGCTTAAAAATGAAACATAAATAAGGGGAAAAGCTTCAATTGCCGTTTAATTTTTGGTGTTTTTTTCTTGTCGGAAATTTGTCTATGCGAAGGCTTCAGCTGATGCGAAACTGTGCAATTGTTTCAACTGTTCTTCCATTTTTCGCGTTTTTAAGCAGTTGACTTCTTCTGCTCGCTAAAACGACACGAAAAATGAAAAAAGAACTGAAACATTTGCACAGCTTTGCACCTTCTCTAGCGCTGGCTTAAGGAACAGGACAAAAATAGCAAAAAATTAAATAATATGAAAAAGTTTCAATTTTCAAACATAAAATTTAAAAAAAATCAAGAAACAATTGAACTATTTGCAAGCTTTCGCATCTTCTCTAGTCAACGCTTAGAAGATTTTGCTTAAAAAACCAACTGAAACATTTGCAGTTTTCCAGTGTGTCGGTGTTAGAGCGTAGGCAGTTAACTTGAACAGTTAACAAAAACTCACCATTGTTCTAAGGTATCTTCTTCTTCTTCGGCGGCAGTGACGTCACTTGGGGGAGTTAAATATCCTCCCAGTCGTAAGGCACGACCTCTACCGAGGCGAAGACTCTGCCGAAAGGACGCCCGGGCTCTGTCGACTTGAACAGTGTTAGTTAGACCTTTTGTTTAGTGTTTTCAATGTTTTCAAAATTTCTCTCAGATCTGTGATTGGAAATTCTAAAACCCTGACTGAGTAATTCGTCTGGTCAGACGACAGATTTATAATATTATTAATTGCCAAGTCGCTTCCCAGAGGTTTTTCAAGGGAATTAGGCGAAATGTGCTGAGTTAAGAGTTCCATAACAGGCAAACTTTCCTCGAGCTTCTGATTAATAATGCAATCATCAAGGGTGGCTAATTTCGAGTTTAATTACAAGCATCTCAAATATTTGACTTGTAAAGCAACCGCGCGAACATTTGGATGAGCTGGCGATTTTGCGGAAAAACTGTCTATTCGTTGTTATTTGCTCAAATTCAAATCAAGCATAATTTCTCGTCGGTTAAACAATGTAAAATTTGCCTTTTTTTTCAAACCAACCATTATTATAATATTAATTCGGTCGATATTGGGGTATTTGCACCTACACTGAAAAAAAGTTGCTCTTTTTTCTGAATCGATTTGTGCCAGTACGATACACTGAGAAAAATATTCAAGTATTCAGAAGAAGCTCCACAGTATCGACACAAACAAGTTGTTCGATTGGGGGTGTAAAATTTTTGCTGCAGTTTACTTACATTTACTCAGACGGTTTTTCCTCACAGGGCTGCTTTCCAGAGACGGCGCTGGCGCCGTTGTCAAGTCCTCAAAGTTTATAATGATTAAGGATATGTCATCCACCTCGCTTCGAATCGGCGCGATCACTTCCGAGCATAGGAACTTTGAACCTAAAAAAATCGAGTTAAATAATAGTGTTAACTTGCACACAAACTGAGTTTCCCTAAGAGAAACTCGCTTTATAACGGGGAAGTTGAGCAATATGAACTAAAATAGGTTGTTCAAGAACCAACCCTTGAGGGATCAAAGCGATTCAATAGAGCGCAAACTGTATTGAAGGAAAAGTTTATTTCCCAAAGGAAAATCGAAAAAAAACGAGTGCACTTTATAGAACAAGATGCTGGCGAAACCAGAACGGAATCTTATGATTAATTGAAATTTTTAGCGGTTTTTTTTCTCAATGGATTCCATCCAACGTGTAGGCACGATTTGAGGCGCAGCTTAAATAATAAACGCAGGCCGCAAGCATTATTTCGTTTTGAAAATGGAAAATAAATCGAGGCTCATAAAAAATACATCGGCCAATTGACCGCACCGAAAATATACAAATCCCGCACCAGTGTTTATTTATTTAAAATATGAAAATCCGCAATGGGAAGTCGTGGGGCCGATTTTCACTTACACATTGTCATAAGTCAAAATGCTGATCGTTTATTTAATAATGCCTGTCCCGTGCATTTGATGGCCTGTTTGTTTTCGTTGCTAATTTTATTATGATTTTATCGAATCCGGGCGGTTGGACGGTTCTTTTTATGTAAAAAAATTGCTCGATGGCGGTTATAACGGGAATTGCGGAACGACACAGAAAAATGTTGTACAATATAGCGAAAAATCTGGCGAAAAAGTAGCAGCTTTAGACAACATATCGCCAATCCAGAGATCATTAATCAGCGGTTGAAAAACCCACATTCAAAGATTTCCGCTCAGATCAGATTGATTGGCAATTAACCTGCTTTCCAATTCGACAATCCATCCAAACAAGACATTTTGCCAGATTTTGTGAAGCGCCATTATAGGAAAATATGAGATTTTTATAGAAAACCCAAAAAAACTTTCTGAAGGGAACAATGTTGCGAAATTGTTCAATATTCATCTGAAGAAACAAACGATGCAGTTGGTTTTTAGTTCCAAAGGAGCTTTGGAAACATTTTTAAACTAATAAATCGACTGTTCCTGATTAGGTCTCACCGCATAAAGTCGCGATGGAAAAGCGATTCCACTGCTATATTGAGCTTCGTTTGCTTGATACGCGATTAACTAAGCTAAAAAGCTGCTGTTTATTACCCAAAACGCATTGTTTTTTTAGTTATATTAGCTTGAAGTCGAAAGTTTATGAAGCTGAAGTTTGACTCACAAATGTTCAAACACTTGATTTTCAGTTTCTTGGTTTTGAATCAAATTTTTCAAAGCCCTGAATTAACAAAATAGTTAATAAATTGGGGATTTTGCTTGCAGATAAGTAGTTTCAGTTTTTTCACCAGCTGTTGAGAAATTATTGCCAAACAATGATTTAAAGAAACAGAAAGTTGTCTTTCTTTAGAATATGTATATAACAGAATGAATATATATAGAATATGTATATATATATAACATGTACTTAGCCGATTTTCTTTCCTAAAAGTAGTAGTTTTTCTTTAGATGCTTTGGAAAGTTTTTCCAAAGGAGTCAAGTTTTCGAGGTTTTAGCAAAAAACACCGATTTTTCTTAAATATTTTACATGATTTTCAATCCGGCAGCCATTACAATCAGAAATAACGCAAAAAAATATATCGAAAAGTGCAGTATTGCGAAAGAACTTATAAAAGGGATGAAAAAGTGAAAAGTGCCTAAAAATTAAACCTTTGCGGAAAACTAAAACAAATTTTCGAGTGACCACTACTCGGAAATTATTCTATAATTTATAATGTTTTATATGAAAAAAACGAAAACTTTTGTTTGGATAAAAAACTATTTGTCGCCGTTTGTTTAATCCAATTGCCGCTTCTGATATTGCGGCTTTATTGAATCAAATTAAGTAATTTTGGTGTGAAATTTGGCATTGAGAACGACGGAAAATTTTAAAAAAATATATCAAACACTGAATGAAACAAATTATTGTAACCGAATTTCAACAAAAAAAAACTTTGCAAATAACCCTGAAAGTCTTGAGAACGCATTTTACAAGGCTGTGAATAAACCCAACATGTTTCGCGTGTTTAAACTACTCATCATCAGGTGCTGAACCTGATTGCAAATTAGAAGGTTTGTAGAAAGGTTTTTCTAAAAAAATAGCAAAACAATTTGCTTGTTTCTTACGAGTCTTTAGTCGATGTTCTTACCTAAGAGCTGAAAAAAAATAGCTTTTCTTTAGACTCCTGTTCTTGAGATTTTTGCAAAAACTTACTTAAAAAAATGACCGATTTAAATAAGTATTTAAATTTTCTGGATCAGTCCATGAAAAAGCACTTACCAAACAATTTCTTAATACTCCATGGAATCTCCGCAGGAATGGTTCAATTGGTCTCACTGGAAAACACTTAGAACTGGGACGTAAACAGTGTAAAAGTGGCCCAATGGTTGCGGTGGATTAACCGGCAAATTCGCTCGTTGTATCCATACTAAGCGGGTTTCTTAATAGGGCCCCGATAATATTCTTAATCTAAAAGGCACCGTATTTTCCATATCAGCCCGTTAAACCCGTTACCTCTACGCTATTCTATCGATCTGGAACTTAACCCCTAAAAGGTGAGCCTTTTTAGCCTAATTTCCTTCCATCGCACATTATGGCTCGGGTGGAATTTCCAGCTAGGAAAAATGTACCTGCATGAACCAGCAGCGGTCAGATTTCCCAAAGTCATCGTGTCCTAATTCTTGGAGAGGTGCCGGAGGACTTGGATACTTACTTAAATGCAAATAGAAAATCGAGCAAGCGATTGAGGCCATTTATTCACTCGATGTATCATCCGCAATATCGATTGTTTGGATAAAAGTTGGATAAAAGTTGAATAAAAGGAAAAAGTCGCCACATGGTGCCAAAACCACAACAAAACTATGAGGAAAATCAACTTAATTTAACAATGCCCAATATCATTAACTATGGGAAAATTGCTATATCGGGTGCTATTTACTAGCTTGGCTTGAAAGCCCCATTATTACAGGTTTCTATGAGTTGTTGGGCTCAAACTCATTTGCTACGCAATTATTTATATACACGGTGGGCCAATTTCCGTCAGCGAAAAAAAAACGAAAGGAACAAATACTCTTTAACCATGAACTATAAACTAACGGGTTTTTCAAGTGAAACTTGCGCCTAAAAGTCCAAAAGTGGGTCACTCGGGAAGAAGACCTGCACACGGTTTGGCCATAAAAATTTGCATATCAAACACAACGACATCGTCTTTGACTCGATGAAATAACACAAGTTGATGGTAATCTAAACGTTCGTCGTGACCTTTGCCGGCCCAATCAAGCAAATTTTGCCCTTCTAAACACCGTGAATTATATATGCGGACGTTTTATGGCCAATTTATTGATATTTCAATGCAGTTTTCAAGTTGAATGCCAGTCGACATGGCCATAAGCGAAAGGATAACGTCAAGTTGATCACGTAGAACCAACAGCATTGTATGTTTTGTGAAAATATTGTCACTTTTGTGGGTTATGAAATTGAAGATCTTTTGAGACATTTTGAGTTTTTACCGGTGATATTTTTTGGCTCTAGATGTGCATTTTGCGGTGGAAATCTATTTCTGATTGTTTTGAATGCGGACAGTTTGTGAATACTTGATGACTGTTTTTAGCGATTGCGGCGCAGGCAGGTGAAACGTTTGGTAAAAGCACCGTAATAATTAAAATAAATTCGGTTACCTTAAGGTATTATTGAAAATATCGCCCCAGCCAGTTGGATGTTCACTGATAGCCGAGCTATCAAAACAATAAAATGAATCATCAACTTTCATAAGCGGGAGTTATCTCGCAACTTTATCGACGTATCACCTAATCCAGAAGGGTACAATTAATGGCAGGCCCTTAAGCTCCGATTTCCCGGCTCTTTTTTATTTTGGTTCAATAAATGTGCTGTGCAATAACAACTAAGCCGATGTTTTGTAAATCATTTCTCTATCGCATTGCGGAGGAATGCGACTTCATTTAGATGGTGGAAATTGATTTGGTATTTGTGGACTTTGCCAAGGCGTTTCCAGGTGTATTTTCCTATTAGCATTGCGTGCATGTTGATATAATGGGCATTTGATTGCAGGTGAATGAAATAATACGGCAAATTCGACCTGAATAAATGTAACTAAACTATTGGCCGAAGAGCGGATTTGGGTGTCATTTGATAAGGTTCCCAGACTCCTACGTGTGCGAGATTGAGTTTGGCAAGGTATTTTGATGCTGTGGTCTTTCTAGTTCTTCTTCTACTTCTTCATTATTGGCTTGCGCCGGTTCTTCTACACACTCAGATAATCTCTCACAAAATCATCAGCATCCTCCGATACTATTCTACTACTCAATAACGCAAATGAGGCTGCACTAAGTGCAGCTCAATTTCTACTTAGATCGCGGCATGGTTTGCAAGGACAAGGGGAAGGTGGAGAGTGGCGCGGGTGCCCAAACAGACGCTCAGAGCACGATGGTGCCGCCCAGATTAAATAATAATTCCGCGGAAGCCAGAGCTGGTAGTTAATTCTACTGGTCGACTTTTTTTAGCACGTATTTCAACGCCAATTGATGTTTCAAATTTTCTTAGCGTTCAATTGCTACTAACAATGTTTTTTTTTTCAGAACTTGCAGCTGAAAGCCTTTCTTTAGAAGTTGCCAGGTAAGTCGCTAACTTGAGTTAAAATCTGTGAGGCTTAAATTCTCAATTTCCCCGGCAATTTTCATCACTTTTGGGGAAAGTTCGCTCCTTAACCAGGAACGTTGCCCTCTTCATTACCAATCGGTGATCGAACGGGACGCTGTTCTCGAAGTTGGGCATTTTTATTTATTTAGTTGGCACCTTGCCATCGGGTTGTGACGTAGTGGAGAAATGCGCCTGTGACGTCGGTGGCAGTTTGCTATCCCCTGGGAAGGTGTGGGTGGCATCCATGACGTATTGTCGATGATTGATTTGATTGGTCGATATTTGGCTGTTTTGAGTGTTTTTTTTTCATGTTGCCTAATGTTGATTAGGAAGGTTGGAGCAGCTTAATTTGGCTTAGTGGTAAAAGTCGATTTTTCAAGGAAAGTGGCTGAATTTGCTGTTTTTTGGTAAATAATCAAGAAAGCCTGAAAATGTTCAACGGTGAAAAAGCCCCAAATTCAAACTAAACAAAAAAATAGTCTTAAAATGTCTTAAAAATTATAAAAACTATAAGAATTTGGAATAAATCGACACTCAGCGTTTTCAACATACAAAATTAAACCTTTCTTCTTTCCTTAATTGTTTGAAAGTTTAAAGTTCCCTTAAAATGTATTTTTTTTTCTCTTCAATTAGTTCGAATAAATGGGACGAAGAAAATTTGATGTTTTCTGGCAACAAAAAAAAATTTGTCTTGCGGATTTTCATTTAAAATATCTTCACCTGAAAAATTTGCATGAGATAGCGGACAATTGAGTCTCAAAGTTGAGAAATTTTCATCGGAATCGCACTAGATGCTGATTTTTTTCTGTTGTTTAGGCGCGCATCGAAAAATGAACGCTTCTCTGCAAGAGCGCGCTCAGCTCAAAAATTCTTAATTTCTCACTTGAGGCAAGTACAAACTTGTAAGTTACTCAAGACATAACAGACAGTCGAGCTTCAGAATTCAATAATTTTTAATGCAATCGCAGTAAATCCTGATTTTGTCTGGTTGTTTAAACGAGGGTCTTAAAATGGGCGTTATCAGACCAACGCGCGCTCTCCTCAAAAAATTCGTAACTACTCATTTGGGGCAAGTAAAAACTTGTAAGTTTCCCAAAATATAGCAGACCGCCAAGGTTTAGAATTGAGTAATTTTTATTGCAATCGCACTAAATTCAAATTTTTTCTGGCTGTTGAAACGAGGGTCTAAAAATGGGCGTTTCCAGACCAACGTGCGCTCTCCTCAAAAAATTCGTAAGTACTCATTTGGGGCAAGTACAAACTTGTAAGTTTGCCAAAATATAGCCGGTAGTCGAGGTTCAGAATTCAGTAATTTTTAATGCAATCGCACTAAATCCTGATTTTGTCTGGCTGTTTAAACGAGGGTCTTAAAATGGGCGTTTTCAGACCAACGCGTGCTCTTCTCAAACAATTCGTAACTTCTCATTTGGGGCAAGTACAAACTTGTAAGTTCGCCAAAATATAGCAGACAGTCGAGCTTCAGAATTCAGTAATTTTTAATGCAATCCCACTAAATGCTAATTTTGTCTGGCTGTTTAAACGAGGGTCTAAAAATGGGCGTTTTCAGACCAACGCGCGCTCTTCTCAAACAATTCGTAACTTCTCATTTGTGGCAAGTACAAACTCGTAAGTTGTCCAAAATATAGCAGACAGTCAAGACTCAGAATTGAGTAATTTTTATTGCAATCGCACTAAATTCTGAATTTTTCTGAGTGTTGAAACGAGGGTCTTAAAATGGGCGTTTTCAGACCAACGCGCGCTCTCCTCAAAAAATTCGTAACTGCTCAATTGGGGCAAGTACAAACTCGTAAGTTTGCCCAGAATATAGCAGACAGCCAAGGTTCAGAATTGCGTAATTTTTATTACAATCGCACTAAATTCTGATTTTTTCTGGCTGTTGAAACGAAGGTCTAAAAATGGGCGTTTCCAGACCAGCTCGCGCTCTTCTCAAAAAATTCGTAACTTCTCATTTGGGGCAAGTACAAACTTGTAAGTTTGCCAAAATATAGCAGACAGTCGAGCTTCAGAATTGAGTAATTTTTAATGCAATCGTACTAAATTCTGATTTTTTCTGACTGTTAAAACGAGGGTCTTAAAATGGGCGTTTTCAGACCAACGCGCGCTCGCCTCAAAAAATTCGTAACTACTCATTTGGGGCAAGTACAAACTTGTAAGTTTCCCAAAATATAGCAGACCGCCAAGGTTTAGAATTGAGTAATTTTTATTGGAATCGCACTAAATTCTGATTTTTTCTGACTGTTAAAATGAGGGTCTTAAAATGGGCGTTTTCAGACCAACGCGCGCTCGCCTCAAAAAATTCGTAACTACTCATTTGGGGCAAGTACAAACTTGTAAGTTTCCCAAAATATAGCAGACCGCCAAGGTTTAGAATTGAGTAATTTTTATTGGAATCGCACTAAATTCTGATTTTTTCTGACTGTTAAAATGAGGGTCTTAAAATGGGCGTTTTCAGACCAACGCGCGCTCGCCTCAAAAAATTCGTAACTACTCATTTGGGGCAAGTACAAACTCGTAAGTTGCCGAAAATATAGCAGACAGCCACGGTTCAGAATTGAGTAATTTTTATTACAATCGCACTAAATTCTGATTTTTTCTGACTGTTGAAACGAGGGTCTTAAAATGGGCGTTTTCAGACCAACGCGCGCTTGCCTCAAAAATTTCGTAACTACTCATTTGGGGCAAGTACAAACTTGTAAGTTCGCCAAAATATAGCAGACAGTCGAGTTTCAGAATTCAGTAATTTTTAATGCAATCGCACTAAATTCTGATTTTTTGTGGCTGTTGAAACGAGGGTCTAAAAATGGGCGTTTTCAGACCAACGTTCGCTCTCCTCAAAAAGTTGGTAACTATTCATTTGGGGCGAGAACAAACTTGTAAGTTGCCCAAGATATAGCAGACAGTCGAGCTTCAGAATCCAGTAATTTTTATTGCAATCGCACTAAATCCTGATTGTTCTTTCTGTTTAAATGAGAGTCTAAAACTGACTGTTTAATAATTGGTCCAATTTAGTGGCGAATAAATGAGGAAAAATGCGTAGTGGTCAAAGAAGTCTCTAAAGTCACACTGTTGTTTGATTAAAAACTTGAAGTTTTTTGATAAAAATCACACGTATAAACACAAACACAGTTTCAAAGAAAATGTCCATCCTCCACTGTGCTTCACGCTCTTTTCCTATTGCAAGTCCAGGGCCATACTAACCGTCCTTCCGATAATAGAGAACCTCCGCATGCTTCTCGACTCCCTTCTGCAAAGCCTCCCTCAATCCGCTGACGGCCTGTTGGGAGGTGAGTGGACCGCAAAGAAAGGAGCAGGAGGCCGACTTTTGCATAACTTCGGCTCTGGAATAGCCGGCCAAACGGCAAAACCCATCTGAGCAATATATGATATTGCATTGTCCCGGTTTCGAGTAGTTTGCAACTAGAAACGAACGATCTGAAAGCAAAAAAATTCGGTTTAATCCAGTTGCATCCTGGAGATTGGGATGAAAATGTACAAAAATGTGGGTTTTTGAAGTCGAAAAAAAGGTGAAACTAGTCGTTAACGAGATATGGCTGCTACTGTTAAGAGGGGAAAGTTCAAACGTTTCTAAAACAGTCTCCAAAGCAGCAAGCCTCTAATCTTTATAGTGCAGTTTCTTTTAAGTATTATGTGAAACTGATTGTGGCAAATTCGGTTAGAAAAATTGAAAATAGGACCCAAAGGCCGTTTTGGTTGAACCTGTGCTGATGGAAATTAACTCAACAAGTAAACAAACATTAATTTAAAAAATGCTAAAACATTAATTAAAAGGAATCAAGACCGTCTTTATTTATGTAATCTCTAACTGAAATCAAGCAGGTTTTCCGCATTTTCGCAGCAATGCGCATTAATATCACATTAGAAAAGTTAAATGTTATGATTATATGTAGAGTGGACCGCAACTGATTACGCAGATCGATTGATAAGCACGGATCAACTTGCGGTAAACTAATAAGAAACTTGTTCGCTTTTAAAGTTAAAAATCTAAATGGCTTTAGTTTCTAACTTTGCGCTAATTTGCATTCAAGTGGCGAAAGTTGCAAACGGTGCACGATAGAAACGACTTTGGAACAAATCAGAAAATGGAACAGGCAACGAATACATCAAAAATGTGGTATCAATCAAAAAACTGGTAGTTTATGGGGCTTTTTTCCCTAAAATTCACGGACTAAAAGACCAAAAAACTCCAACTGCTATCAAAAACTAATCGATTTTTTTTATTGGTTCGTAAAACTATGCAATTAACTTTTGTCCATTTGCCCGCGCTTCTCTACCTAATAAACGTCTGAAATGCTTCTGATTCGATTTACATTCGCATCAATTACCGATCGGGAAATGTGTCTCGTTTTCACTGAAAAGTTTCGACATGTTAAAACACCAACCATATTCCTTGGAACTATTTTTACGGCAGAAGTAGGAGTAATTTAAATACTGGCTCTGGCAATAAACACGTGTGCTAATGCTTAAAATGCGTGCCATAAACATTGCGGAAGCGAAAATGCTCTTTTGATTAATCCCCATATATGAATGTAATAAGATCAACATTGTCTGGGAAATTTTGCCATTTATCTAATCGGGATATTGCGGGAGAGTTTAATGAGCAGAAGCAGTTGAAAGAGAGATGAGGTGAGGCGTTGAAAAAGTTTTCCGCTCTGTGAGCAGAATGTTTGCTTTTTCTCCAAGTCGCAAATATTAGGAACATTTTGCAAGCGTTTTCAGGTTTTAATAGAGTTTCCAATCGAATCTCAGAGAGTTAAGTTTCTAGGCCACTCTGTGCTCTGTAAATAATCTAAACTAAAATTCACAAGGCTGCTTTTGTTGCAATAGTGATTAAAGATTAAAAATGAGCGACAAACCGTCCAAAGATCTAAAATATTTTCCCATTTTAAAGCGCGCATTTTGCAATTCTGCATTCGGTTCATGCTCCAATTGCACTTTCAATCAGAATACAGAAGCGTGGAGAAATAGATGAGAAAACCTACTTTTTCCGCTTTTTTTTTAAAGAAGAATTTTAGCAATTAAACGCGCAAAAATATATTTTAGCTTGTAATGTTGTCAGTCGAATACTGCACAAAACGAGAGCCAAAGGGACAGTAAATTTTCAAATATTCCGCAGTTGAAAGGACAACTTTTTATGGCCACGTCAGCACGTTTTTGGTCTTGTTTCGATGTTTCAGTAGGAGAGTAAAAAAGTTAAAAGAGAGATGAAAGAAATTGTTCACCGCTTAGTGCTCTGAAGAACTTTAGTTGTTGCTGGCGGTAAGCAAGCATTTTGCATCTCAACTCGCTTTTCAGTCACTAAAAGCATTTTCAATAATAACAGAGAGGTAACAAAGGAAAATTTAAAGATTCAATAGTGAAGAAAATGAGAGTCAGAGAGCTGCAAAATGCAGGGAAAGTTTGAAAACACAGTTTGTACCCAATCAATTTCAGTCTCCATTCATTGGGAGTTTAAAAGAGTTTAAAGATAAATTAGAGAACAGGTTGAAATTTAATGCGTTTTCCAATCTGTAACAGCATTTTCGATAATAACCGAGAAAAGTTAGAGATTCTATAATAGAAAAAATGAGTCAGTTTGAAAGCAAAGTTTCAAGCTCATGGTGGATTTTCGCTCTTGTTTCGACGGATTTCAGACGAAATGTTTTCAAAATTCCTCTAAAAGTCAGAGTCAGAAAGGTGGAAAACATTCCGCAGTTTGAACTCACTGTTTCCTTTTCAGAATCCATTTTTTTTTCTCCTTATCCTTTATTCTTATTTTTTGTTGTTTTTTTTTGTACTTATAATATATTTTACATGCAACGTGTTTCTCAGTCTCTAATCCCTTTCTCACTGCAGAAGCAAGAGTTTAATGAGTCGATGGACAAGAATCTAAAAAAGTTCAAAGAGTCAGTAGTAAAATTTCGCGTTAAAAAGCATTGAAAAATTGCAATTTAACATAAAATTGCAAAGATTTTGCATCATTTTTATCCTCCAATCGAAGTTAAACGAGATGTTGACACTATTTCTTAATTGAGACGGAAAAAATGTATTTATCACCTCAGTGTAATTGAACAGTAGAAAAATAGTTGAAAAGTTGCCTAAATAAATAGCCGAGAAAACCCTTAGCGCAAAAACCAACACAAATATAAGGCAGGACATAAAAGTGAAAGTAAACGATCCGAAAATCGCGACTTTCCGAATAAACTACGGAAAAAGTGGAGGCGAGGGTGTTGTTGAGGTATCGATTGTCTTGCAGCAGTTTTCACTAACTTTTTAGCCACCGTTTCTAGTTTTATAGGGTGCGAGGTTATAACATTTATTACTGTCACATGGCCCGAACTTCCGCTATAATTCTGGAACGTTGAATTGTATATTTTATGGATCCGTACAATGATGTATACATAATCAGGCCGATTAGTTGCTTTGCGAAACTATTTAAGGACTTCTTCCTAGTGCCTCAAGTGGCCAAACTCCACCAAATGCGAGTATCAAATAATAACGGCATTTCGGTAATAAATGTTGTTTATGAGCCATTGGGAAAATACCTTTAGGCTGATATATTACGCTAAAGGGGCATAAATTGTCAAGGAACGAGTGTAATAAATCTTAATCCATATATCGCAGGTGAATATCATTGCGGAAAAATGGAGTAAATTGGCCGAGTCTTAGATTGTTGCGAGACACACGATACTTTCTGCACACGTTTCGAACTCACCTGTTGTTTCGGACATTTCCTCGAAATGCTCAATGCACCTTAAAACGTATCCGCTGATCTTCGAGGGCATTATGCAGGAATTTTCAAAAAAGTCGCTCATTTCAGTCACTTTGCTCCAAATCGGTATCGTCATAGAATGAGTGCGCTTAACCGAAGCAACCAATTCACGTTTCCTATTAACTCCTAATTTCTAATCCTGATGGTTTAATGCATGAAAAGGAATTCGAAAGATCTCGAACATGCGACAATGGCACGACAAGAGAGCAATTTTCTTAAAATAACCGCACATTTTCCACAAATAACATTATTCATCTGGCTCGCATCATCAACATTATTGCATCTTGATGGGTTTCCGGCTCGACGAGTTTCACTCCTACTCGCTTTTCATCTATCGAGCAGTGCATATTGAAAGTTGCATTATCGATGCGATGTTTCCCATCATTTACAACCACTGATTGCTTATTTATATCAGCCGCAACAATAAACAGCTCAGTTTATGCCAAATTGTTCTGGATAAATTATCCCGAGATGCCAGCAGGTTTGCACTCGACACTCACGAAAATATTTATTGTATTCATAAACAGAAGTAAAGTGAAAAGGATCTGTTGATGGGGACTGAAAGTGATAAAGACCTAATTAGATGCAACTTGCCATAGGCAGAGCAGCAACAACTTTTTTGCTTAAGTGGGTTTTGGCTTTCTATCAAAAACTCGAATGATTTTTTCAGCAGGCCATTGAGTCCATTCCGCCGGTGAGTTGATTAGCAAATAACGGTAAATGGCTGGCGTATTTAGAACACAAAGCTATTGTGGTTGAAACAATTGCGTATTGTCTGGATCCCCGGGCCTGGAGGAACATTGACGCACTTGTCTCCTCAAGCCATTAGGCGCCGAAAGCTCAGGAATTTCTTCACTGAACTGGAATTAAAATGCTTTTCCATGTTGCTCATGCCCGAATCATTTCAGATCCATCATGTATCGGCAGGGCTTTCTATCAATTTGCCAAAATGGGTAGCTTTCTAGTAAATATATAGATGGAGTATTTGGTTTGGAATCTCGAAAGAAGTTCGCAAAAGAGGCGAGACATAGAAGAGAATTTACCAAGTTTATTAAATGAAGAGGGTCTTGAGGGAGATTTTTGTTAAGGAGCTGCTTTGATTTTTTTTTATTTTTTGCGCCTGCCTCCGTCTTCTGCATGTGCTTGAGACGCTCTATCGAAAAGGCTCCTATGGTTGAACGAGTTTTATCAACGGTTTCTGAGATACGCAAGTTTTGACTTTGCCATTCTGTTTAGTTTTTATCAGTCTGTTTTTAGCGTCTTAGAGGTCAGGAATGTTTGGAAAGTCTCATTAGTTCGCTACATTTATGAAGACGCTTTATGGAAAATGTTCTGACGGTTGAGTGGATTTTTTAAGCGTTTCTCAGACACGCAATTTTGAAGTGCGATCGTTCCCTAATTTTGCTGCAGACTTTTTACAAGTTTGGAATTTTGCTAAAATTCCAATTCGGGGAAAATAATATTTTATTTGCTCTATCTGAAAGGCGCGTTTTTGAGATGCGCGGTTGAAAACTTCAACTTTTCCTTATTTTTTTACTCTTCTGCCTCTAACTTTTGAAAAGTTGGGACTTTCGTAATCAATTCAATAGCAAAACAGTTTTTTAAATGTTCGATTTAAAAAAGCATTGGGGATGGCCAGAAATTTACAATGGATTTTGAGATACGCGGGAGTAAACTTCAATTTTTCTTTACTTTTTCACTTTTTTGCTTCTAACTTTTGAAAAGTTGGGACTTTCGGAATCAATTCAATAGCAAAACAGTTTTTGAAACGTTCGATTTAAAAAAGCATTGCGGGTGGCCAGAAATTTACAATGGATTTTGAGATACGCGGGTGTAAACTTCAACTTTTCCTTACTTTTTCACTTTTTTGCTTGTAACTTTTGAAAAGTTGGGACTTTCGGAATCAATTCAATAGCAAAACAGTTTTTGAAATGTTCGGTTTAAAAAAGCATTGCGGATGGCAAGAAATTTACAATGGATTTTGAGATACGCGGGTGTAAACTTCAACTTTTCCTTACTTTTTCACTTTTTTGCTTCTAACTTTTGAAAAGTTGGGACTTTCGGAATCAATTCAATTCAATAGCAAAACAGTTTTTGAAATGTTCGATTTAAAAAAGCATTGCGGATGGCCAGAAATTTACAATGGATGTTGAGATACGCGGGTGTAAACTTCAACTTTTCCTTACTTTTTCACTTTTTTGCTTCTAACTTTTGAAAAGTTGGGACTTTCGGAAACAGTTTTTGAAATGTTCGATTTAAAAAAGCATTGCGGATGGCCAGAAATTTACAATGGATTTTGAGATACGCGGGTGTAAAGTTCAACTTTTCCTTACTTTTTCACTTTTTTGGTTCTAACTTGAAAAGTTGGGACTTTCGGAATCAATTCAATAGCAAAACAGTTTTTGAAATGTTCGATTTAAAAAAGCATTACGGATGGCCAGAAATTTACAATGGATTTTGAGATACGCGGGTATTAACTTCAACTTTTCCTTACTTTTTCAGTCTTTTGCTTCTAACTTTTTCCAGATTACAAATTTCTGAATAAAGTGGAATTTGAAAAATATGGTTTATGCGACGCTCCATCGCAGAGAGAATCACGACCAATAAGGTATTTTCAACGGTTTTCGAAAAAAACGCTTAACCCGCCCAAAAAAAATATTGAAGATGCAAACTTAGATTTCCATATATAATGTGATTGAAAATATTCCCGCTCTTTACAAGACGAAGGGCCGACAAATTTGAATGCGTTTTTCACCCGAAACTTCACTCTTGCCACCCTAAATCCAGAAGCTCAACTCTGATATAACGCAAATATTTCTTTTATTTATGATTTTCATAAAAGACTTAGGAAAGCATGGTCGGATATCGGCCGCATTTAAACTGGCCTTATAATTTTCAGCTCGATATCTTGAAAATTCCCAACTCAGTTGAAACACAAAAAATAGCTTATAAAACGGTCGGCTTTCTAGTGGGGAAAACTACTAAAGGGTCCAAAGCGACTTACACTCAAGGGCGGATCCAGCTTAAAAGTCAGGGGGGGGGGTTATGTAGAAAAAATACAGTCTTCTGTTGTTTATGATCTTAGAAAAATGATCGTCGTTTTGTGCAAAGGCGGCGCAAGATTATTGCAAAATTTCATGTTTTCCGTCCCGTTTTGCATATTTCTCGGAAGCAAAATGAGCAACAACGCTTGTCTTTACATCATTCCAGAGATAACTAAATGGCCTTTATTCGTTTTGGCATCGTTGGATAGAGAATTGAAAAGTTCATTCAGTCGTAACAACGTTAGTGAGGAAATTCGAGTAGTTTTGACTCAGAAAGCGAAATTTGAATAGCAGACATTTAGGTGCAAGATTATACCAAAATTTAATGTTTTCTGTCCCGTTTTTGCTCCTTTCTTGAAGGCAAAATAAGCAAGAACGCTCATTTGTACATCATTCTAGAGAGAAATAAATGACCTTTTTAGAAAGTGAACATCGATAAGCAAATGTTGGCAGTTTTCTCAAAAAATTCTTGAATTCAAGAAGTTTCATATTTGCGTGGTTTCTTTTTAGTTGCCAAATCGACTTGAACATGACGCTGCTTTTTTCGAAGTTTCTCAAGAACCATTTGAGCCACAGAATTCGTTTTGGCATCGTTGAATAGAGAATTGAAAAGTTCATTCAGTCGTAACAACGTGAGTGAGGAAATTCGAGTAGTTTTGACCCAGAAAGCGAAATTTGAACATCAGACACTTAGGTGCAAGCTTATGCCAAAATTTAATGTTTCCCGTCCCGTTTTTGCTCATATCTCGGAGGCAAAATGAGCAAGAACGCTCATTTGTACATCATTCTAGACAGAAATAAATGGCCTTTTTAGAAAGT
>NW_026018611.1:6525565-6531853 GCF_020466585.1 Dendroctonus ponderosae
TTTTTTTTTTAGTTGCAAAATCCACTTGAACATGACGCTGCTTTTTTCGAAGTTTCTCAAGAACCATTTGAGCCACAGAATTCGTTTTGGCATCATTGGATAGAGAATTGAATGGGGGGGGGACATGACCCCCATGACCCCCCCCCTGGATTCGCCCTTGCTTACACTTGAAAATATTGGCTTAGTGGAAGAGAGTTGACCGAATACAGGGAAATGTTTGCCAGCATTTTTATTAAAAAGTAGGCATTGGAAGGACGTAAGATAATAAATCACCATGAGGTCCACATGAGGAATGAAACACTTGTCCCTTTTCAACGGACTCGATGGACGCTTACCTGAAAACTTCGTGGAAAACAACTTTCGAATACTCATTTTACTACACTGTTTTCTTAGGCCTTTTGCTAGAAATATGGATGTTTTTCCCAGTGGAAGCGCAATTTCTCGTTTGAGTAAATAATAAAATTGCCCATCCGACACGTTTCCTGAATAACACTACTATCAAGGATTTGATGAAAGCCAGAACGTAACAGAACTCTAAAAATAACATTTTTCATTAAGCCACTGAAACAGATCGGTGGCAAATATATTTGTTGGTTATCACTTGTAGTATCTACTACGTGCTTTAATTAAATAAAAACGTTTAGGAATCAATCAGAGGGATCAATCATAAAGGAAACCCTAAGAAGAAAATTGAACCAGAAACAATCACAACAACAGCAAACATTTAAAAGGCTTTTGCCTCAATGAAACGTGAGTTTCCAGTTAAACTTGATAAAGTTTCATTCGGTAGCCGCATAACTAAGCGAATCAATTAGGCTTGTTTGCTAATTGCCACTAAACCGGAGGATCTGAGTAACTCATCCGCTCACTTATTAACGACCCGCGCCTATTGATTTCAAAGATCGCTTATTATCCAGGTTTACTAGACTCTATTGCACAGCACCAGCACAGATTTCCAATGTTTGCGCGAACCGATTAAACGGTAATTTTTTTTCAATGTTTTTGACAGATGCGACCGTTCACTGTCATTCAACTTCTGACTGAATTCCCAAAGAAGTTGGAAACTGAAACAGAATGTTCTTAAAATAAGCGTGTCTTAAAATACCCATGGCTTGCAGTGTGGAGAATTTAACGAGCTGCTATTTTTAGGGGGTTTATACACAAGATTGTTTAGATGTTTTGTTTGGGCAACGTTCGCAAATTATGGAGTGTCTATGTAAATAATAGAGGTTACTTAGTTTTTATTTGCGCGTGATATTTGCGTTTGTTGCATATTGCTTTGGCTTTGAGCTACTTTCAAGCGCGATTATTCATTGTCTGGCTCTAATTCAGGTTGGGTGATCGTTTAGAGAAGAGGTCAAGTTGTATTTCTGACTTTATCTAGGTAAAGTTTCAGGTCAACAATGCACAGAGCACCCTTTCGAAGACAGCGAGGTCAATAATTTTGCCAATGTTGTTTCAGATAGGGCTTTGCCTCCTCAAACACCGCGAATTTTTTTGCTAGTCAAAATATTTCTTTCCCATAAAGAAGGCCCTAAAGTTTTTACTTTTAAACATCACTTTCAAGAGTTTTAGAATCAGGCGTCCTCTATAGATGGCAAACATTTTAAGTTGCTACTTGCTTTGGATCAGAAGTTGCATGTTTTAAATGGTATTTTAGCTGTTTGAAACAATCGTTTTTGAAGCTGAGTTTACAAGACTCGAAAATTTCGTTTCGGTGCTATTTTCACTTCAGGCTTAGCAGTGTCAGAAGCAAGTATTTTCTTCAACTGGGAAAGTTTCAAGTTGCTACTTGCTTCAGATTAAAAGCTTACAATTTTTAAACGAAAGCCTGCGGTTTTGTGAAAACCCTTATTCTTAAACCAACAAATTTTAAGTAAAATTCAAGAATTCGGCCGATTTTAGTGCAATTGCCACAGTTTTCAGACTCAAATTTATGGAATTTCGAAGTTTCAAGTTGGTACTTGCTTGCCCGATGAGTCGATGTAACAAATGTTTAAATCGATAGGAAGGTTGTTCAGAATCGCTCATTTTCAGAACAACATTCTCAAGTCGGCAAAGGGCAGAATTTTGTACAATTTTAATAAAAATTTCACAAATCTCACATTCGCGTATTTTCTATACGCTTCAAAAGTCTCAAGCTGCAACTGGCCCCGGATTAGAAGTTACGAATTTTTAAAGAAGAGTGTTCAGTTTCGGGGAAACGTCCATTTTTTGGGCCTTATTTTCCAGGTCAGCAAAATTCAGGCTTTATTATGTATTGGAATGCAATTTTCAGGGGTTTCAGATTCAACTGTTTTCTATAGTCAGAGAATGTAAAATCGTGTTTTGCTCCCGATTTGAAGTTCGGAATTTTGCAAAATTACCGTACAATTGAAACGCTCATTTCTAGAACAATGTTTCTCAATTTCGCAAGAATCATAATTTATTGCAATTTTAACGGAATTTTCTAAAGTTTCAGAGTTAAATACTTTATAGAAATGGTGAAAGTTTCAAGTGTATACTTGAGTTAGATTAGAAGTTTTGAATGATCAATTTTCTGAAAACGTCCATTTTCAGACAGACTCTTTCCAAATCGCCAAAAATCAGAATTTGTTGGGCTTTTAATAAAATATTAACAAGTTTTGGACGCAAATATCTCTATAGATGGCAAAAGTTTCAATTAGCTTTTCACTTCCGTTTCAATGTTAGGAATTGTTAAACAGATAGTACTTGTGAGGAAACGCTCATTTTTAGACCAACATTTCGCAAGTTTGCAAAAATCAGAATTTGGTGCGATATTCATTACATGTTTAGAACTCTTAGACGCAAGTATCAGCTTGAAGCAGCAAAAGGTTTCAAGCTGCTACTTGCTCTAGATTAAAAGTTAGGAATTTTTGAAAGAAAGCAGTTTTGGGAAGACTTTCATTTGTAGGGTGACATTTTCCAAGTGTGCAAAAATCAGAATTGAGTGCAACTTTTATGCAATTTTCAAAGGTTTCAGACCATCGTATCTTCTATAGAGCCTGAAAGTTTCAAGTTTTGCATATTTGCTCTATATTGGAAGTTAGGAGTTTTTGCACAGAAAACGCGGTTGTGCTTAAACGCTAATTTTAAGATCAACATTTGCAAAGTCCGCAACAATCAGAATCTGGTGTGGTTTTAAGGAAAACTTGATTGACGAGCTTTAGATCGAAGCATTTTCTATAAATCGTGAAAGTCTTACGTTATTTCTTGCCCGAGATTAGAAGTTGCTGAAGGAAGAATGAGAAATTGAAGAACAGACGGAGTTTAGTTCTGTAAAAACGTCCATTTTTAGGCAAACATTTTCCAAGTCGGCAAAAATTACTGATTCTCGTTTTTTGACAAAATTTTCAGAGTTTTTATTTTGTTTTGCCCACAGCCAAATTGTCAAGTTGCTACTCGCTCTAGATTCAAAATTAAGAAGTTTTGAAAGAAGGCGGTTTTAGAAAGATTTTCATTTGTATGCCAACATTTTCCAAGTGTGCAAAAAACAGTATTTAGTGCAACTTTTATGCAATTTTCACCAATAGAGCCTGAATATTTCAAGTTACTATTTGCTGATTTGATGTTAAGCATTTTTAAAACCGAGTATTTCCTTCGTATGATAATCTGTCCGTTTGAAGTGTGCAATTATCGAAAAATTACAGCGGTAATACGCTTGTGTGAAAACGACCATTTTTTGACCAACATTTCCAAAGTCCGCAAAACTCAGATTGTAGGGTAATTTTAATGAAATATTCAAAAGTTTTGGACTCAAGTATATCCTATAGGGGGCAAAGTTTTCAAGTTGCTATCTGATCTAGATTAGAAACTAGGAATTTTTGAAGGAGAGCAGTTTTGGACGAGCTTTCATTCGCAAAAATCAAAATTTTCTGTGAATGCAATGAAATTTTAACGATCTACAGACTGAAGTGTTTTGCGTAGGTTATAAAAGTTTCAATTACGTATTTGCTCTATATTGGAAACTAGGAATTTTTTGCACAGAAAACGCGTTTGTGCCAAAACGCTCATTTTTAGATCAATATTTCCACAGTCCGCAAAAATCATAATGTGGTGTGATTTCGATGAAATTTTGTTTGGAGAGCTTTAGATCGAAGTATTTTCTATGGACCATCAAATATTCAAGTTATTTCTTGCCCGAGACTTAGTTTGTAAACGAAGAATGAGAAATTGGAGAAAGGGTTCAGTTCTGCAAAAACGTCCATTTTTAGTTTAGTCGTAAAAAATCACTGCTTCACGCCAATGGGATAAAAATTTTCAGCGTTTTGAGACCCACGATCTTTCTTTAGAAAACTAAATTTGCAAGTTATCTTGCTCGATTAGTTATGAATTTTTGAAGCAGACGGTGCAAACTTTAATTTTTGGGCAACATTTACTGAGTCGCTAAAAATCAGAATCAGCCGCTAATTCAAAAGAATTGTCGGGACTTTCAGATTAAAATGTCTTTTCTTAGGCGGTGGGAATGTTCAAGTTGCAGCTTGAACTCGATTGAGGCTTTGCAGTTGTTTGTAAACATTAAAAATCAAAGAAAGCCGAGATTATTTGAGTGTGTACTTGGCGAACTTAGATGAAAGAAACCCCCTCATTTCACAATTTTACATTTACATTAATTAGCGAGAAAACACGCAATGGAATTCTAATTAACACGTTTCTAAATGCAGTCTTTTGGAACATATTTTTCACTGACGCAAATCAATCAGCTTCGCAGAAAGCGATTTTCCTAAAATATTAACAAGTATATCGGTTTTCTACGAGTTCCATCTGGAAAGTAGGACGGAAATTCCAACACCAGCATGAGGTGTTGTGTAAACTCTTTAAATGAATATCTCCTAGAATCACACCGAAATTCCCATTAAAATAAAATTGCTGAATGAACTATTTAAGTGAATTTCGACTAAACTCCAGCCAACAAAGTGATGTTATGATGCACTTTCTAAAAATTGAAATTCTCACGGGGAAAACAGTGAAAAAGCCAGAAAAATTCCCAATTCAATGAATGTTTTAAAAAGCAATTCAGTGTCGGCGCGGTCTCGAGTCCCGACACGAAATTGCAATAATTAATCTTTCACAGAAGCCCAGCAGCCAGCAGCTCCCAGATTGCAGATGTTAATTTTTTATTGCTGGAACTTTGCTGAACAGCTCATTCTTGACTATGAAAAGATCGTTTCCTTTGATGTGATGCCATTATTTTTATGGAGAGTCGATGGGTCGTCGCATTAAACAGAAGGCCGATGTATGCAGTAGTTAATGATTTAAATGATGAAGTCTAAAAGAATCATCCACATTCTGGGCGAAATTCGTTTTAAAACCGCCAACTCAAGCTTTTGAGTTTGCTTTGAGTTCTTTGGAGTTTACACCCGACGCGTTCGGAAAATGTCAGCTAAACGCTAGGAAACTAAATGGGAAGGGCTGACAAACCGAAACAAGCGTGCAGCCCGTGATTTGGGGAAAACAAACCGTATTGGAAACCTTTTATGTTATTTTTCGACACGCAGTGCTCCAAATCCGACCGCTAAAGGTCAATCCAGCTTTGATTTAGCTGAGCAAACTGATCGACAGCTCTGCTTGGTTTTGAGCCGCTTTTCGTGGATTTTTTTAATTAACACGGAAAAAAATCACTTTGCTTTTATTTTCCTGTTTTCTCTAAACTATGGTATTTTATCACCGTTTTTATGCAAGACTTAATTTGACATGGCGATAGTTGACCCCATTTTCAAGACCGCACTATCGATTAAAGATTTTGCATGATAGGAGTTATGAGAAAGTTAGTGGCAGTTTCACTGGGATTTCCTGTGTTTTACTTGGCTGCTGTTGGGAATAGTTTTGCGTAAGATTGACCCAACCGAAATCGCTATTTGCATGTAGGAATTGATTGACTAAATTGGCACAGAAATAATCTGTTTGGAAAATTTCGTCCTGGAATGGTGAGCTGAAAAGCCTGAGATATTCTAGTGGATTTAGCCGGATTTTGTCTGAATTCGTTTTTATCTTATCTGCAAGCAAGAAAGTTGGATCTCAAAATTCTGAATTTTTTGTCCAAAAAGTCCAAACCTGATTTTTAAAAGCATTATCAATGTTTTCAAATATACGCAAGTTGCCACTTGAAGTTCTCACGATTTATGGAAGGGACTTGATTCTATAAATGGAAAAAACTGAAAAATAAAAAATGAGTGTTTTCACAAAAGTGTACTATCGGGGGTAATACCACGAGTGCTTTGAAATTACCGATAATTTTTCACGATTGCATGTTTTCCATAATTTCACGAGTCCGAAGGACGAGTGAAA
>NW_026018611.1:6532144-6554518 GCF_020466585.1 Dendroctonus ponderosae
TATTAAAAATTAAATTTCAGAATATATTTGACATCAATCACTTTAAATAAATCAGTCGACAGTGATATTTTTTATGATTCCATGACGACGTGAAATTATCGCTGTAAGTTTTTGTGCAAAATTTCTAACTTTGAAGCTCTGACAATCTCTGCAAAAAACTTCTGTAAATTCTTAAAATTTTATTGGAATTTTACAAAATTTTGATTTTTGCGAATAAACCCTGAAGACCAAAACTGCTCTCTTTCAAAAATTCCTAGTTTCTAATCTAGAGCAAGTAGCAACTTGAAAACTTTGCCCCCTATAGGATATACTTGAGTCCAAAACTTTTGAATATTTCATTAAAATTACACTACAATCTAAGTTTTGCGGACTTTGGAAATGTTGGTCAGAAAATGGTCGTTTTCACACAAGCGTATTACCGCTGTAGTTTTTCGATAATTGCACACTTCAAACGGACAGATTATCATACGAAGGAAATATTCGGTTTTAAAAATGCTTAATATCAAATCAGGAGCAAATAGTAACTTGAAATATTCAGGCTCTATTGGTGAAAATTGCATAAAAGTTGCACTCAATACTGTTTTTTGCACACTTGGAAAATGTTGGCCTATAAATTAAAATCTTTCTAAAACCGCTTTCTTTCAAAACTTCTTAATTTTGAATCTAGAGCGAGTAGCAACTTGACAATTTGGCTGTGGGTAAAAAATATAAAAACTCTGAAAATTTTGTCTAAAAACTGGAATCAGTAATTTTTGCCGACTTGGAAAATGTTTGCCTAAAAATGGACGTTTTCACAGAACTAAACTCCCTCCGTTCTTCAATTTCTCATTCTTCCTTCAGCAACTTCTAATCTCGGGCAAGAAATAACGTAAGACTTTCACGATTTATAGAAAATGCTTCGATCTAAAGCTCGTCAATCAAGTTTTCCTTAAAACCACACCAGATTCTGATTCTTGCGGACTTTGCAAATGTTGATCTTAAAATTAGCGTTTAAGCACAATCGCGTTTTCTGTGCAAAAACTCCTAACTTCCAATATAGAGCAAATATGCAAAATTTGAAACTTTTAGGCTCTATAGAAGGTACGACGGTCTGAAACCTTTGAAAATTGCATGAAAGTTGCACTCAATTCTGATTTTTGCACACTTGGAAAATGTTAACCTACTTTACTTTACGTAACTACTTTACGTTACTACTTTTGATTTTTGCGAATGAACGCTTGTCCAAAACTGCTCTCTTTCAAAAATTCCTAGTTTCTAATCCAGATCAGGTAGCAACGTGAAAACTTTGCCCCCTATAGGATATACTTGAGTCTAAAACTTCTGAATATTTCATTAAAATCGCACTACAATCTGAGTTTTGCGGACTTTGGAAATGTTGGTCGAAAAATTGCCGTTTTCACACAAGTGTATTGTCGGTTTTAAAAATTCTTAACATCTAATCAGGAGCAAAAAGTAACTTAAAACATTCAGGCTCTATTGGTTTTCTGTACTCTGGTCTGACACCTCTAAAAATTGCATAAAAGTTGCACTCATACTGATTTTTGCATACATGGAAAATCTTACATCTACAAATGAAAATTTTCCTAAACCCGCTTTCTTTCAAAACTTCCCAACTTTGAATCTAGAGCGAGTAGCAACTTGACAATTTGGCTATGGGTAAAAGAATGTAAAAACTCTGAAAATTTCGCCAAAAACCTAGAATCAGTAATTTTTACCGACTTGGAAAATGTTTGCCTAAAAATGGACGTTTTTACAAAACTAAACTCCCTCCGTTCTTCAATTTCTCATTCTTCCTTCAGCAACTTCTAATCTCGGGCAAGAAATAACGTAAAACTTTCACGGTTTATAGAAAATGCTTCGATCTAAAATTCGTCAATCAAATTTTCCTTAAAATCGCATCAGATTCTTGTTTTCGCGGACTTTGCAAATGTTAATCTTAAAATTAGCGTTTGAGCACAATCGCGCTTTCTGTGTAAAAAACTCCTAACTTCCAATCTAGAGCAAATACGCAAAACTTGAAACTTGCAGGCTCTATATAAGATACGCTGGTCTGAAACCTTTGAAAATTGCATACAAGTTGCACTCAATTCTGATTTTGGCACACTTGGAAAATGTTCCCATACAAATGAAAGTCTTCCCAAAACGCTTTCTCTCAAAAATTCCTAACTTTTAATCTAGAGCAAGTAGCAACTTGAAACCTTTTGCTGCTTCAAGCTGATACTTGCGTCTACGAGTTCTAGACATTGAATGAATATCGCATCAAATTCTGATTTTTGCAAACTTGCGAAGTGAGAAGAAGATTAAAAATTCGCCACTTCCAATCTAGAGTAGGAACTTGAAATTCCGAAAACTTGTCCAACCGGCTTATTCGAATTCTTATGAAAACCTGATTTATGCCAACTTTGTAATTTATACTCAGAAAAAATATTTCAAACAACTGAAAACGTCCATTTGAAAATCCCCAGTATTTCAGCAACCGGGCATTTCACTTTGCATTAAAACCGCAAAAACCTTTAAAATATTGTCGGCAATTTAATTAGGCAAAGGGCAAAAACAGCGGAAACCCATTTTGCCGATATTAACAACAATTTATGTTTATGTACGCATAATATCTGAAACTTATCCCCCAAGTCACTTTCGTAATAAATTTCCCAGCCCCAGTATGGATTTTTCCTTAGCTGTGAATGGAAAAATTAAAATGTCTGTTTCATGCAGCAGCAAAACAAAACACGGCACACAACCGCATTGTCGTTTTAAAATAATTAGCTGATGTTTTTTTGTTCTTCATAATGCCACCTTAATCGCTACAACCTTGTTTTTAACTGCGAGCTAATTAGCTGCTTTGGGCCTTCTTTGTGGACGAGAATCTTCAAACGCGGTTTTTTTCCTTTCGATTCTCAGAACTTGAAATTGTTCTGAGGAAAAATCCGGTCGTAAACAGAAATTATTTGCCAAAAACTATAAAAGCTTGCAATATCAATATCAAATGAACGCTGTTTGTTGGCAAAGCGCTTTTGGGGTATTAAATATCGATCAATTGAGTTTAAATGTTGCAATTGTTTGAAGGAAATTGAAATTGAAGCTTCAATGAAAAAGTGCCATAATCGCCGATAAGTTCGACAGTTTGCGGCATTTAATAGTTGGGTATCGGAATTTAAAATGTTTGTTGTTTCTAACAGTTGGAAGTTTTAGAAAAAGTGCCAAAATTCAACGTAAAAGTGGATACTTTTAGGTTTAGTTACTTTGTTAATGCCTGTACATGACCAACGATTTTTCGCCTGATAGACACCCTGGCTATTTTTATAGTAAATTATTAAATAGTGTGCAAACTGAGTCTATTTTCGGGAATCTGGGTCAAATATAAGGCCAAAATACACTCTAGTAATAAGCCAGTGTTGCAAACAAACAACAAAAAAATAATCATTTCATTGCGACTAAGATCAGAAAGTCAGACTGACAAACACTGAAAAAATTAACAGATGATAAACTTTTTATTTGTGTTCAGGCTGTTTTTCTATGGCCATAACGGTTCAATATAAAACGAATTGATTTACATTGAATTTCGAAAAATTTCCTCGGCCAGTTGGATTTAAATAAACGTGCGGAAAAGCCATAAATTCAAACAAGAAAAACAAATCCATGCGAAACTATTTGATCTTAAACGACTTTACACATTACAGTTAATATTTATTTAATACTTTTCTCATAAATCCTTGTTTATTTAAGCGCCAGCTACCACAATATACTTACAGGCAATAGTTCGTAGTAGAAAATAGTTTTTGAGTGTTTATTTTTTCTTTTCAGGAGGATTTTTAATATATTTTTTAATATTTTAATTACCTGCGTATTATGATTGCATTCGTGTAAATGAAAATTTTATTTATCTGGTTGAATTATTATATTAACATATTTTATGCACGTGCGACAGAGGCATCAGTGTAAAAGGACACTGGGAGAAGTCTTCTTCTTAATTCATTGACTTTCCGAAAATTTTCCAATTTTCCCTACAGTTTCGAAAGCAGTTTGTAATTAACCAGCCACTAAATTAGCAGCTTCTCGTCCAAATGCCTCCCCATCGGTCTTACCCTAATCATTGAATATTATATCCGAACCAGATGTTTAGAGGATGTATAAAACGATCGAAAAGTTCGAATTTCCCTAAACCGCTGAACTTGTCTTAAACTTGCTTGACGTTGTTGCTCAAATTGGGGAGTTTTGCCCCTTTGCCCAACCAGCTTCCGGCCGAACTTTGCCTTCGAACTTTGCAAATATGCTGTATTATTAAAGATTTCAGCGAAGTTCCTTCATTATTTCAGTATCTCTAGGTTGGAATTCAAACCCCCGTGAACCAACAACGACAGTTGAGAATTTACTTGGCGCCCTTAATTAAAAATTTGCAAAATATGCGATTTGTCTATAGACTTCTTCTGACACTAAAATGTTAAAACGTTAGGTAGAATTGTTTCGCTGATTTTTTGTAGCATTCTTATGGTCTAAAAATGAATGATTATGAACATTGGCAAACTTTCGATAAAAAATTCGCGTTTTTTGACCCAATTCCCCAAAATTGACGAAAAAAAAATTGCAATTTGGTTTGAAACAAGCTTTTGAAAACTTGCCTAAAATGAACGTTTTTAATCAAGTACCTCCGCGGTCACAAAATTCGTAGCTTTAAATCTAGAGCAAGTAGCAACTTGATATTTGCTTCAGTCTATAGAAGAAGCTTCATGTTTAACGATTCACGAGAAACGTGATTCTTTTGATTTTTGTAAATTATGGTATAAGACAGTGATTTTAAACAGTTGCAAGCTTTCGTTTCAAAATTCTCAACTTCTGACCCAGACCCACTAACAACGTGAAATTTGCACAATCTATAGAACAACGTTGGTCCTGAAAATGGTCAAAATTTGGTAAAAATTGCGCTGCAACTTGATTGTTCAAAGTTGGTCCAAATATGAGCGTATCTTATCTAAGTCATCCTCTAGTTAAAAAATTCGTAACTATCAATCTGAAGCAGGCAGCAACTTGATATTTTTGTAGTCTATAGAAGAAGCTTCATTTTTATAGTGATGAAACTTTTATCGATTGTCCTGAAACTTGATTTATTGGAACTTTGTAAATTATGGTGTAAAAGTTAATGATTATGAAACAGTTGCAAGCTCTCGATTAAAAATTCGCAACTCTTGACTCAAACCCACTGACAACTTGAAATGCTCACAACATATAGAAAAGAGTTAATTCTAAAAACGCAAAAAATTTGGTGAAAATTGCAGCTAAAGCTAATTTTGCAAAGTGTTTTGAAAATTGACCTAATTAACGTGCCCAATCAAGTACCTTCTCTGCTTAAAAAATCCGTAACTATCAATCTACAACAGGCAGGAACTTGATATTTTCACAGTCTATAGAAAAATCTTCATGCTTAGCGTGATAAAACTTTTCTTTAAATCGTACTGAAACTTTATTTTTTGGAGTTTTGTAAATTATGGTGTTAAAATTAATGAATATAAACAGATACAAGCTCTGGATTAAAATTCTCAACTCTGACCCAGACACACTAACAACTTGAAGTTCTCACAGTTTATAGCAGAAGGCTTATTCTGAACACCATAAAAATTTGAAGAGAATTGACTATGCAACACCTTGAAATCTTTGTAGTCGATAGATGAAGCTTCATTTTGAATGTGATGAAACTTTTCCTTGAAATCGTATCGAAACCTGATTTTTGGACTTTTGTAGATTATGGTCTAAAAATGTATGATTATGAACCGTTGCAAACTTTGGAGTAAAGATTATCAACTCCTGATCGACAGCCACTAACAACTTGGAAACTTCAGCGTCTATTGCAAAGAGTTGACTGGTCTTTCTTAATTTTTTTTCAAAATTGCACTGAAACTTGATTTTTCAAAGCTTTTTAAATTCTGGAATAAAAACGAGCGTTTATAGACAGGTTGCAGTCGATTTAAAATTCTCAACTTCTGACGTGAAACAAGCAGATACTTGAAATACGACTGAAAAATCTGACGACGTATAGCAGAAAATTGATGCTGAAACTGCTGAAAATGTTGTGAAAATACCGAAGAAGCTTGATTTTTAAGCATTTTTAAAAGTTGGACTCAAAATGAGCGTTTTCACTCATGTGCCCTCACTCTTTGAAAAATTAATGGCTACTAATCTGAAGCAGATAACAACTTGAAACTTTCCTGGTCTAAGGACAATGCCTCAATCTGAAAATGTTGAAGAGTTTGCTAAAATCACAACAAAACCTGGTTTTGGCAAATTATGTTGTAAAAATGAATAATTGTAACCAAGTTCACACCTAAAAATTCGCTTCTTCTGATTTAGATTAAGTAGCAACTTGAAATTTTACCACTCTCTACAAGAAGGGTGATTCTGGACACAACGACAATTTGGAAAAATGCAAACTTAAAACTGAAATTTTTTTAATCTGGCCTGAAATAACTGTTTACAAACAGCTGCAGGTCCTTGATTAACACTTCGTAACTTCTGATCTAGACCAAGCAGCAACTTCAAATTTTCACAGTTTATAGAGGATACTTGATTCTGAAGGGGCTGAAGCGTTTGTTAAATGCCAGGAAAATCTGATTTTTTGAAGTTTTTTAAATATGAATTATTTTAAACCGTTGCAAGTTTCCGATTTCAAACGCGCAAGCTCTGACTTAGATCAAATAGAAACTTGAAAATCCTACAGATAATGACCGAAGCTTACTGCAAAGACGCTGGAAATTATATTAAAGTGACGCTGATCGCATATTTTTGGAAGCTCTATGTTGCACAAAATAATCGTCCAATCTCGAGCAAGGAAGAACTTGAAACGAAATGAGACTTAGTTCTGAAATTGCTGAAAAAGTTGCTCAAATGGCAGTAAAATTTGATTTTTGGCAGCTTTAGCGCTTAAAAACCAGGCCAAAGCATGGACGCTTTTATACACCTGCAAGGTTTTGACTTGAAGCCCGAGGTCCTCCAAATGAAAAAAATTAATTATTTTTAAAAATGTTAAATACTCGGTTATGCAATTTATTTTTTTGTAAATTTCTTCTTTCGTTCTTCTTTAGACAGATTTTTCAATTTTTTTCCAACAATTCATTTCACAGGAATAATTAGCGATTCGTGATCAAGCAGTTGATTGGCTTGATTGATTTTGGAGATAAAAACTTAGCTCAGGGCTTTTAGAGAAGCAAGTTGTTAAGTCAAAAAAAGACACTGAAAATATATAAATCTTGGAATAATAATTGATGGACAAATGGCATGAAAAACGCTCATTACCAGCCAAATATGATATGAATCTAAGTCAGATTAACCCAAACTATCTGCGATTGAATGAAGGAAAATACTTGTATGTTTTCAGCAATAACAATTATTAATGTTAGGAAGCTTTCTAAAAAAAATTGAAAAACCGAAGCTGCACTGTCTAAAAAGGGGGAGTAGTACTGATATTATATCACCTGTGTGCTGTTTGTATTTTTAACCTGTTTGTATTTTTAACGAACAACAAATTATTTATAGAAATTGCTTTCTCCCATTAAACAGTGATATAATGCGCAATTCAAAAAAATACACATGGGGTGCATAAATTAGCAATTCACTATGCCCCAATAACCTATTTTTTAGGTGCATAAATGAGCTCAAACTACTTACTGTCAGTGTCGAATTTCCTAATGATAGTCTCGATTAATGTAGTTCTTGGTGCCACCAGTCCCCTCCTTACAGGCATCTTCTAAGGCCCAGTGATTTTTTCCTGCATTTGTTGTGCTGTTTCACTGGGAATCGTCACAGGTTTCCCAACATTGCCCTCATCATCTGGCAGCTTTCAGCATTTTCCCGGCTAAGCTTAATTATTTGTGTACAGTTGAAAAATTCGTTGGCAAATTTGCGGTTTTACGACGAAAAATGTGTCATCCAGCAGCAATCGATGTCGGTGTTCTTGTAAATCTGATTATCGTTTTGCGTTGTAGACAATGATTTTGGTTGTTTTATCGAAAAGGCAGGAAACAATATATCGGGAACAACTACGACGAATATAAGGCAAACTTATTTAAGGCATTAATATTGCGTTTATCCATTGAAGAAAAACCCCCCCGCCGGTCAGCTCAATGTTTTCTATATTAAAACAGCGGTTGTAGTTATTTTTACCACTGCCACGCGAAAATAGATCACAAAATTGAACTTTTTTCACCTCAGCCGCTTTAATTTTAAGTGTTTTTTGCTTGCAAACAGCTTGTTTCACTCTGAACCCCTGGACCGTACTTGAATCCGACCAACCGAAAATTATAACAACAACAATAATAATAATAATAATTAATAAACGCGATAGAAAAAAAATTGATTAACGACAATATCACAGTCAAATTGAAAAGTAGGCTCTGATAAAAACAATCGAGTTATCGCGATTGTCGCGGCCGACTTGACGTGCGGAAAATTCGTGCGCGCATTTGACATTCGGTGGAAAATGTGCTGGAAAAGGGGAGGGGGTCGCGCGCAGCCAATTGTCACCGCCCGTTGCCAGGGAAACTCGGCGTCGGAAAACTCAGGGTATATTCGAAAGTTTTCATCAAATCTTCCAGCTGTTCTCAGCAGTTTGTAATGGCAAATTATCAGAAAAATGTTTTTTTGGAAGTTTTTCCTCATTTGCCACTTCCGAGCTGGCAATCACATCCACTTTTCTTAATTAATGGGACATTTTGCACAGAAAACCTTCCACTTTTATATACAACAGCGTAAAGTGGTATAACGGAACGCACCCCTTTAGTAAAGATTTTCAGTTTTTGCGTCGGAAATGGATTCCAGGAAATCATTTTTTGCGTCGCTAGTTCCGGAAAATCTCCACTGATGGCGACACTTGTTGAGCTTTTGTGTGCGGTTTGGAATTAACTGCACCTCATCGATAAAAACATGTCTCACTTCTGATCTTGAGCAGGCAGCGACTTGAAATTCGCGCAATTTTTAGAAGAAGGTTGATTCTGAAAATGCTGAAAATTTGGTTAAAATCGCACTAAAACTTGATTTTTCACGGCTTGACAAACTCGGGTTCTAAAATGATGATTATGTAAATGGAAAAGCGGTCGGGGAAATCATTTATTTGGATTGCTAGTTCCGGAAAATCTCCACTGATGGCATGGCTTGTGGAACTCGAGAATTTTCCGCAATTACACGTTCCCCCGCTCATAGGTGTCATTGCTGATCTACTGAAAATTGTGCTTTTGAAAGCGGTTGCGATGAGGAATTTTCTGAAAAATCGCTGGCTACGCCCATACTTGTGAGTTTTCTATTCAACAATTGTACGTGTTTTGTATATGTACTGAGGCAATTTCAGATTGATACTGTGTCTGGTTTGAAAGATATGATTTTTTTTAATGCCCTCGAAGTTTCAAAGGGTCTAAGGGTTTAGGGGGGTTTAAAACTCACCGGTTCCAATGAATTTTATTCCCAAGTTTCCCCAAAGATTTGCATGTATTCCGGAGAAGTTTGAAGCCGATGCGGCATTTGGTGTGAGAGTTGTGATTTTTTTATTGCAAGTTGCGGTGGTAATTTCTTGTCAAGTTCCAGTTTGAAAATTTCTGAAAAATTGGACACTACGCCAATGAATATGAATTTTTTCCACAGTTTTCGTCCGTGCTTTGTAAATTTCGTGAAGAAGCCTCAGGTGGATTCTGTTTGAGGTTTGGAACTTATGATTTTTTTTAGAATGCCTTGTATGTTTAAAATGCGGTTTGGCCTAATACTGATCTTTGACGGTCTGAAAAATCAGTGTCTTTTCCCTTGCCAATGAGTCTTATGCCCCATTTTTTTCAATGATTCCCATGTTTGATGCAGAAGTTTCAAATTGATGCTGCATTTGGTTCGCGACTTGTGTATTTTTTAAATAGCTTCTCTTCTTCCACTGAAGTTCGAAATTATACAAAAAAAACAGAAACTACGCCACTGAATATACATTTTGGGAAGAAGTTTCAAATGACATTCCTCTTTTAATCGGAAAGTTAGTCAATTTTTTAGGATTTCTTCCAAGTTTTAAAAGCGGTTTTTAGACAATCTTATATTTGCGATGGTTTGAAAAATCGGTGCTTTGCACGATGCCAACGTATTTTATCCACAACATTCCTCAATGATTCCCACATCTGTGTAAGAGGTTGCCAGTTGATCCCTCATTTGCTTTAGGAGTTTCTATTTTTTAAGGAAACTACCGCAACCGCATGTTTTTGACTCTTTTTATACTTAAGTTTGGCAATTTCTGCAAAACCACAAACTGCGCCAATGGATATGTTTTTTCCAACCTTTCTTCATACTCGCTCTATGTTGCGAATAAATTTTAAGTAGATTCTTTGGATGGTTTCAATGTTATACATTTTTTTCGGGAGCTATTGCGAGGAGTAACGATTTTTCTTTGCTCAAGGGCTCAAGTTTGAAAATTGCCTAAAAAGTCAGGCACTACGCCACTGGATATAAATCTTTTTCTCAACTTTTTTTCCGTATAATTCGCAGACGTTTTGAAAAAGTTTTACGTTTAAACCCCTGTTGATTCGGGAGTTAACATTTTTATAGAGATCGGTTGCTAGCGGTAGTATTTTTTTCTTGCCAGACTCAAGTTTAACAATTTCTCAAAAATCAGAACTTGCGCCAATCGATACCAAATATCCTCTCAAGTTTCGTCAGTTTCTTGTACATATTGTGCAAAAGTTTCCGATAAATTCTTCAGCTGGTTTGGAAGTTATACATTTTTTGAGTTTTGAAAGTTTTAAAGGCGGTTTTGCTAAATATTGAGGTTTGAAGTCTTGAAATCTGAAAAATCAAAACTTTTTCTCATACCAATGAGTTTTATGCCTTTTCTAATACTAATGGACTTTTTGCCAAATTTCCCCAATAGTTTGCAAACGTTATGAAATTTTTCAAATTATCACCTCTATTAATTGGGTTGGAATCTCGTGTAAGTGATTTTTTGGGCTCGAATTTGTAAATTTCTGAAAAATCATACACTTTGCCAACGGATGTGATTTACTTCCTCACCTTTCCCTAATGGTTTGCAAAGGTTTTGAGAAATTTTCAAGTTATTAACTCTGTTGAAAGTTGAAACTTTTTTAGATCTCGTGTACACAGAAGTGATTTTTTGGGCTCGAGTTTGGAAATTTCTAAAAAATCACACACTTTGCCAATGGATGTAAATTATTTCCGGAACTTTCCTCCATACTTTGTAAACGTTTAGAAGAAGTTTCAGATACATGATGGATCTGCTTTGGAAGTTATGATTTTTTTTAGAATGTTTTGCAACTTGCAACGGCAGTTTCAACTCAACAATTAAAAATTAAAAAGGTCAGTGCAATTTCCGATGCCAATTATTATGTTTTCTTAGCGTTTCCTAATAATTTCCAAGCGCTTTGAAGAAGTTTTAAGTTAATACCTGTGTTGTATCGGGAGTTGCAACGTTTTTAGAGAACTATTGCAAGCGGTATCAATGTTTTTTCAGACTAGTTTGAAAATATTTCAAAAATCAGTCACTCTGCCAATGGACCCGAATTCTCTTCTCAAGCTTCGTCTATTCCCTGTATATTTTGTGTAAAACTTTCAAATAAATTGTTCATCAGTTGGAAGTTATGACACTTTTTAGAGCGTTGCAAATTTTGAAGGCGGTTTTTACTAATTCTGAGGTGTGGAAGTGTCTTTTTGCATGCCAATAAGTTTTTTCTCAACTTTCCCCAATGGTTTTCAAACGTTTTGAGGAAGTTTCTAGTTAATACCTCAGTTGTTTAGGGAGTTGTAATATTTTTAGAGAGGTATTGCAAGCTATAGTTTTTGTTTATCTTTAAACTGAAGTTTAAAAATTTCCCAAAAATCAGACTTTGGGCCAATGAATACCAATTTTCTCCTCAATTTTCATCAGTTCTCTGTCCATATCGGGCTAAAGTTTCAGATAAATTCGTCATGTAGTTAACAACTTGTGATTTTTTTTAGATTGCTTTGCAAGTATTATCGGCGCTTTTACCAAATACAGAGGTTTGGGAGCGTGGGAAAAATCAGTGGCTCCTCCGGTGTTTATAGTTTTTTAATAAATAAAAACACACAATAAACTAAAAGCAAGTAACAAAACAAAACAATATATTTTCATTTTCAACACAAATATCCAAAATTTGGAAAAACAGTTCTACTCCATGGTGCTTAGCGCACTCACTAGTATTGTACAAAAAAAGCGCCTAAAAACTCACTAACATTATAACCTCCTATTCATTCAGCCTTATGCACAAGTCTAAATATCAGTTTTTTCCGAATGAAAAAACACTAGAACTCTTTTGCCAATATCAACAACCTAAACTCTAAATATACAGTCTACAGTCCCTAAAACTATGCAGTTTATTCACTGTTTAGTTCAGCATTAAAGCACATCCCTTAAGTAAATCGGTGAAAACCCAATCAGTCTCTATTGGCTTTTTCGCTTGGAGTCTCGCTTTCGTAAGTAGAAGGCGTTTAGCTTGTGACCAATCGCTGTAATGAAGCTGGCACTTAAAACTAAGAACCCTAAACCTACAGGAACAGTATTTTGGCACAAATAGAACAAACATACAGACAATTGCGTTGTCATCACAGCTACAGTCAGGTAGAACGCCAAGGAAATCACCCAAGCAGTTTCAATGGCAATCAGAAGACGCTCATTCAAATTGGCAATGATTTGCAACAGCACCGTTTGAAGGTCCAGTTTACATGTTTGGCCGCTCGAATCGCCCGACTTGGCCCCTTTTAACAAGAACTTGAAAAGCACCGAGCCGAAAATTAACGATCGAAACATGAAAATCGTCTTTTCTGTGGATGAATGCAGACTGTTCTGTCCAGTTTTCAGCCAAGTGGTAATGATGGCTGGCAGGAAATAGGATTCGGGCGAACAAATTAGCGTGTTTATTTGCTTGATGGTGTCAATGCTGCAGGAGCGGTTGAAGTGGGGCTTTTCCTCCATTTTGGAGGGATTTTTCGATAATGTGGCCACTTCCTTCGGCAGGATGGTGGATACGTGGCTCTGCAGGATGGCAGTCGACATTTTCTAGTGGCTTTTCTGCAAGAAACATCAGAAAAATATCAGGAAATGTGTTTGAGGCTGCAAGAACATTGCTAAAATTACGGACGTATTTTTAGCAAAGTTTAACGTTCTAAATGGACTAATGAAAGAAATAGAAAGCATTCGCTGAACTACATTGCCACGAAAGACAATGTTATTGTATGGAAGTTCCAAATTTGGACGACGAGACCTGGCTTGCAATATTAAGAACTGCGGACGTCATACCCTTAATTGCGCGCAGGAAATTGATATTAGTGCCAGCAGTTGCATTTGAATTCGCAGGAATTAATTGATCTGCGCAAGGAAATATGAAGATGAATTTACAGCGTTTAAAGAAAATTCAGTTTTTTTTGTTTAAATCCCAATAATTATACAAGTAAGGAGCAGGATTTTTTCCATTTTTCTGCTACTGAAAGGAATTAAAGCGCAATCGTGTTTTCGGTGCAGAAGCCTTTTTTTGGCCTTCATGTCCATTAGGTTTCTTCAATTTTCGGCATTACCATCACTAGTAGAGGGTTTTTTTACAGCAAGTAAATGTTTGCAAAATAAACCAGGTAAACTTGCAAGTTAGCTTTTCGCCAATTTCTTTATTAAACAGTTTTTTGTCCAAAAAGTCTTAAAATTGTCGGTTTGTTTCTTAAAAAATTAAAATCTTTTGCTCGGAAGAAAACTGAAAAATTATGTAAAAATTCATGAAGAACATGTGTCCTTTTTCTGTAAGTGCGAGTAAATATTTGCTTTTTTGTTTAATGAACGATGTCATTGTAAAACTTTTCATCAAAGAAAAAAATGGAAACCAAATAACCTACCAATTTTTAATATTTTAAATCTGTTTTTAAATTTTTTTCTTTTACATTTATTGCCACTATTTGGTCTCCCAAAGCTTCTTACAATTAAGTTGCACCACCCTGTATAACTTGTGAATTTTCGAACGTTTCCAATTTTGAGTGGAAACGCTTAAAGCAAATTTTTAGAGCACAGTGACGATTTAGTGGGAATAATTGTTGCTCATTAAAATTGCCGTTAAACTACCGGCAAATGATTTTTTGTGCAATTAATTGCATTTTTTCTTCTGCGATCCAATATAAAATTCTAACTTCGAAATTTGTTTATGATAAAGAAAAAATTGTTGATTTAGTAGGAATAATTGCCACTCCTCAAAATTGCTGTTAAACAACCAACAAATGAGATTTTGTGCAAATAAATGCATTTTGTCGTCAACCAATGAAACTAGAAATTTGATTGTTAATTAAATATCAATTGTGATCAATTGATAAATCAACTTCAAACTTTCCTAATAAAAGCGAAAAAAATGTCGTTTCAGTGAAAATAATTGCGACTTTGGATAATGTAGTTAAACGCAGTGAAAAATTGGTTCTGGTCCCATTAATTGTGTTTTCTTATACATTTTTTTCATCCAATTAGTTCGGATTAAAGTTCAAGCTTTGTCGCGGCCGCAATTGATAGAATTAGCGATTTAGTGGGCAATTGTCGCTGTTCGGCTTTGAACCCTAAATATTAATGGAAATGTATACAAATTAATGATAATTTTCCGATAATTTGCCATAATATGACTGATAGGGCGGATAATTGATGTTACCTTCTAATAATTGATAATAACAAATAATTAACTTTTGGGGAAATTTTCGCAATTATAATCGCTAGTAAATGGGTTTTTGTGCGTAAAAGTGAAACTAATATAGTTGAAGCTTTGTTGTCGTCCATTGTCTTTTCATCAAATTTTGCGTTTTGTAACGCAATTTTTAATTGTTTTTGAAAACGTTTAAACAGCGGAGTTTGATGCGCTTTTGGTATCTTTTTCTGTTCCCCAGATATATCGGTTGCAAATTTTCAAAGGTTCACTCTGTATATGATCTGGCAGTTTCGTCGTCTAATCTCTAACGCATCGTTATCCAATGTTTGCTCTATTTAAGGTTTCCTGATAAATTCCCATTGTTCCGAAACTTCTAGTTTTTCCTATTCGATAAATAAACATTGTTTATTTACTACCTGCTAGGTGCAATAATGGATAGAATTCCTGAATTCAGCAAATAAAGCAAAGGTCAGCGGCACGTTGTGTTTGCTCGGTTTCAATGACGCCAATTAATTAAAATGTAAAATTCCCAATTAGTAATGGTTCCAATTAGGTTTTTGCACCATTTCAGGGGGAATTTATATGAAAATTACAGATACCGACCTTCAACTTGTAGACTTTGAACCGCGACATGCACTTTTAGTTTCTTTAAACCCGTGAATCAATAAGAAATGGATTTGAGTCATTTCAAATATTTTAAATTAATGTTTTCGTCTTATGTAACCGACTGAGTTTTTCTAATGTTTTTCACTTAAAAACTACGACTCCAAACACTTGGATGTTGGACGCTTATTAGTAATAACAAATGATTTATCGGTTACTAAGCACGTAAATAGTATGGGTTATCAAGACCCATGGTTGAAAAGGCCGCCGGGATCAACAGATCTGAATCATTCGGATTCCGCCTCATGGGGTGATTTTATATAAATACCTCCTGGAAAACTACTTTCTAACGCAGGTCCACACTTTACATGTTTATTTATCCCTGAACCAGTCTACCTGTACAGAGTGTTTCAAAAAAACCAATCCGAAATTATCATCAATGCCCACAGACGAGAGTTAATTGTGGGAGACGCTCAGAGTTTTTGGTCCCTCAGTAGAATTGAATGGTTTATTCACACTTCCATTGAATTGCAAAGATGCTTTTAGCACAACGTTTCGGCTGGTAGAATCTCCAACCGTTTTCTCCTTTCATCGAGTGAAAAGGTTCTTAAACCATTTTTTTAAGTTGCTTTTTTTCAGCATCCTGTATAGTGCTTTTCAAAAATTACAGGCAGTTTGGGCAAAAAAATTAATAAAATCTGTTAATTTTGTGGTTTTTGCGAATGCTCTTGATGACTAATGATCAAACGTTCAATCTGATCCTAATTGACACACTAAACAGTTATTTTCAAACATTTTTATCAGCATCGACCTCTTTATCGTGTTAGACGTTAAACATGCGTTAATTACAAGCGAATTGGGCGAAAATCATTCGAAAAAAGCGTGCTAATTTGATGTTTGCATATCCAAAAAAAACTCGTTTTTCTGCAAATAATTGTTATTAACTGTCCATTAAAGTTTAAACTAAACTTACTAGTTTAATTGAGAAAGTTTTCGCATTGTTTTCTTCCTGACAAGAAGACAAATCTTTGAAAAACCAAAGCGCGAAATCTTCTTCACACGAAGAAAACATCCTCATCTTCAACTTACCTTTGGGTGAGTTAATTATTCACAGTCAGCTTGGATTTTTTGCTCAGTTCCTCAAACTCCAAAGCGCATTTTCTTCAAGCGAAAACTACACACTGATCCAAGAAATGTTACCATCAACTGTTGAGGTCGAGCTGCAAACATTCCATATCACTTGAATTGCACTCTGAAATGTTCAAATTTCAAAAACACTGATCAAAATTCGTTGAAATGTTGAAAGCGGCAAATGATAAATGTGAATGAAATGATCGATTCTCTTGGGAGCATAAAGAGGCCTTCAAAGTGTGCTTGGATTGTTTGGAGGCCGGCGTAACGTCCCCACTTGGATTATTGTGACTGGTCAGAGGCGGCGCAAATGGGGCCATTGTTTTTAGCAATTGTTCGTTCAAATGGTGCAGGTTTAATGCAAAATTGATCTAGGACGAAGTAAAAACGTACTGGGCAACGCTTGGGTGAATGGCCAGAATTAACTGCGGCAGAAAGACAATTTTGGCTCAAATTTTTCGTCTAGTTGGTGACGATTTTCTACTGCACTGGCCGTTTAATTGTTGTTAATAATGGATATCCTATCCCGTGTTAATCACGTAGGAAGAAACATGATTTGAGCATGTTCTCCGTATGTTGGTCGCATCCAATTTATAAACAACGATTGTGTAATAAACAGTTGTTAACTCACAAGAATAGGAAAAATTTGAATGGATCCTATAGAATCAACTGCAAAAATCTTGCAGAAAAAGTGTTGTTAGGAACAAGTTCTTGTAAATTGGGGAAGAGTTTACAGGCTAATAAGGGAAACTTACCTGCTGCATTTTATGGATAAACAGCATTTTTCGCTGATTTTCTGCGGCATTAACAGATTGCTGATTGATTTTGGAACATTTTGGATCGCCGTAAAAACAAAAACATATTTTTTTAGTGGATATTTGAAGATGATGAGAAGATGGCCAAGATTCCTTGGGCCAAATAAATGGAAGATTGTCGATCGGAAGACGATCCAAAATCTTCCAAAATCACTTATATCCGTAAAATGCAACAAATGAGTCTTTCTGGACCTTAATTTCTCATCTGAAATCCGTTTTTGAGAAATACACAGTAAGTTGCCCAAAATCTTGACTTTTGCGGCCTTGGTGAATATTGACCTAATAGAGTGCGTTTAAGCTCCAGCGCACCTTGTGCTTTTAAAAAATCGTAATTTTCACTCCAGAGCAGGCAGCAACTTGAAACTCTCCTTCTTTATAGAAGCCACTTGGCTCTAAAACTTGTCGAAATTTCATATAAATCGCCCAAAAGCCTGATTTTTGTCGGCTCTGGAAATATTGGACCAAAAAGCGCATCTGTGTCGTGTGCACCTTGTGTTTGAAAATTTCGTAACTTCCAATCTAGAGCAAGTAGCAACCTGAAACTCTCCTGTTTCTTAGACAAAACTGGAGGCTCAAACGTCTGAGGATTTGATACAAAATTGCCCAAAAGTCTGAATTTTGCCGGCTTTGTAAATATTTTTCTAAAAAAGTGCGTTTTCGCTCAGGCCCACCTTATGCTAAAAAAATTCGTAACTTGCAATAGAAATCAGGTAGCAACTTGAAACCTGAATCTAAAACTTGTGGAAATTTAATATAAATGCTCAAAAGCCTGATTTTTTCGGCTCTGGAAATATTGGCCTAAAAAGCGCGTCTTCAGTCATGTGCACCTTGTGTTTGAAAAATTCGTAATTTTCAATTTAGAGCAAGTAGCAACCTGAAACTCTCCTGTTTCATAGGAAACACTTGAGTCTAGAACGTCTAACGATTTGATACAAAATTGCCCAAAAGTCTGAATTTTGCCGCCTTAGTAAATATTAACGTAAAAAAGTGCGTTTTCGGTCAAGCCCACCTTATGCTAAAAAAATTCGTAACTTACAATAGAAATCAGGTAGCAACTTGGAAGTCTTCGTTTTTATATAAGACATTTGGATCTAAAACTTGTGGAAATTTAATATAAATGCTCAAAAGCCTGATTTTTTCGGCTCTGGAAATATTGGCCTAAAAAGCGCGTCTTTAGTCATGTGCACCTTGTGTTTGAAAAATTCGTAATTTTCAATTTAGAGCAAGTAGCAACCTGAAACTCTCCTGTTTCATAGGAAACACTTGTGTCTATAACGTCGGAGAGTTTCATCCAAATCATCCCAACTCCTGATTTTTGCTGGCTTAGTAAATAATGGCCTAAAAAAACATGTTTTCAGTCAAATGGATCTTGTACTTGATAAATTCCTAACTTCCGATCTACAACAAGTAGCAACTTGAAATCGTCCCAATTTATAGAAGGAGCTTGAGACTAAAACATGCGGAATTTGTATCTCAATTTTCGGAAAAACCTGATTTTTGCCGCCTTAGTAAATATTGTCCCGAAAAATCGCGTGTTCACTCAAGTGCATCTTGCAATTTAAAAAATCGCAACTTCCTACTTAGAGCAGGTAGCAACTTAAAGTAATTTTCCTACTTTCTTGACGACGCTTGGCTCTAAAACGTGTAAAAAATTTACCATTGTACGTACTTTCCTGACTGTGTTTCAATTGAAAGAAAATACATGCCAAGGCGTAAAGTAGCAACAACGCTACACATTAAAACTGATGATGGTGGAAAACACCGAAACGTTTTTTTAAATTGATAAATGAACAATAAATGACTGAAGAACCCAGGATTTGATTTTAATTTAAAAAATTTACCTAAATTACCCGAAAGCCTGATTATTTGAGGCTTAGTAAATATTGGCCTGAAAAAACCGCGTTTTTATTGAAGTGCAGTTCATGCTTGAAAAATTCCTAACTTCAAATCTTAAACAACTACCAACCTCAAACCTTTCCAGTTTGAAGAAGACACTTAAGTTTAAAAAATGCGAAAATGTAATCAAAGTGGCCCAGGAGTCTGATTTTTGCCGCTGTAGTAAAAATTGTCCTCAAAAGCGCAGTTTTACTCAAGTGCACCTGGTGGTTAAAAAAATCTGACTTCCAACTTAGACCAGGTAGCAACTTGAAACTCGACTACTTAACAGAAGAAGCTTGGCTCTAAATTATCTGATAATTTGATGTAAATCGCATTGAAATCTGATTGTTGGCGGTTCAGCAAAAATTTTCAAAATTGGTTTAAATTTAAAAAGCTTTGTCAGGATTCAGGAGATCAATCAGCACTGAAGCTCGGGTAATTTTTTAGTTAAGATCATTCGAATGGCTTTAGGAAAAACTACTAAAATTTCGGAAATTCTGAAAAGAAAACTTGCTGTTGACGCCATTCGAACACAATCAAAATTGAATCTTCGAATTGTTGTGTATAAGCCATTCAATGCGCAGGCAAATGTAAAAAAACAGAAAAGCAAACGTCAATCTGCTGGAACTTTTCCTGTAAAAATTCTGGTTTTGTAACTGAAAACTTTCCTACTACGTACTTTGTATGGTTGTTTCGGTTTGAAAATTGTGCAATTGAAGAAACATTTTGTGTTTTTCTGGCTTTATCGACTTTTGAATGTTTCTTATTTAAATCGCAATTGAGAAAGTCCCTTTTTCCCCGCAATGTCATCGTGTTTATCTGCTTGAAGATGATGCAAATTAGAGCAGTAACAATTGAAAACAAGCCACACAAACAATACACTTCTAGCGGGATTATTTATCGGAAAACAAACAGGTTTAATTGAAATAAAGGTCGCTCAATTGGCTTATTTGGCCTGATGGTTTGCATCGAATCTCTTCACTATGCATGGTCATGTTAATGCATGCAAGATTGTAATTTAGCGAACTTTTTCTGCTGTTTAAACCTGCAGCTAAATGGCTCTTAAGCGGCCTTTATAGGCATTGACTGCACTTTTTTCAATCGCAAAGGTTATCGTGTGTTTGGTTTCGCAAAATGTACTCGCGATTATCGAACATCCCACCGAATGTTGAGCGAATGATCAAACAAAGTTGCTTATGGAAACAGGATTTGCTTGAGGATTTTTCATGTTTTGCTTTTGATAAATTGCATAATTTGTTGATGAACATTCAAGTCGATGTCGTATTAAGTAATTATTGTGACTTTACCGGGCTGATTGGCTCCGTTTTATGATTAACAGCGGATTTTAGTTTGGTTTTCAGGCTTAAGTTGCGGTTTTTCGATCATTTAAAATCCATTAAAACTGCTTTTTAAAACGCATCAATTTGATCGTCCCAATTTGACGATAAAGAACCTTCATTGATGCATTTTTAAGTAGTTTAAGCTCAATGCGCCCCAGCTCAAAGTCCGCGTCTGAAGAACATTCGAATGGGATCAACATCAAGGTTTCAGCGTTTATCAAGCATTCGTTATGGGGGTATTCCATATTTCCCAGTAACTGTTCAAAGTCCATTCCACTTGATTTGTGTTTTGTCTGATGCAACATGAATGGAGACAATTGGACTAGATTAATTCCGGAAATTTAACGATTAATCGGTGTTTAAGATGCTACATTCTAGACGTGCTTCTCGGCACTTTTTCATTGGATTAATGGTTTCTTTGCGGAAAATCGGTCGAATTTCAACAGAATTTTACGTGGTTGTTGCATGGGTTAGAACAACTTGAAATTGCAACAAGATTTGGACTTGAAAAGTTGCTTTTATAGCTTCCAACATTTGTAACTAGTGGGTTTTTAGGCCGTCATAAAATGGAATTTCTTCCTGGCGTTTCGCAAGCACGAGTGGCTTGCATCTTCAGAAGTGGTTTGCTTGAACAGTGTAAGCGTTCAAGTGTGTAAGCTCAAGAAATTCCATTTTACGGCGGCCTAAAAACCCGAAAAACCCACTAGTTTCAAGAAACGGCCTGTATCGATTCATTTGTGTTTTGCCGCGTTCAGAGCTAAAGAGCCGAGCCTGATCCGCGGCAAATTCCTTTCATATTTCGTGGAAACGCCGACAGAAAATCGAGCGTTTGTCGGTGTTTTGACCAAGCATCAAGCAAGTTTTGATTCGGTTCAGGCTCAGCTTAGGCTCGGCTTAGGCTCGGCTTAGGCTCAGTTCGTCAGGATCCAGTTTTTAGCAGTTTCGTTAGTTTTTTAAGAGTCATTTCCATTTGAGAGATGTTATCTAAGCAATCAAGCTTTCGATTTTTTTATTGAATAGACCGTTTAAAAGCCAGAAAGAAAATTACCCTGTTTTTCGACACTCATTTATCTTATTCCAGATTGGAAGGTGTAAAACGCTCGAGTCACCCGGTACCTATATGTAGATGTTTTCACAAATGCACAGTTTTCCTTGCTCCCTGCTCCCAACAGGGCAAATGAAAGTGTTTGGGTTTTTTTTAATCAAGTTTCTTATCATTCAGATGGTGACAAACACGTACTTAGTCTGTTCTAAAAATGGCCAATTTTATCTGATAAATACCAGCATTTTATTGAGTAGATAAGAAATGACATCCAGTTCTATCTAGTTGAACGGTTATGGACTTAGACATGACACAGACAAAACTCAATTAAGCGATAGACAAAACAATAATATTTCAAATAGCTGATGAAAGCTGAGTCCGTCTAATTAGGAATAAGCGTATAAAAATTAATTGAAAATTGAACAGTTCGACGAACTAATTAAACTTGTAATGTGAAGGAACAATTAGAAAATGTTCTTGATGTTTTACTTATAATCCGCTTTTTAGAAACTGAATCCAATAAAAAAATGGCAATTTTCCAACTTAAAGAAGTTTTGAGATTGTCGTTAAGTAGTATAATATTTTTTTGCAACCGTAAATTGATCAGTTCTGCAATATAAACCCTTCTAAAAACGTTGCGGAAGGTTGCAGAACAAACACAATATAAAATACGCAAAAGTATACACTTGCTGTGGTTTTGAATGCGCTTTAAAAATAGTTTGATGAGTCTTTACACTAATTAATTTCTTTTTTTTTCTCTGATTTTCAGTTTGTTTCAACCACGAACGGAAGGCTTTTATACAGGGTGATGCACGGGCGGATCCAGCTTTAAAGTCAGGGGGGGTTATGTAGAAAAAATACAGTCTTCTGTTGTTTATGAACTTAGAAAAATGATCGTCGTTTTGTGCAAGGGTGGC
>NW_026018611.1:6554912-6561729 GCF_020466585.1 Dendroctonus ponderosae
TTTGCTCATTTCTCGGAGGCAAAATGAGCAAGAACGCTCATTTGTACATCATTCTAGACAGAAATAAATGGCCTTTTTAGAAAGTGAACCATGAAAAAATGGGGAAATGTTGGCAGTGTTTTCAAAAAAGGCTTGAATTCAAAAAGTTTTAGATTTACGTGGTATTTTTTTGAGTTGCAAAATCCACTTGAACATGACGCTGCTTTTTTCGAAGTTTCTCAAGAACCATTCGAGCTACAGAATTCGTTTTGATGGGGAAATCCCGTAAAATATTTCACAGACTAGTTGGTAAGTTCTAAAATATTATAATAATCACGAACGAAATAATTTTTCATTATAAAACAGCAGAACGTACATTTCGGTAAGAACAATTGGTGGTGTTGAATTGGTGGTGAAAATCCCGAATTGTTCAAAGTAAAAATAATGTAACAAACTTTTAATTGACTTTAAAAGATAAATATTGATTATCTCGACTTAAAGTGCTTTTTTAAGGAAATGTTTGCCTGGCACTTAAAACGAGCAGTAAAATGCAAATATATTTATCCTGCAGCTCATTTCAAGGGTTGTTCCAACCCAGTTTCTATACAGAGTGGCCCAAATGTTCACATATCTATACAAATGCTTATTAACTACATATTTATCTATTGGGTAAATTTTGCAACATTCCAAAAACCCGTTTATTTGCGCCAAAGTGTAAATTTGAATTGCTGTTAGAAACCCAACGACGAATTTATAGTTAGTCGAAAATTTGTAATGAATGAGGCACCCATGAGCAGTGAAACTTTCCAATTAGTGCGGTCTATATTAATATTTACTTGGGAACAACATCATTAAAAGTTAGCGTTCAACTCGATCGTGTAAATATTCATTTTAGCCCTATTAAAAAAAATGTCAACCAACACTTTGATGCGATTCCCTGTGTATTAACAACCCTCTTCAAAGCTTTTTTGTGTCGTGTGCGTGATCGAAAAAAGCTCCAAACCTTTAATTTAGACTAGTTTTCCCGCAGATTTAATTGATTTATTCACGGCAATGAAATTGTTTTGATTCTATCACGGAATAAAGCTGCCCGGAAGAACTGGCTCAGTGTTGGAAATGATATGGTGTTCGACTGGCTGATGTTGCAGCATCGAAAAATGTCCTCTTTGGCACTGACTAAGCCGCGAGCTGATTTTGTGATCGTTCAGAGATGGTATCGGCTGGCAAAGCTGCTGGGGTTTACACCAATTAGCACTGAGAACAGTGAAAGGAAATTATGGAACTATTGGGCGATTGTTTATCCGGTGCTGCTGCTGATCATCTACTTGGGAGGCACGATTTTCTCCTTCTATGAGAGATTCCGCATTTACGAGAGCTTCAATTTGAGTCAAACGATTCTGGATATACTGCAAGGAATAGTCGAGTCGGTGTTCATAGAGCACGCAGTGATTTGGAGCTTGCTCAACAAGAAGCACTGGAACAAGATGATGAGGAGCATTGAGCAGCTGGAGCAAAAGCTCCACTGGACGTGCACTACTGAAGTAACCGACTATTCCACCGCTGGTTTGAGATTGCGGATATTCTTCTACCACGCGGTTTATGCAGCTGTGCACATTTACGACAGCATCGTCAACTGGATGTTCCTCTCCTACTCTCTGGCTTTTATCATATTCCGGTTTACGACCTACTACATCATGTTCACCACCCTTTTCATCGACTTCGTCTGCACTTGGGCAAGGAACCGCTATCTGTACATGCACAACTATCTGCGGGTTTATGGAACTGCCAGGAACATCAAGTTTTCCATTGTCCAAAAGGAACATGTGCTGAGCAAATTGGCGGAGTTCTCAAACTGCTACAAGCACTTGTTCCTAATAGTGGAGGAAATTAATACGATATTTGGAACATATTTTTTCTTTGTGGCCATTTGCACGGTGCTGGAAGTGCTGAATGCTGTCAACTATGGAATGCCCAGCAAAAACCAGGATATTGACCAGGCAGTGACCGGAGTGAATGTCCTTTTCCTCGCCCTTTATATAGTAAGTGGAAAACACAAAAGCGTGCACTAATTAGTCCAGCGATCGCTTCCAGATATGCAACGTTCAGATCGTAATGGCATGCAACTCAGTTTTAAAATGTGCCAAAAGCATTCAGAAAACCTGTCTGATCCTGCATGAGCAAATGGAAAACAGGGAGTTGCGGGAAGAATTCCTGCGCTTATCCTACTACGTTCAAGGCAGGTTCTCTGGCGAACAATTCAAGTGCCGAATAATAAAACCATTTTTTCCAGGCTTATATCCGGAATTTTCGGCGGCAGGTTTTTGGTCGGTGAATCAGTCGATTCTCTCGACGCTTTTCTCCTCGGTCATGACCTATCTGATAATCATAATTCAATTCAACATGACCTTAAAATAGAATAAACCTTCCCCATATTAACAAATGGTTCTTTATATTTACAATCGTCGTATATACACTTACAAAACATTTGATTAAAAATAGATACCAATAGATATACAATCGTGCAAGCTTTACAAGAATTCATCACACGCTGAACACTATTCAATTCTATTTTAAATTAACTAACCGACCTGAATTTCTAACTAAAGCTAGCTGTAAAAAGTCTTATTCTAAAAATTCCATTTTTTTAATACAATGTTCTAGAGAATCAAAATATACATCAGTATCTCACAAAGCATTGCATTATACAATCAACAGTTTGATTATCACACTTGCTTGCTGTTTCCAGGTGAATTTTGATAACGGCGGCAATCTCTTAGGTAAGTTTCCACTGGAATATCGAAGCGAGTTTGCTGCTTACTTTATGCTGTTAATTAAATAAAAGTGTACATCAGGACAGAACATTTTCCTACGCACAACGCGTCTACGTGTAGTTAAACGGCGTGGTAATTAATGCGAGGATAAATTTTTAAAATGCCAAAATGTTGATCTAAATCGCCAGGGCATGTTTGTTCACAACATATTGCAAATGTGTTTATTTACATGACTTAAAACTCGCAAGGCATAAATAAATTTTACACTACGTAAAGGGTTGTAAGGTGATTTGTAATGACAAACAAATATTATGAATATGAATGGAAAATAGAGCAAACATGCACCTGATGATCTAATCGAACCAACTGCTCCCTCTGATAACAACGTTTAAGCGTATTTTTTTTCGATCCTAGTTTTTACCCAGCAAAGCAGTTTAATAGTGTTCATTTAGTTCAGAGTTCCACGGCATGTTGAGGCGCCGCACAAACATGTAATCTTATCTTCTTCAATTGGGAACTTGTAGTCGTAGGTAATTTCTTCGTTCACACCTATGGGCTGTTTCGAATAGATGACAATCTTCTTTCGGGATTCAATCGTAATTACTTTTGCGTAACAGTTTGGCTGCAAGGAAAAATATAACATAAGGCAAATTTTTGGGTTTTTTCACTTGCTGATAAGGAAAGGAAGGATTTTGATTTGCTAAAAAATTAATAACAGCCAACGATCAGGTGGAAAATGTGGTTGAGGTTCCAACTGTTTGAAAAAATAAAATTTGAACAGCAAAGCACTGGAAATGGTGAAATGGGGATGGAGTTTAGGGGTTGAAAACGGTTTGGCGATTTGCGCCTAAACGTGACCTCCTAGCGGAAAACATTCAATTGCAGAGTTGTAAATCACAAAAAAATCTAAAACTTTCCTATTTAACACTTTTTGGCGTAACTTTAAATTATCCATCGAAATGGCAAGAACCGATTTTTAGTACCTAATTTTTTTCTCGCGTAAATCGAAACTTCAACAACATTTGCCCCCTGGTTGAATTCGCCGCAGATAACAACGAAAATCCACTTACATTGCAGCTATGATTGATAAATCTGGCCAAGTTTCCGCTCTTGGTTGCATCAATGATGTTTTCTAAATCTATCCTGAAGAGATAGGAACTGCCAATGCCCGTCGCTTCGTACTTATGCTCTCTCAGATCGGCCATACTGTGTCTGACCATTTGACCTACGTACTCAATGACCTGCAAAAAGTATTGAAATGGCGCTTAAAATAGCCCTTCCACTGAAAACCAGCAAATGTACCATTTCATCAGCAGCAATGGGTTCCATGGCAAACAACCCCCAATCGTGAATGGCCGATTTGGCAAACTTGAGCTGTTTCTTTCGGAATTTCAGCTGATTGAACTTCAACAGATCGGAATCGGTGTCGCCACCGAAAGCAGTGAGGAGACGTCTTTGATTGGACCGTGCTTCTCTCGATAAACCTTAAAAAAAATAGAAAATACGTGGTGTTAAAGCGGAACGTTGTTTTTCTAAAACATGCTGAAATTGCATTGCAAAAACGATTTTATTAAGCCGATACCTTGTTTGTTTGCAGGAGCAGAGGCTGCCATCTGAATCGCATGAGCTTTAGCATGGTGGTACTTGTAGCGCGATTTTTCATGAGCGCTCATCTTGTAGTAGCCCTCAGTTCGCGCACAACCTGATCATAAGTAAGTTAACGTTAGAATTTCAAATGAATTTAAAATTTCCTGCAACTATTCATTCATCAAACTAAGTCTTACCAGTTGAATGGTTCCGTTCATCTCGTTTCCTTTTTTTGGGCGGACTGGAGTAGAGATCAGTAACGCAATGATCCACCCAATGGGTGTCATTCAGCCAATATCCCATCGCATCATCCGAGAGCAGCTCTTCATACGATCGCTTGATGTACTCAATGTCTTCTTTATCAATCCCTGAAATTAACGAATAATAATCCATTAACAATCATAAACGGAAGCAAAATCAGTTGGAAACCTACCTTTGGTGAGGAACTCATACAACACCCCAAACTCAGACATCTGATCTCGAATTTTATGTACAATGTGCTCATGTTTATTAATCTCTCCAACTTTAAGCGGCTTAAACTTGTCGTCTTGGTAGTACGTGTTCTGGAGCTCTCGCAATTTTTGTTTCTTCGGTCGTGGCTGCTTTGGTGCCTTCTCCTATTAAAAAGCACACCCATCAAAACACACGGAGAATCAAAAAGGTAGGCAAAATTACTTTTTTGGGTTTGACTGGAGAAACTGGAACCTCGGGCACGGCTTTATTGGTATAACCATGATCGTGGGCCAAAGTGGCCATATTTACGTGCCGATTGTCCGCCGCTGTCTCATTTTCCTTTTCATCCGGTAGCGACAAACAATAAGAATGTTCGATCGCCACCTGCAAATCAATATCGTTGTTAATACCGTAAAGCGAAACGTAGTTGAGAAGTGAAAAAACACAAACCTGACTAGAGGGGCTACTTTGGCCGGATTCATCAGACAACCGTCGCTTAAACTCCGTGGTACCGTTGAGCTCTTCAAGTCTGTCCTTCTGTCACAGGAAATAAAGCATGTAAGTTTGAGGTTTTTTCAAGGAAATCTCACTAAACCCTGAATATAATACCCACCTTATGGTGTTTGAACGACTCCGCATCCATTTCCTCTATTGAAGGCGGGTCGGGGTTGCGGACTTGCTGCAAAAGAGCATCCCTTTCCGCTTCCAGTTCCTCCAATGTTTTCTCCTCTGTTGCGCTCAGAGTTTCTGTAGAACGCAAAAATCAGCACCGTTATATTGCACGTGCGTCCACTTACCTTCATCATCATCAATCTCACCCATGTATTGCGGCACTCGTGGCGGGCACGCCGCCTTTGCCTTCTCCTCCTTGAGCCTTTGTTTCTCCTCCTTCTCCTTGGCTTTCTGGCGCTTTTCGGCCTCTCGGCGCTCGCGCGCTTTACTCCTCTGCTCCTCCTTTGCCTGCTTCTTCCGCTCGTCCTCCACTCGCTTCTTCTCCTCCAGTTCTCTCACCTTTTGCTCTTCCTCCTCCAGGACTTTCCGCCGTCCCATTTCAGCCTCCTTTCGCTCTTGCCGCTCTTTTTCGATCTGCTCCATCCATTCGTCATTCTTGCGTCGTCGCTCTAACAAGATGCGTTCAGTGTCGCTGAGATCATCACTATCACTATCGTAGACGTTTGGAAGCGCGGCTTTGGTGCTTATTGCCAACGGCAATGGCTGCTTCTTTTCCAGAGTTTTGTCTAGTTTCGAACCAGACAGTCCAAATGTCTCTTGAGAATCCGTATCAACCTAAAAACAATTAACGTTTCAGTGCTTTAAAGTAATCGCTTCGGGCATTCGGTTTACCTCCATTGGTGTTGGGGTTTTGTTCCTTTCGGCAATTCCATCATTCAAAAGCTCAAATGCTGGCAAATCGCTGCTTGTTGTTGCGCTCGGCTTTTGGGGCGCTCTGTCGCTTCTAAAAAACCACAATTTAACAATAGGAATCCAAACTGTTATGCATTAGTACAGTGGTACCCACCTATTAATTTGCTTCACCTCTCGGTCCGAATCGTCCGAAGAGCTTTCGTCACTAGAACTGCTCTCATCGTCCGAACTGAAGCCGGAGCTAACGCTCGAACTGCTTGATGATACTCGTCGGGCACGTGCGGATGTGTCCGCTTTCCTCGAATCCGACTCTTCGGCCTCTTCATCGCGTACGATCTCTTCCTGGTCCGACAAGTCCTTCGATTCCTCATCTTCCACTGGAACGGGCGATGGGATTTTTTTCCGTCGGAAACTGGGCATTTTCGGTAATGACGCTCGAAGTCCCAGACCTGGAAATCAATGAATTTGAGCAAATTACCGAAAAAAATATTGACCGGGAATGGACTGGCTCTACAGGGTTTCGCACCGGGAACCACCGCGGTCGATATCTGGCAAACTATAATTAGGAGATAAATTCTATATTGTTGAGGCGGATTCATTTTTTACAAACTTCTTTTTGGGTATTTCGCCTCAAAAATTTTTGTCTTTAAAAAAGACAGAAT
>NW_026018611.1:6562151-6647468 GCF_020466585.1 Dendroctonus ponderosae
TCAATCTGTAATAAAAGACGTGAGGAAATTCTGTCTTTTTTAAAGACAAAAATTTTTGAGGCGAAATACCCAAAAAGAAGTTTGTAAAAAATAATTAAGAGACATTTGAAAATTAGACAGTATACCGAAGTCATGGGGGGCAAGCGATCTAAAACATTTGGAAGATGGCCACACTTCCGGGTGTAGCAGTATCAATCGCGGTGTTCCGGTGCGATACCCTGTATGAAATCAACCACTTACCAACATTGTCGTAATTATAGGAGTCATTGCTCTGATCCAAAAGCGCATTGATGTTGTCTTTCGTCAAGGCCGACTTCTCAAGATCCTCCTTGCCTTTCATGCGATTGAGCTTCGACGTCTCGTCCTCCCACCTACAAAACCACCCTGAAACCGTCGGAATTCACACCCTAATCATGTACTTACCAATTTTCGAACCGCTTATACGCGGTGACTTCCACCATCTTCTTGTTGAAGTCCCGTTTCAGGATGGTTTTTAGCTCTAAAGTGATTTTCTCCACAACCCCATTAATGGTGGGAGCGTGCGGAACGTTGCCGTCCATCAGTCCAGCAGGAGTACCCGAAATTGCGCCGCCTGGTACTGCCTGATAAGCGAATCCAAATGGTGCCGCTGCCGCTACCGCCGGGTGTAAAGCAGGGTAGTAAGAGCCGTAAGGGTAAGACGGCGGATGCGGCGAAGGCCCATAGGGAAACGCCTGCCAATCGGGCGCAAAGGCCAAGTGCGGCCCGTGAGGGGGCGGGTACGCAAAGTTTGGGGCAGTGCCTGGGTAGCCTAAACAAAGACGAATTTTATTGTAAACGCCCCCAAGGGTTTTGAGGGTGGATTTGGGTACTTACGAGGAAATCGCCCGATTAGAGCTTTTGAAACAAGAAAACCACATCAGAGTTTAGTAGAAATAACTAGTGTTTGGTATTGGGAGGATACTTACTGGCATACGAAGGATAAGCTGTGCTATACACATTAGTCATTCCAGTTACTGAATGCGAATAATCAGGCTCGGCAGGTAGTGGTGGCTGCAAGGGCACATCAGGTTTGCTCTGGAAAATGGTCTTGTCTTTAATGAGCTTTTTCCTGAATTTGATGCTTACCTCATCGATTTTAGCACCTTCTGTACTACTCAAGCTGGACATGCTCATCCTATCATCGTCTTTGTCGAATTTAAATTCGTTCTTAAAATCCCTCTTATCAATAGGACTGTAGTTCTTCTCTCCGGTCAGCAATTCGTCTTCACTCGACGAAATATCACTGCCCAGTTTATTCATTTGTTGTGCCTTCTTTACCAGCGCGGTGGTTTCCAGGGCATCTTTCTGTCTTGCCATAACAGCCTGAAAGGAAGTTACACTGTGATTTTTTCTCGCTTTACCATGCAGTGCAAAATACACTTGCCTGCTCCAGGGAAAGCTTGTGACATTCCCGATAGATTTCCAAAGACAAGAAGGGCGAAGGCGGCGTCGACAAGGGCAGGTCTTCTTCTTCGGGTTGGAAATCAGCGGCCGGTGCCATTGGATTAATTGGCATATCACTCAGTGATATGCTGGAACGATCTGGACGCAACAGACTTGTCAGCAGATGGTCCATGTTTGGGTAAAATGTCTTACCATCGTCACTGTCCAGCGAAGTGGGTAAGGGCAGTGGTTTCGGCAAGTTCAAGAGGTCATTGGACAGTTCTTTAGCTTTGCTGCCTCCGGTTTCATCATCAGAATCGACGCCCAGCGATAGAAAGGGTGGCGCCATACCTCCAGCTTTATCCTTGAATAATAGCGCGATTCTCGTGTCTAAGTCTAGTGGCTTGTCTTCTTCAACCTGCAAAGATCGGTACGGATTGGAATTTGACACAAAAATGCATCCTTATTTGGCTCCTAAATTCTACAATATCCTACCAAATAACTTGAAAGCAACCGAAATCTGTTACCTTTTCTTTTGTCACTTTTGCTTCCTCCCTTTCCCTGTCTCGTTCTCTTTTGCTTCTGTGATGTTTGCTTTTCCTGTCCCTATCTTTGTCCCTATCTTTATCCCGATCTTTTTCCTTTGGTCTGTCTTTGTCTCTCTCACTAAAACACAATGTATTCCCACAATTATTTATCACGCAACCAGGATTTATAGCTTAAGAGGCTCAAAAGTTGCCCATAAAATTTTGTCAAGAACCAAGTTTGCGATGAAGCGTGTCAAGTCCATTAGACATTCGATCCTCTAAGAAGATCAAAGCAAAAATAAATCACATTTAAAGAATTGCCCACCCTGTATTTAAAAGGGGTTGAAAATCGGTGACAGTTGCATTAAGGTGCGTCCGAATATTTATTTGTCAGTAATTTTGTTGAATTAATTCATCATTCAAGAAACAAAAATATATTTTATTTATAATTTTATAGATGTTACGGCTCGTATTCTGCTGCCCACCGAGAGCAAGCAAAACATGCGACTAAAGCTAGGTTTTCCCCGAAAAAAAATTCTTACCGGTCTTTAATTTTTTCTTTTTTGCTGTCGCTGCCGGTCCATTTCGATGGTGTGGAAGCGGAACAGTCCCATTGGTCTGCTATTGGCCATTGAGGCTGAGCAATGGGCCAAGGCGCAGGTGGGGGGGCTAAATGAGTTGAATATGGAGCGGGAGCTGCGAATGAAAATGCAGCTGTCGAGGGGGGCATGGGCGCGGAAACGGCCAGTGCATGAAAATCGTAACTAAAAAGTGGAACAAAGTGTTAAAAATTAGTTTTGGGTTGCAATGTTGCAACTCACGATAACGGTGTGGTGCCGGTTGATCCAAAACTTGCAGAAAATTCACTAGGAGTTCCATAGCCCAGATCCGAGCTGGTCGGCGTTGCAAACTCTCTGAAAAAATAGTTTTCAAATGCTTCATAGTTTGCCGAAATCGCTAATTCACCTGTAGCTCCTAGATGAGCCATATCTGTCGCGCTCATGTGCTCTATCCCTATCCCTATCCCTATTCCGGTTTTTTTTCGACCCGCTGGAATATTCGTCCAAGTAACCATCCTTCTTAGGATGGCGCTTGTCTTTAGACTTCGACTTATACTTCAGCCGGTCATCGAAATTATTATCCCCAGGATCATAAGGCAGCCTAAAAAATCCCACTTGGCAACACGATTGCATTTAACCAAAAACGCCAACCTGTCGTCATCTTCCTTTGGTTTTTCAACACTCTCTTTCTTGGGCGGTTCTTCCACCACAACAACAGGTACAGGCTTTTTTTCAGTTGTGATTTCCTCGAACCGTTCTTTGCATTTCTGGCCGAAAGCGTCCAAGAACACTTCCAAAATCTTCCCCATTACACTGGTATTGTTCAGTTTTTCCACACATAGTTTTGCCGATTTTACATCTTCATAGACAACCCTACCTATACCTGCCCGAATAAATTCACAACAGAATTAATGTTTGCATGCATATCGGCTCAAAAATGTGATACAGCGTCTTCGATTTTATTTTTTGATGCAGGTTTTCTTCTTGAAATCAAATTCGTCCATCTTTTGTGGTATTTTTTGCTACATTTTGTAAAACTCGCAGGTGATTTTCAAGCGTGCTTGAAAGACGCGAAAAATCGCTTTTGCGTAATTTTGTATAAAATTATTCAAACGTTTCTGAATAGAGAGCAATTTGTCTATTTTACAGTCAGAAAACTGGAAATATTACCAAAACGGTCCATCTTAAAAAGTTGAAGCAAAAGCACTTTTTTACTTGAAAACTTTTGCGATTTATTTTGTGCTGTTTTGTATTGTTTTTTACCATTGTTGAATGTGTTGTATGTACTATTTTGTTTTTTAGTCGATTTGTCAATAAACGTTTTTCATTGTTTAAATCTCTAGAATCGCATCTTACTGAAGAAGAAGAAACGTTATCTCACAATATTGACGCTGTATATCACTTATGAGACACCCTCTATATATATATAGAAAATTAAGACGAATTGCCAGGTCTAGTCGTTGTTTTTAGCAGAATTTGGCGACTAAATTCGGAAAAATTATTAAACAAATTCACTCACCTAAATGTTTGTTAGTCACTGGATGATAATAGATAAACAGTTCCTCAATTACCCCGAATTTTTGAACAATATCTTTCAAAAATTGTTTGTCAATATTGTCGTTTAGATGAAAAATGGTCACTTCGATGGAGGGTGGCTCTCCCACATAGTGATTATCGATTTTAAAGCTGAAAGAAAAATCCTGCGTAAGTTGCAGCGTTGTTGAAAGGCGATCGAAAGCCTTTGGCCGATCAAGGATTAACTAGCTGACAATATCAAAATTCTAAAACCAACCAGTAGACTGCTCATGAATTTTTTGAAATTCCTTCGAAAGTTTACAAAGTTTATTTTGTCATTAATTTTTCCAAGTTGTCCTAAAAGCTACACATAAAAATAGATACTTTTTCAAAAAGTTGCAGAACTGACAACAATAATAAATTGAAAATTACATCAAATCATCCACATGTTGTCCCGTCTTTCAACACGAAAAGAATATTAAACGAAAACTTTTCAATATTCCCTTGTAATCCATGGCATTTCTCAAATCGCCCTTGTAAGCGAGACATAAAATTAAATCGCCCTTGTAAACGAGATTACCAGGCTGAAATCAATTGGAATTAACCTGGTAACATCGGCCTGACGTCAGCGCTTGACATTCGAAATCCACGTCGTACTTTTATCGAATTTTTTTCGCTTTTGGTAATATTTCTTGCAAAACTGACCAATTTTTACTTTCGCAATCGGCAAACGTTTGCAAACTGGTAGTTATTAGCATAGTTTTAGGTAAATGGGGCCCCATTATTATTTTAAGGTTATACGTATATGTTGTGCGATAAGACACATTCATCGAGAAAGTGCAATTTGCATTTTCACCCGAGTTCTCTTTTAGAAAAGGTTGGCTTCGGGGCACGTTTTAGCCTCCAAGTCAAGCAATCGATTTGCATGTTTCTTTAAGCCGAAATTGCGCAATATTTTATTTCTGTTTTTTTTTTGTTTTTTCTTTCAGTGTTAAATAAGGCCCAGCACTTTACGATTACACACAATGCCAGTGTTTACAGAAATGACGATATGAGTTCCAAAAAAAAATATTACATACATCGCAAGGTTAGGTTAGAAAGAACCCAGCTTCAAGTGTTCAGTTTTGTGAAGGTTTCCCTTTCGACTTGTGCTTATCCCAGAACGCTTTTTTTTCTACCAAAAATTAATTTTTCAGCCAATTTAATAAATAACACCATTAAACTGAAATGCCAGGTAGTAAGTTATGAAGTGTCCCTTTTGCTTTTTCGTTCGATATTAAAGGGTTTTATGATTTTCAGGTTAACAAAAACAGCTTTCTTACCGCGGTACAGGTAGGTCTAGTGCCTCCAACCGAGTCCATAGTCTTGTCAAATGTGACCGAGACCGAGGGTCCCTCAGGGTAACTGGCGGATAAGGACTATCAGCAGGAACAATCCCATCATATCGAATTATCCTTTTGTTGGTAGCGCCTTTGACCAGAAATGGGTCCACTAGAAGCTTGTAGTTTTTCGGTTTTTCCACTTTTTCTGGAGCCGAAACACTGTGCGCCCGGTGGTTCATTCCGTTCATATCTGTAAAAAAAAGAAAACCAGTTTAATACCAAAAACACCTTATAGATAGGGGAAGTTCTTACCTCGTTTCTAAACGTAAATGAAGAAATAACAACATATAAACAATAGGTCAACTGGGATCGAACTTATGGAGGGTCAGCATTTTAATTTGAGGAAAATATCATTCCGGAAGTGAAGAGGAACATTGGATAATGCGATTACAAGTCAGAAAATGTTTATTTTTGACTGGGAATATTGAATTATTTAAATAATTTCAAGAGCTTTATGGAAGATATGTACCCTAACCTCGATTTATGTCAGGGAAAAGCTGACTGTGAAGGGATTGCTGAATGGTCAAGCTCAAATCCAAATTCATACAGGTAATTTTGCATCGATAAAACTAATGAAACAATGCTGGGGAGACAAAAAATTTAAAAGCTAAATTGTAAACAACAACGACGACTATTTTAGTAGCTTTAGGGTTGTTTTCGTAGCAACAAAATAGGAAAAGCTTTTATTGATTACCACGTACCCATCTGGGAACACAGCGTTGCCGAAATGGACAAAAAAAACTATTTCTCTAGTTTCAGAAATTTAATTTTCAAAAATTAACGCTATTCCAGAAAGTAATCCTTGAGCATTGAGTACCATTAGCTAAAAAGGGTTTTAGTCAAAGTCCTGTTCTAGTCCTGCCACGGGAGCGAGAAAGATAAGAAAGGAATATCTGGGAAAAACAGGAGGGACAACATAGCACCATAGCACAACACCCAAAAAAAAAATAGCGTCTAGCGGTAGCACAGATATTTTTGCATCTAAGAATGTTGACAGCTTTATTTTACAAAAATACTTCATGGCGCTAAATTTTCACCGACGCCAAAGCCAGGTTCAGAGATGTTCTGTGGCCAAAGCTGTCAAGATCCTCGCTTGTAAAAGATATGGGCACCGTCTAGACTATTCCAGACCTAACCTATTTAATACTGGCTCTGGAAAAGAAAACATCAAACGCAAGTTTCGGCAAACTAGCGAAAATCTGTAAAGAATATTTATACCAAATTGTCCATTCTTCATCTATTAATATGGCTGATCGACTGACCCAATTGCAAGATTGTATTAATCAGGTTTGTTTTCTTATTTGTTTGGCAATTTTAACAAATTTTAGATTTTTCTTTCAATTGCAGCAGGCCGAGCACTTTTGCAATAGCATTGGGATTCTTCAACAATTTGCGCCCCCCAGCAAGTTCCCTAATTTTGACCGCAGTGGATCACAAACACCCCAACAGCAAACTCAGGTAGGGACGGAAGAACCCGTCAAAACTTTACCAAAATGGGGCGTTTCCAGGAAGACTATGTTCAACTGTTCACCACCCTTATTTCCCGATGTGCTAAAGACATCGACACGCTTATTGAGTCGCTGCCCAGTGAAGAGAATTCCACAGAATCGCAGGTATTTGCGTAACATTTAGCTAAAGTCTGTTGAAACTACCGTCGGTATTGGGGATTTTCAGTTATCGAGCTTACGGCAGTTGGAACAAGAAAACCAGGACGCAGCTGACCGGCTGGATGCAATAGTACGGTCAGGCCAGGAGCTGCTGGAAAAAGTCCAACTGGCCCTTAGTGATATTGCACAGGCTCAGCTAGATATGCAGCATCTCACAAAAACAGCCGCGGGAGGGACAGAATGATTAAGGGGGATAAGGAGAGTGCGAAATGTGAACAATATAGGGAGTGGACAGGGCGAAGGCCCAAGCAGTGATGCGCTGGCAAATATTGCATGTTCTTTTGAAAACAATGACCTTTTCCTGAACTAATCAGGAGCTCTTAAAGGTAACAACATTTATTAAACTGTACAAAATCTTACACGTTTGAATTTCAAACCATTGCCTAAATTCTGTGTAGTAGTCGATTGTAGTTTCAATTTTTAATCAGTGAATGTGGACGATCTGTAAAACACTGTTGGTCGGGGTTTACGCAATGATAAAAACAACAAACCTAATTGACAAAGTTTTGGAATTTTACAAACATTGTATTGCTTTCACCCATAGATTAAATAAATTTAAAAAAGTCCTTTATGTTTCTGCTTTAAGTAAAAATGAACTGTTTAAGCGAAAAACACTTCGAAACCTTTATAAAAATACTTTTATTGTTTTAAAACAGTTACAAGAAACTTGCTAGCGAGAAAATCAATGACAGCACGTCCAATGTCCGAGAGAGACAATAAAATCTATCCTTCTTCATGACAAGTTGCATAGCTTTGTAACCCTAAATTTCTTTTTTTTTACATTTAAAATCCAAACAAACTCGAATGCATTTGTTGATGATGATTTATTCGAATCCCAATTTTATCCTCTAGTCACAGACTACTCACTATTATATAGGCTATATATGTGCCTCTAGTCATGGCACGTAGCATTGAACTGGTAATATTCGCAATCAACATAGTAGGAATTCTGACGTTATATGTGCTCAACTTGCTGGTATTAAACTGGGATGTGCTACAAGACCTTCCGAAGGACTCCGCCTGGATTGTGGATGGAGCCCGAAATATATTGGGATATGCCACCGTATTCCTGCCGGGCTATTTAGTGTTTGTCTACATCAAGAAAACGAACTATTTGAATGTTAGTGGACGTGGCCCAATTGGAGCAGTTATCCGCACTTGTTTTGGTGAAGATGAGCTGCCTTTGTTGAATTCTTCAGGAGTTACGATCAAAGGAACCAGGACTCCATTGCAAAACAGCTTACTGCTGATATTCTACTTCTTTGGGCTTCAAGTATCGTATCTCTCGTGGGGAGTGCTTCAGGAGAAAATCATGACCCAAAAATACGTGTCTCCATCGAATGAAATCGCTTACTTTAAAGACTCGCAGTTTTTAGTGTTTGTAAACCGCATTTTAGCGTTTTCCATGTCAGCGGTTGTGATATTTTGCACCCGACAACCGAGACATCGGTGTCCGATGTATAAGTACGTTTTCTGCTCACTTTCCAACATTATGAGCTCCTGGTGCCAGTACGAGGCCCTAAAGTTCGTGTCGTTTCCTTGCCAGGTGCTTGCAAAGGCCAGTAAAACAATCCCTGTGATGATAATGGGCAAAGTCGTCTCAAAAACCAAATACGAATTTTACGAATATGTGACTGCGGTGATTTTGTCCTTTGGAATGCTGTTTTTCTTGTTGGACACTGGAACGGATAAAACTAGCAACTCTTCCACGGCCTTTAGTGGAGTTTTTCTTCTATGCTTATACATAGGCTTCGATAGTTTCACTGCCAACTGGCAGGGAAAACTCTTCAAAGCCTACGAGGTAAAACCCATACAGATGATGTGCTTCGTCAATTTCTTCTCCTGCATATTCACTCTCACTTCGCTCGTGCAGCATGGAGGCCTGTTCAAGTCCGCTTCATTCATGTTCACATATCCCCAATTCACCGTAGATATAATCACTTTGTCCGTATGCTCAGCAGCTGGGCAAATGTTCATTTTCAACACTATCGACACATTTGGACCTCTGGTATTCGTAATAATCAGCACCATCCGACAATGCTTTTCAGTCCTGCTTAGCTGCATTATTTATCATCACAATGTCCATCTTCTAGGCGGTTTGGGACTGTTCCTTATCTTCTTCAGTGTGCTGCTAAAGATCTACTGCGGCCATCGTTTGAAGCGAATTCGTCAGCAAAATGAAGCTCTTTTAAAAAGCTAACAAACCTAAGAAGCGCCAAAGTGTTGAGTGTATTTATTTGAGTAACTGATCTAATTTGCAGCTTTAGACGATACGAAACATTTAAGTGAAGGCATGTGTGAAACTATGTGAACAGCTTAAATATATATTAAATTATCTATAAAGTTAGTTTGGATACAATAATTAGAGCTATGAATGTAAAAAGTACTATATATTGCTATAGATAGCAACTTATGTAAAAAAAAATTTATGGTTGCATTTAGGTTTAAACACTCGGTATGTCTTAGTACACAAAATGAAATTTCTATTAACGCGTAATTATTTGCCCAGAAAAAACCCAATAGAATAGACTATGTTTTTCCTTAATTTCCGTTGTTCGACGTATATGTGTTCCAGACCGTATATGTAAAACCGGCAGTATATAAAATCATTTTTGAATTATATCAGTTAAAAGTATCGCCGAGTGGATATATATTGCATACAAATTTGAATTTTTTCATGAAAAATTATAAATTTTAGTTAAGATACAAGTGTTTTTAGCGGTTGTTATTAAAAAAATGTAACAAAATAAAAAACTTGCAAAATTTGGTGTTCTGCTAATGTTTTTACAATGAACTCTATACCAAGTACTTGTATACAGTTCATTGGTTTTTTTAAGACCAGTGATTTAGAACAAAATTAAGAAAGTATAAGCAAAAAGTGACAAATTGAATTCCCCAAGAAAGGGGTAAAATTTACCAAAACAAGGTTTTATGAATTTTTTTCTTAAAGCTCATTTTGTTAAAATTTGATAGCTTTGGAATCCGCTCATAATTTTACCTACAACACAAAAAGTTGTTTAAGTAACATTTAAGCATAAAAAATGAGAGGAAAGCAACAGCAAAAAAAAAGACAAAAACAAAGCAAAAATTTAGACAGCCACATATATAAGAAAAAAAATTCTAAATTAAATACACAGCGGTTAAACGTTAATATTTATGTCGCGCGTTGAAGTACCATGCGTTTCGTCCTGGGCCTACCTATTGGACTCGTCAGGTAATGCTTAGGTAAGCCCTGCCTTAGACGCCGAATGCTGTACATAGATTGGATGTTCTATTTGAATCGAAATGCCGCAGATGTTAGTGGGTGAGATAAAACCTGCGTTTTTGTTGGAGCTGCTACTTGAGAAGTGGCTGATAGAGTCCGCCACATATTCATGTACAAACGCACAATCTGGCAACGAAAACCGCGAAGAAGAAATCGGCACATAACCCAAAGTCAATGTTGTTCCAACCGAAAAGTCACATAACATTCATAACAAATAAAAATTAATTATGAAATAACGTGCAAGTGAATAAAATATAATTATATAGCGAAATGTTACCGATTTTTTACGCCTTTTTACGGACATACGCTCCATATATTACCTTGCCATTTGCTGGAATTGTCGGCGTTATCGGCTACAACTTGGAAAATATTTTATCCGACAAATATACCCCTTATAGCAGTAAGTATTCGCGAATTCAGAGCTTTGCTGATAATCAATTTTGAAACTTCAATTAGCTAATCAAGTGATATTATGCGATTTCTCTAAATCAAAAATTGCATAATAACCTGAATAAGTGAACAAACACGCAGCTCGAGAAGTAGATTTGAACATTCGAAATAAACAAATTTCTAGAATCAATAGAAGAACAACGTAGAGAACGACTCTTGGATGAGGAGAAGCTAAAAAATGCCACAAACGTGGACAAGCTGAAGTACCAAGCAAATGTTCTAGGGAAAAATTTGAGCCCATCCTTATCCAGTTGAGGCTGTTTTTTAGACACTGTATATAATAAAATGGGTAATTACTGACCACGAGTGTTCCTGAATTAATTTTTCCAATCCTTGAATGACAATAAACCCCAACCTCAAACTGGAGTTATTTACTGTTCATTATTTACCATCGACCAGTTGAACAATCAGTAGCTCCAAAGCGTCCGAGCGATACAAAGTTGATCTGAGCGATAGCGAAAGCCACAATCTAACCTAAGAAACACACGTCTCACAACAAATTTATCGAAATGGAAAACATGGTAAGCCTTGATGGCTCAGTGCTAGAAGGCGGTGGGCAAATTTTACGTGTGGCCTTAGCCATAAGTTGTCTGAAAAAATTATCCGTCCACATCTTCAACATACGACAGAAACGAAGCAATCCCGGACTGAGAGACCAGCATTTGCGGTGCATCGAACTAGTGCGGGACCTATCGAACGGCACTGTCGTCGGGGCATTTATTGGATCAACCGAAATATTCTTTCGTCCAGGCGACATCGTAGGGGGCTCATTTCAGGCCGTAATCAAAACCGCCGGCAGTATTGGTTTGCTCTTGCAAGTGGCCCTGCCTTGTGCATTATTCGCCGAAACAGACGTCACTCTTCACTTATTTGGGGGCACCAATACGAAAATGGCACCGCAAGTCGATTACCTCACTGAAATTTTTCGCCCCATAATGGAGAAGTTCGGCGCCACTTATGATTTCGAATTGATCAGACGGGGATATTTCCCTAAAGGAGGTGGAGCGGTCGTGGTACATGTAAAACCAATTAAGCAATTAAATGGGGTCCAATTGATAAACCCGGGCAAGGTAACCAGCATCACTGGCTGGAGCTTCGTGTCTGGAACTCTGCCGGCATTTTTGGCGAACAAAATCGCCGATGGGGCCGAGAAATATTTATCCAGAATTTGTTCCAATGTGAACATTGAAAGATACAAGGAAGACCGCAATGTGGCCCCCGATAATTCCTCGGGAATCATTTTGGCCGCTTATACGGACACGGATTGTATATTGGGGTCGGATGCGCTAGGAAGCCGAAAAGAAGATGCGGAGCAAACGGGGCAACGAGCCGCAGAAGCCCTGCTAGAGACTTTGGATCAGGAATGCTGCGTAGACGAACATAGCCAGAACCAAATGCTCATTTTCATGGCTTTAGCCTCGGGACCTTCTCGTGTGCGTGTTGGCAAAACCACTCTACACACGACTACAGCGATCCATGTCATAGAAACCTTAACAGCAGTCAAATTTAGTATAGAGAATTTGTCTGATACAGCCAATATCATTCATTGTACAGGCAGTAAGTAGAATCTATTAATTAATCTTGGTATAATTTGGGGAAGAGAAAACATACCTAATTTTAGACAAAAGTTGTTGGTATTAAGTTAATGTTGAGCAACTGCTCTAGAATTTGAGGCACCCCACGAAAAAGGTGGCCCAAATTCAATAATTAACAACCCTGTATATATTTGCTAATTATGACGAATTTGTTTACAATCGCAATTTAAAATAAGATCAACATACCTGTACTTACTTCCTCCCATCATCATAAACCTTGGATGGCTCTGATAATGTCCCAAGTTTCGTTGCTATCCAAGCCTATACCAATATGTTTTAACATTGGAAGTTTAAGCGACAATCATTACATTTTACGAATTTTTCTTAAATTGACCGCAAATTGCCATTTTTAAATAAACCATCGCAATTAGGAGACTGATTGATATACTTTTTGCATGATGAACATGTACTCAAAAGGATCTGAGCCGAACTTGGATTTTTTGCACACATTTGTATATAATGCTAATTTAATAAATAACTTTGAAACAGTAAAATTTTTGCATAGAATAACGGCCAATCCAATCTAACCAAGCCAAAGGTTCACACATAAAAGTATTATTCAGGGTAATCGAAAATAACATCAATATGTCAGGAATTCTATGGATTAAAGTAATAAAAAAGTTCTTATAAACATACCCCAAAAAGTGCTTGTTAAAGCGACCGCATTCTTCTGGAGAGGTGATGGTTATTTTCCAATAATTTCCGGGTGGTTTCAGCTTCAAATTCTGGAGTAAGGAGACATTTTTCAATTATTTACAAGTATTGGGATACTTGTTCCTGCTTGCGGAATTCTAAAAATAAAATTGCGTCCAAATTTGTCGCATTTTAACCAGTGAAAGAGGGTGATTTTCCCAACTAGTAGGCAAATTTTCACTGCAGTGCCCAAAGAGGGACGAACTGGGAGGATTTTCAAACAGTTAGTTGACATCAAATGAAGCAACTGCTGTTTGGGAAATCAAAGCAGATATTTCGCGTTTCAACCAGTGAATAGAGGATGATTTTCTCTACCGGAAGAATAATTTTTCCTGAAGTGACTAGGGGGACGAACTCTTGCCTCTCAAATGCTTAACACACACGTCAACATTAACTTTGGCTCCAACTCGAACTAGTCTTCATCAAATTCCCTTAATCTGAGAATTTACAAATAATTTCCTGTGTTAAAACGCGATTTCTTAGTCTATAACGCATTACTTAAGAATAACAGGATATATGTGGCTGCAACACTATTTCCATGTCAAAGAACGCAGAGCTGCGTTCCAGCATTTTAAAGTCTGAACATGTTTTGGGGCCAAGTTAACGGGGGATTACCTGCATCAAGGTGAGCAACACAGTAATTTAAACGTGAAAACTGGGCGCTGATAATTCCCACTTCACCTGCAGTAGATAACCGAAACAGAAATAGCTGGGTATAGGTTTCCAGTGAAGCAGATTGAAAAATTGACTACGTGTGAAAACCCAACCTCAATGAATAGTGCAATTAGCAACCGATTTCCAACAATTGAGGGTGCATGTTACTACAATGGAAGACATCTCCAACGTACACGTTACGGACTACATTCCAACAATCTACACCACGCCTGCCACGCTCCACTATAAGCAGAACAACCAGGCGAAAAAGGCAAATATCTTCTTGGAACGAAACGGGGTTGTGATAGTGCTTTACAACAAAACCAAGGACATGCTAGTGCTAGTGAAGCAGTTTAGGCCTTCAGTGTTTCACCAACTGGTGCCTGAAGCAGAGCGCACTAGTGTAGACACTAACAAGTATCCTCCGAAACAAGCCATCACCCTGGAGTTTTGTGCAGGCCTTGAAGACAAAGACGCCCCTTCAGAGGTCGTAGCCCAGGAGGAAATTCTGGAAGAATGCGGCTATCAAGTGCCTCTCGAAGATTTGGAGCAGATCTTTAGGTTTTGCAATTTGTCCGAAACCACCGGGGCCCGATCGACGTTTTTTTACTGCGAAGTCACTGAAGCACAAAGAGTCAGCCAGGGCGGAGGCAGTGTGGAGGAACATGAAATCGTCGAAGTAATCGAAATGAAAGTGGAAGATGTGCTGAACTACTCCAGGCAAAGTTACGTGTGTTCGCCAATGAACTTCATGTTTTTATTCAACTGGTTTCTGTATCACAAATATCCCAAAACGCGCCAAATCGCATAGTTTCAAGGTGTTTTGAGGCTTATGGTGGATTATATCAATATAAATCTGAATGGCAATCGGCCAGTTAGCGTTGGAATTCAAATTTTGTCTATAACCAAACTGGGGGCTTTGGGGTATCCGGAAAAACGCCCGCGAAAAACAACGCGTTTTTCTACATTTTTGCGTTAATTGTTTGGGTAAATTTCGCGGATTTTACAAGTTATTGGCAAAAAAACTCCTTATCTAGGCGCTCAAATGCACAAACGCAACCGACAAGGTGTCAAAACTGTAACTCTAACCCCAAATATTGCCGAAAGCAAACGGTTTCTAACCTGTAAACAGCAACATGTTTGCGATCAGTAGGAAAACATTCTGCAAAAGCCTAATAAAATCGCACATAAAAGGCCTTAGCAGCCACCCAAGCGCCGAAGAGAAAAGCACGCATTTTGGCTTCGAGACTGTCAAGGAAAGTGAGAAGCAACAAAAAGGTTTCTAGTCGATTTTGCGAGAAAGCTCCAACCTTCTGAGGTTCTAATTTCCAGTTCACAAAGTCTTTGAAAATGTAGCCAAAGACTACGACTTAATGAACGACGCCATGTCGCTTGGAATACATCGAATCTGGAAAGATCAGTTCATGTGCAAATTGGGTCCAGTGGAAAACACAAAGCTACTAGATGTGGCCGGAGGGACAGGTAACTAGGCCTTAAACCTCCTATTGAGTGTCGCACCTAAATAGCCTTTTCACTCCCAATAACCAGGGGACATAGCATTTCGCTTTTTAAAGTATGTAAATGAATACAAAATCAAAAATTGCCATGTTACAATCACCGACATCAATGCCCACATGTTGGACGTAGGAAAAACGCGCAGCAGGCAGCTCAATTTTAGCCCCGATTCCATAGCCTGGCAGGAAGGCAAGTTGGGCGTCTATACAGAAAATGTGTGTGTTAAACTCGGGTTTTTCAAGGCAATGCGGAGGAACTACCATTTCAGGACAACACATTCAATGCATACACTATCGCGTTTGGTATCCGGAACTGTACACGAATAGACAAGGTGTTAAGTGAGGCCTACAGGGTGTTGCAACCTGGGGGCAGATTTCTGTGTCTGGAATTTAGTCAGTTGGAAATTGCAGCTGCACAATGGTGAGTTGGAGACCGAAACAGATTTCTGAGTCAATTAGTTCAGATAGTTTTTACCCATGAAAATTTGAGGAAAAATATTTAACCGAAAAAAGCTTTTGACCTGATTGTCAGGCTTTGGGAAAACCTATTTCCATTTTTCTGGGAAAAATGTGCTATTGAGTTCGGAAGCTTTCTCTTATACTGTAATTAATTTGCAAAGTTTCCCGGAATAAACGCTTCCCCGGAAAAAGAATCTCGCGGTAGATCCTGAAGAAGAAAATACATACTCTGAAAGCTTGCTAATGAGCTAAGAAAATGATTGTCCGGAAAACTATTAAAATACATATGAATACAATACTTACCAAAACAAAGCTAAACTATTGCCGAGTTCGAAGGTGCAAGCAGGGCTCTGAAACACATTTTTATAGTATCATCCACACTTACTTTGGCAAGTATTTCAGGATATATGATCAGTACAGTTTCCAAGTGATTCCAGTGCTAGGCCAACTATTAGCTGGACAATGGAAGCCCTATCAGTATTTAGTGGAGAGTATAAGGCAATTTCCTAAGCAGGTGAGAATACCGGGTGTTTCTTGAGGAAGTAAACCAATGGATATGGTTGGAAGCAAATCCACAAGCGACACACTGTATAGTATTGTGAATTGGTTGGCAAATGGCAAATTTCAGGAAACATTCAAAACCATGATTGAAGAAGCCGGTTTCCGGCAGGTGAGCTACGAGAATTTAACATTGGGAGTAGTGGCAATACACTCAGGTTTTAAGCTGTAAATAAAAATTTATTCTTTTGGTGTAACATAAGCGGTGTATAACATTAATGGAGTGTCCTTTAATAAATAATTTTCCTCGTATAAAGTGTACCTAATAAATTATACCTTTAATCTTCAATTATCAATAATAAGAAATATTCGCGTTTGAAAAGGGACTTGGGTGGCCAAATCAATTTTTTTTATACTCAATTCTTTCTACCTTTACGTCGTCCCCTACAAGCTGGTAAACATACGTTACAACTGTAGTGTTTTGTATGTCCATAAGGACAAAAGAGGGTGTGATAGACCTAAAAATAACAAGTTATTGCTAGTCAACCTACCACTAAAGAGGCTTGAGAAACACTTACATATCTAAAGCATTGTAACTGCCAGTGGCACTGCCTGGATTGATGTAAAATTTGTTTTCATGTTCATAAGCTTCGAACTTATGAGTATGACCTGATATCAAAATATCGACATCCAACTGTCGCTGCACAAGAGCTGAAGAGTAATAAAAACCAACTTACTACAAACATGTTTCCTAGTGCTAAACCACCCACCTAATGCCTCAGGATCGCCCCACGGCACCACCTGATGCCCATGCGACAGTCCGATTCGGAACTGCCCAACAGTCACCACTTTCTGTTCGGGATAATTGATGTTCTGCAAATGCACAAGTTAAAACACATAAAACTAATTCGGCTGTGTTGTTTACATCATCAAAGTCTCCTCTGACAACATGAACGTCTACGGCCAGCGTTTTTAAATAGTCGTAGGATTCCTTTGTGCACAAATTGCCTGTACACAAAATATGCTGTATCCTTCCTGGTACCAGGAGTTTTTTGAATTTTGCTGGCAAACTACTACATCTATGTGGAATGTGCAAATCTCCCAAAACTAAAACTAGCTGGAAAACTTCTAATGTCAGCAATAACCTGCCTTTATCAGCAGCTTACCATTATAAATATGTGGAATTATTGTACTTTTGTTCTTAAATATGAGGAAATAAGGAATTAATCTGCAAGAGGTGTTTGTTTGATTTCAATGACGTCTATCAAATGGAACGTCACACCAAGATAATGCAAAGTTTGGCAACGCCCTCTTGGGCTTATGCGGAATTTTGCAATATTCTCATGGACGAAAAATCTGTTAAATCACTAGGGAAGGTTTATCGGGTAGCCAATAGAATAAAAACATACAATCGGTTAAGAATTTTATTAGCCATATATTTCTATTTCCTGGTCTTCACGTTATAAAATAGCTCATCTGCAGTGGGTTGTTCCTTAAAAAAAAACTAGATTCCAAAGATTGGAATATATAAGAACATTGATTTTACCTCGTCCATTTTCTTCCAGAAACACTCGGTGAAAGAATGCGCTCGTTGACACCTATCGGAAGACTTAACGGCCGTGCAGGTGTATAGAATATACTCCAAAGTGGCCAGTTGGACATCACTTTGCTGCAAAGTTTCCCGAATATCATGCAGCAAATACCCTCCGTCTTCGTCCATCCAGCCGTATTTGGTCAGCAAACAGTGCAAGAAACATTTGAAAGCTCTTGAATGCGTATTTTCCGCGTTTTTCGTCTCCAGCACATCGTTCATGGAATCTAGGACATTTCCACATACAGTTGCGGATAATTAATGAATTAAAAACCACTCACAAGCACCTGGAGGCGAATTGGATTTGCAAATCTTGATGAATTTCAGATCATTTGCCACATCTTCACTAGTGAAACACTTGACTTTTTTGTCGCAAATAATTAAAATAACCGCAACGGATAGTAGGAAATCTCTCGCGCGGATAATGGGTTTCATATTTTTTTAACAAATGAATAGGGCTGGAACTAACGAAATTCTCTGGAAGATTAAAAAATGCATCCATGGCGTTATCAAAACGCCCGCATTCTTATCCATTTTGCGACGGAAGTTCAACGGACGCTTTTTAGCGAGACTGCCCGAAATCTCCCGCTCTTCAAGCGCGAACACTATCGGAAACGTTCAGTTACAAATCAAGTACAAGTTTATTGCTTCACTCAGATGTTAATCAATAAGTAATTTACAATCTCTAAAAAAAATTTCACTATCTGATGAGCAATCTGATACATCCTCGGACGGGCTCGTGTTATCCTCTTTAAGTTTTTTAAACAAATTGGTGGGTGTTACCTGAGTGCGACTAAACGTTTGCGAATCGTCTGCGGAATTACATGCTTGCTGGCTGTTATCTAAACTAAAGCCTGGCCGGCTTCTATTTAAAAGAACTTGAACGATTTTAATTTTCTCAGACCTCGCTACAGGCGGGGTTTGTTCATCTTGTTTACTGGCCGTAGAGACTTCAGTTTGCGGTGTGGCTTCAATCGCTGTTTCATCTGCATCTTTGGTTTGTTTAGACGGACGTTTCTTTTTTGGACTGAAAAGTAAAACCTAGTCATTTTTCTCATAAATGTGTGGACATTGATCTGTAGCTAAACTACTGACTCCAAAACGTGTACAAAAACTCAATTGTCCATCCCAAACAGCCTTAGAAATACAGTCAAAATACCAATACCAATACCCATACTCTTCAGTTGGGCCTTCTATACCCCAAAGTACTGACCTTGTTATCCACTTATTTAAGGTGGAAGATTGTGAATTTGTCCTCAAACAATATTCCCTAAAGCTGAGCTCATTTTTGAGAGGCTCGTAGGATTTAAGCAATCGCCGTGAAGGCGACGGGATGTTTGGACTCTTTGGTTTAGCGGGTTCGTCTGCTTGATTATCCAATTCAGGCAATAACTCCTCATCATCTGATGAATCCAGAACGATCACTGGCGGGGGCGTGTTCGGTAAATACACTAAAGAATTTATTAAGAGGTCTTACTTCCAACTGACTGCTCAAATGCGATTAGTCAACCTACCTACATCTGCATTTCCAATTTCCATAACAGAGTCTCCTTTAAGGATCTGAACGTAAATATCACGAGGTTCAAGGGTCATAAATCGCTTGCCGTTGAGGCGCATTGCTGCAGAGAACTCTTTCATTTGCTCACAATCCCTATGCTCTGAATCCAGGACCGCAATGTAAAGATATCTTTTCCAGTATTCGAATAAATTATTGTAGAAATTGAATCCTTTCACGTAGATTGCAGTATCGCCACCTGAAAAAGTCAATTGCCTTCACTGGACACGCCTGGCAAACAAGACCAGTCTCTTACCGCACTTTACAATGAGGGGGCACACTCTGTCATGCAGCTGTGGATCAAATATGATAAAAAAAACATTATCAAATAAAAAGTTCCGATTCTTTCTCGGATTAATATCCACAATGCCTTTGCTTTTGAGGAAATCATCCACTTGGGGCATGTATCTGTAAATGTTGGGAACCAACGGGGCTTCTCTAATGTTGGTCAGAATGTCCATAAAGTATTTCATTGTAATCACATTCTTCCTATCTATGAGAAAGTACAGCATTGGTCCGTTCATTAGACCATCAACTGTAACGAGTTTAGTAATGAAATGGGTACAAGTGGATGCATAATCAGTCGCTATTTTCACATTCAAATTATTTAGAGTTAACTCTAGTGCAAATCTGGAAATTGTGTCAATTCGTTCATCGATTATAGCCTCGAATTTAGGATCTAGAAAACTAAGGTTTCACGTTTATACCGTGCGGTGTTGAGGACTTTAATTTGCACCTACACATATTTGCAATCTTGGTCCCCGAAGAGAATAACGTCTCCACTTTGCAGCCGCTGAGGTCTTTGGATTCTCGCCTTATTCAGCCAAGTTCCATTAGCAAAATTTTCAGCTTCCAGGTCAACGTGGCCATCCTATAATGAGACTTTTTCTCAAATACCTTCAGATACTTCAAGTGCGATTGTTTAAGATTGCTTATTTGTGAATAAGAGCGTACGAAATAGGCTCAAGCATGACGACACCATTTTACTCATATTTCAGGAACAAATTGTGCTAGCGCGTTCATTTCTACACCACCTGATAGCGCACTAAGTGGCACATTTACGAAGTGAAGCATTATTTGGGAAATATTCGTTGTTTTCACATAAACAGCCAAAATTTCAAAATAACTCTAGTTATACGCTCTTTTGGCAACTTGTGAAATATCGTCATACTTGCCGCCGCATCTTATACATCCTATCTTAACATTTGAGCTACAGAGCCCGTTTGCCTATAACTCAATTATAACCACCCCATTCAGTGGAACTTGGGCTAAAAAATACTGGCGGTTTTCCCACACTTAACGATCACAACACACATCTACTTACAGCAAGTTTGATGGTGGCATGTTTCTTGCTGACGGTGGCATCTTTCAAATGGATGCTATTCCGCCGGCTGCGCCCCAAAGTGTACGTTTCATTCATCCCCAAAAGTAAAACTTCCCCTAAACAGCAACACCCATTAACTTTTCAAAAAATTGACCATGGTAAAGGGACTTACCATTTGTAACATGCCTTAACACGAAAACCATGACTTACAGATAAAAGATCATAAAAAGAATAAGTATAGCAGTCATACTAGGGCCCCACCGTCAACAAATGTAAACACTTGCACTTTAAACAAGAGCTAAAAGAACAAGACCATAGAAATACTCGTCTTTATCTATGCATAGAACACAGACTACTCACTCTTCGCATAGAACAAGACCACAGACCCCGGGGGCATATTTTGTGAACAGGACTTAATAAAACCCCTGTAAAAAAGGCTCTCTAGTAATTCAATAGTATGTAATCTGTGGTGGGGACAACAGAGGCAAGTAGACAGAATCACTCGTCTTTATCTATGGACAGAATGAAGTCTCTTGTTGTCTTTGCTCTGTCTGTGGCTCTGTCTAAACCATAGATTAACTAAGTCTTAGTCTAGGGTCTAAGGTCTAAACCCCACTTTGTCCCAAGCTAACCTCCAATTTCCTCCCCTAACCAAAGACTTTTGGCATCAGTGACAACTTGTAACGTCCACAAAACAAAAAAGTGTTTCAAACATTCAAAATTTCCAGTGTGTAATGATAAACCCTTTTTGATCCCTCGGCATGTCGTTTTCGCCATCGCTCAGCCTTGTCAGGCTGCAGGATTTAAAGCAGTGGCAAGGCAGTTATGACAACCTTCTTCAACAGTCGAGGAATAAACCGGAAAATCACATCGAAACCGCTTCTCAGCAGGATAGCTTTAATTCAGTGAATCTCGGCGAATGGGACCAGAAGAAAATTGCGCCCCCGAAGCCCTTCGAGCAATTGCTGGAGGAAAAGTTGGCAGATAACCCCCCAACTGGAGCAGCCGTTAAACCAAAAAAACCCTTCCTGAGAAAGGGTCAGGGCTTGGCTAGGTTCAGAATGGGGCCGTGTAGTTTAGTGAACAATCAACTGCGAGTGGTAGGGGCGAGAAAAACGGGTAACTACAACTCAGCAAACACTTTGATTACTTCGACACTTCATGTATGGCCCTTGCAACATATGGAATGTTTTTTCCTCCCAAGGAAGCTACTGAAATTCTGCCGTCTGCTGTTAGGTAGACGCTGTGCTCTTTTGTTAGCTTTTCCACTTGCTCCTTGTTCAGTCCTGAAACAGATACAACAACTGCCAAGTTTCTTAAATCAGAGTTTCACCTACCTGTAAAACTAAACATTCCAATTTGCTTGCAAATGTGTTCCCAATTTTTTTCCGAGCCAACTTTCTTCAGTTCGGCCACCAGCAGCTGTCGTACACTTTGAATCCTATTGGCCATACCTTTAAAAAATTCAGTCAGCTTTTTAATGAAACTACATTATACAGAGTCACCTTGGATGTCTTTGAGCCATTGGCATCTCAAAGCTTGCTCATTGAGCACTTGAGAGACAATGCGCGCTCCATAGAGCGGCGGATTTGAGTACATTGCTCTAATGACGATTTTCATTTGGGAATTTACCCTTTCCAGTTCTTCCTTCGATGCTACAAGGGGATTTTAACCAGCATTCATTAGCACGGAAGTTGAGCTGAGTCCTTACTGGTTACTAAAGTAAGGGCTCCAATCCTCTCGCCATACAGCCCCATGTTTTTGGAGAAACTTTGAGCTACGGCCACTTGATGGCCGTCTTCTATGAATTGGCGCACTGAACTGGCGTCTTTTTCCGCATCTCCCGTAGCAAATCCTGTAAACATTTTGTGGTAAAGAGCGCATTGCCGTTCGAGCCTGTCCTGCCTTGATACGCCATGTCGAAGAAGACAAACAAGTTCCTTTCCATGCAGAGATTTGAGAGCCGTTTCCATTGGTCGGGAGAGGGGTCGAATCCCGTGGGATTGTGGGCAATGGCATGGAAGAGAATAATAGATTTTTCCGGGATGTTTTCTATATCTTCGCACATGCCACAGAAGTTCATCCCTTTTTGTTCGGGGTCGTAATACTTGTAGAACTTCCATTCCATCCCCGAATTCAGACTTATGTTCTTGTGGTTGTTCCATGTGGGGTTTGGAATGTACACTACCTGATATTGGGGATAGGAAGAGGATGTAAAGCGACTTTTTTGAAAAAATGTACCAATAATGACGAGGTACCTTACATCCAGTATGGAAACGGCTTAAAAATGTCATCCCCAGTCGAATAGCACCAGTTCCTCCTAGCGCCTGAACAGTGAGGTTCAGACCGTTCTTCAGAACATCGCTTTCTTCGCCTAGCGCTAGTCGAGCGGCCGCTCTGTTAAACTCTGAATATCCGCCCTGTGGAAGATACTCATGATCCAGCTTCTGCTCCCCTAACATGTCTTTTGCTCTTTGAACGCAGGGCAGGATGAACGGCATTCCTGAAAACGACCACTTTTGGAAGAAGGTTCTCAAACGAACATGCAACAGTGACCCTCATCAGTTCTGTAAGCTCCTACTCCTAGCAGGACTTTTTGGGGATTCGCATCGGCCCTGTAGGCTTCCGTTACGCTGAAGATTGGGTCAGGGGCTCCTGCTTTAATTTGGCTCCACCAGGACTGTTTTCTGAGCGCTACCAGGCTGATTCCCCACTGCTGAGGCAATTTGCTTATTCGTTTGAGGGATTTGCTTAAAACAGGCATTGAGGCGGCGATTCTTCGACAGAGAAAAAAGGAAAAACTTGCGAAATTTAATTAAGAAAAATTGGCAGTCGATAAAATTTCAGAAAAATGACATTATGTTGCTATACAGTGAGCGAATAAAGAAAGCATTTATGGCTGAACCTTCTAAGCATCTAACATGGAACGACGAAGACAAGTTTACAAAATATGGCCAGTTTAATCATTCTATTTAGCGATTTGTTGCGAATTGTACTTGCAATTAACTAGCATGTTTCTTCTTTAGGGCTGAATCGGCCCAAACGTACCTCAACTGCTAAGCAACAAAACCAAGCAGCTGAAAGGAAGGGCATTCTGAAAAAACCCGCCCATCCTGAAGTGGATCTGAGTCCTTTAACAGTGCCAGATTTTGTAAAACCGCGTGGAACGTGGAAAAATGTCTTTGAGACTACCGGCAAGGATTCACCGAAGGATTCAGGCGCAATTTCTAGAGACTTCGAGCCGGATTATGGAATTGTGGAGAACTACGAGGACTTCCGGAAAAGTCTCGGCTTGGACGAAATCGCCCCGCTTGCGGCCGGTGAAACTGTCCAGACTGATTATTTGTACAAAACCCCCAGTAACAACCACATAATGAGTAAGCACATTTTTGGTTTCACTCTCTGAGGAAAACACCCGCAATAGGAGTTTTCAATCATTTCAGAAACCCCAGATAGTCAAAGTGATGCTGAAGAAAGCGAGCGGCAAAATTGCGCAGATTCCCATTTCTTCCCATTGAACAAGGAAATTTTGCAAACCGTCAACGACTACGCCAAATCGTACTTTGGCGGCCAAGTTTCCCTCCTTTCCAATGAAATCCCGTGAGTTTTTAGCGTCTGTAGCCCTTTTTATCTCATGAACAACCAACGTCTTCTAGGGGCGAATTATCAGGATTAAATGCCCCAAAAACCGATAAACCTCTCGGGGAGTTTACTCTAGAGGAACGCAAGATGGAAAAGGAACTGAAGATATTTGAAACATTAGAGGCCAAAGTAGGCAACAGCTCGTTTTGTTCGACGAACACCAGCATTGCGAATTTACTAGCTAGTACTAGTACGCCCCAAAAAACGCAACTATGGCTCGGAGACGAGGAAAATATTCAAAATGGTACTTTTACTACTAAGAACAATACATCAGATTGTTGAAAAATGTTTTTTTTTTGAAGCCCTGACAGAGGATGAAAGCTTGGATATATCCGAAGACGCAATGTTGAAGTATATACCAGAAAACATCAAGATCAAGCTGCAGGAAGTGTGTAGGCAAAGGGACGTTCTTCAGCAGTTTCTGATCAACTTACAAAACACCAACTCGCACCCTGAACCAGGTATTTCCATCACTATACCCTTTGCAATTTTACACAATCGACTTTCACCTTTAGTAACCAAGCTGGACAAAACAATTTCCACCAGCACAAGTTTCTCCGATGAAAACACCCGCTGGTCTTCCAGATCGCCGAGCCTAAGTGACAATTACACGGAATTCGAATCAACATGCGAAACTTCCAATAAAATCGATGTCGGCATCAACACCAGCTTTAACACTTTGCCGCTGGATGAAACTATCAAGGGCCCCCAATCATGCAAAGAGTGCGAGGATTTGAGGTGCGTTATTCGGAATTTTCAAATCCCCAAGTAGAATTTTGTTTGGCTTTTCTAGAGCGAGATATTCAGAGACCAAATTGAGGGTAAACGAGTTTAAGGCGGAAAATGCCGCCCAGAGATCTGAGCTGAAAGACTTGCAAAAGGAGTACGACACGCTGAAGAAGCTGAAGAAAAAAGACGACGCCACGAATGAGGAACGGCTGGACAAACTGGAAGAGGAACTTATCAGCGAGCGCAAGAAATTTGCAAAGGAGAGGATATTTTTCGAGAAGTAAACCTGTGGTTGAGGTTTGAATGTTCATGTCGACTCAATACGTAAATTCCAGTTATGTGAAAGAGGCCCAAAATAGACCATCGAAAAAAGACCGCGCGGAAATCCAGAAACTCAAACAGGAACTAGCAGACATTAAGGAATTGGTGAAACTGAAAGACACCAAAAGCGGCGCCACTCAGGCCAGACTAAGAACGCAAGTGAAACAACAGGAAAAGGAAATTTTCGAACTGAAATCTACAGTAGAGAAATTGCAAAGGGAAAACGCCAAATTAACGTGAGACTTCACGTGTATTTTGTAGTTTTCCAGATAACGGTTTTTCCAATTTCTTCAGGGCCAGTCAGAAGTACACGCGGCGACCGCATGAAGTGAAAATGCTGCACGAAATCAACAAAAATCTATCAAAACTGACCGAGAAAACCTTGACAAAGCCACTAAACAAGTCCGGCCATGGCGACATAGAGGACCAGGAAATAAATGTTGATAGGAAACATGACAATATCAACGGGCAATCGAATAAGGAGAATGAAAAGGTTGTGAAGAACATAAACAATCAGGTAGTAAAAAAAAATAGATTTTAGATGTTTATTGAGGCTGAACTCTTAGGAAATCGGACGCGATGTCTCGGAGAGAAAAATGGAAAATAGAGTCTCCTTCCAAGACCTGCCAATGAACAGTGAGTCAATTGAGCGAGAGTATCAGAGCATATTTGGAAACTTTGCTAGTCCTCGAAATGTTAACTGCTCTACCAGTGTAGGTAAGACGATTGGAACACGAGCTAAAATACCCACAATATACTCTGCTGTTGTTTTTTTAAAGAAAAAACTGAAAAAACCCTTGCTGACGGTTCAATGGAGGTTATTTATAGCAATGGCAATCTCAAAACAATAACCGCCGATGGGAAAATCATTAGAATGAAGTATTTCAACGGCGACACCAAGGAAACCAACTTGAACAGCCAAACGATCAAGTAATCATCCGGTTTAATTCGAGTTTTTGGGTGTTTTGCTTATTTTCTTAGGTACTATTATGCGGCTACTGATTTGTGGCACATTCAGCACCCTGATGGCACTGAAGTAATGGAGTTTAAAGAGTAGGTTGAATTAATCCCAACACCAGTGGAATTACAGGTTTTTTGGTTTTAGCGGCCACAAAAGCACCAAATACACCAACGGAAAAACCGAAGTTGCGTACCCGGATGGGTCATTAAAAATAATCAATGAGGATGGAACTGAAGAGCAAACCTTCCCAGATGGTCGGAAAACGCTGAAGAATCTGCAAGGCGAGCAGATCATTTTCTTGCCTAATGGACAGAGGGAAATCCACACTCAGGAATACAAGGTGAAAATAAAACCCGGTTTTATTCTTTTACGGCATTGTTCGGTTTCAGAGAAGAGAATACCCTGACGGCACAATACGGACTCTCCATAAGGACGGGACTGTTGAAACTGTATATGCAAATGGAAGAGTGCGGCTCAAAGATGCCAATGGTGTTCTGCTGATGGATACCCATCAAACGTGAATAATTTGCCTGCTTGCAATGTCCAGTCCAGTTCGTCCAGTGGTTCGCTAATAGTGTAAATATAAAGGTGATGACAAAAAGCAATAGTTTATTCCATCTAGAGCCAAATTTTTTAAGTGTGAAATGAAATAAAGGTATAATTTTATAGCATGTTGCGTTTTAGGCCACAGCTAATTTAAAAGCTCGATCTTGTTTGAGACCCCGATTTCGGCTTTATCGGCGCGGTGTTCCGGAAACACCCTATTTATCTACTAATTCATGCGCATTTTGATAAATATTTAGGTCTCAAGTTTGCATATTTTGCACTGAGCTGCGTATACTCATTAATTATTCCTTCTGCGTTAAAAAAGCCCATTAACTATCTCCGAAATTAGTAGTTTTCCTGAAAACTTCTTTTAATCCCATTCCGCTGATTAGTTACTAAACTATCTAAAAGATAAAAATCGCCGTTCTATTGCACCACATAGAAACACTAAATTTGTTTAGTGCTCTGAAATTTAAATGTAAGCCTGATAACGGTGTAGGTGACTTCTGCAATTAACATAAGCAATCGAAATATAAACAACTTCTCCCCAATTTATTAACAGTCGCCTAATTTTTCCTATCCAAAACAGGTGCAATTTTCATGTTCGATTCTGAGGAAAATGGTTTTACTTTGCTTTAGTGTGTTGATGTTTTTGTGTGTGTTGAGGAGAATTCAAGCCCTGCCGTTGGACTATGATGCGGATTCTATGCCAGATTTATCGTATTTAGGGGATAGAGTTTATAGGTAGGGGTTTAGAGTAGTGCCATTCATCCGCAGGGTTTAATTTTATGCTGCTTGCATCTTAGAAATCCCAGTCTTGAGACTGGGAAGCTTTTGGAGGAGTGGAACGCAACTTCGGAACTGAATCCGGAAGAACTGGGCGAATATGCTGAGGGAGATATAGTGTTTCCTAAAAAGGGAAGAAACGGCCTGGTTTCCCAAACTGCTAGGTAAGGGGATTTGGAATGTTTTCTGGCAATTAATTCTTGTTTTATTACCAGGTGGCCGAAGGGCGTAATTCCCTATGAAATCAACGGGAATTTCGATTCAGACAGCCTGAACATGATCAATCGGGCAATCAACATTTACCACAAATACACCTGCATTAAGTAAGCACGAATTTAAGAAAAATACAATTAGTTGATCAATTTCTCACCTGTTTTCAGATTCCGCAAGCGCACTGCTTCAGATACCGACTACTTAACAATAGTCAATACCCATACAGGGTGTTGGTCCAGTGTTGGCCGCATCGGCGGCAAGCAGGAGGTGAATCTTCAAAGTCCTTCCTGCACTACCAAGGTGGGAACTCCCGTTCACGAACTCATGCACGCTGTGGGTTTTTTGCACGAGCAAAACCGCGCCGAACGCGACGACTTCGTTTCCATCGCATGGCAGAACATCAGACAAGGTTTGTTTCATTACCTTTACTCACTCAAATGAATCTGAAACGTTCTCATTTAGGGCACGAGAACAACTTCGATAAGGCCGATGAAGACAAAACAACAGGATATGGGGTGCCGTATGACTACAGATCGGTTATGCATTATTCAAGTACGGCGTTTTCAGTGAATGGAAGGAAAACGATCATTCCCAAGGTATGTTCAATTAATCAATGTGTGCCGATTAAAAAAACATATTTTAGGACGCATCGAAACTAGAGAAAATGGGCCAACGCGACGGATTCAGCAAAGGAGACTTGACGAAAATCAACCAAATGTACAAATGCCCCGAGAAAACGGCCGAGATAACAGGCAGCAAGCCAACTCCAGATACTACCGAAAACAAAGAAAATAGCAATCCACTAATCGGGGTGGCGCAAGGTATTTTAGGCTGGCTTTTCCACCGAAAATAGACGTTGGAAAGTGCACGAACACTAAACAATTTATTGTCGGTTGCTTGATAACTACGGCTTCAAACTGCATAAAACAACCGAATGAAAACATTAATTTAATATAGAAGCTCTATTTACAATATTATAGTCAGTACAACGTACCTACAGTTAACACTTTAATAGTATACATTCTACAGCCGTCAAACAGTAACAGAGTTAATGAAATCTTCCAAACTAGATGCCTGCTTTACTTCGCATCCATTGCTAGTTGATGTACTAAATAAAATGCATAAATCTTGCAGGAACAGGACGGAGGTTACCAAACAAAACAACTCTTGTAGTTGTAAACAGGTTGTTTAGTGTAATAATTAATGGCACAGTCTAGAAAATCACACCAACTCCCTTAGATAGCAATTAAACAGTCAATTCGTAACATCTAATACTGCAAAACAAATCTCGCAATCCAATCAACAAACAATCAGATTTCGATGGTTGCCATCCACGTTTGCACTGGGAGAAATAAAAAAGCTGGCTACTTTCCTTATGAAAACACTAATTTGGACTTCGATGCTGATATGTTTAAAGCAACATTGTCTCCTTAATTCCATGATAAATTACTGTATAATTTCCTTATTGATTAGCAGGTTGCTTGGTTGAAGGAAAGCAATGAAAAGGAAGGAGGTTTTCATCGCCTCGGAGTGTAAGTGGGACTTTGCTTGAATAAACCCGTTTCCAAAGCTGATGATTATTTTATAAACTGTTCGAAAACAAGCTGAAAACCCCACTACAGCAACACTACACACACAAATCACTTGAATCGGCTACAATACCACCAAACAACATATAAAGTTCACTTGAAAAGACCCTGTAATATCTAAGTACCATTTGCTATGACATCTATAGCGATTTCAGCTTGGTCTATCGAAGTAATCGAGTTAAGTAAACCACCAATATAATCGAAATTATGTATATCCAGTGCCTTCAGCTTTTGGAACTGTTTAAATCAATATGGGCAGGTTTTTGATTGTCGAAAGTATCGTATGTCTAGGCTAGTGAAAGTATAAAGGCTTGAAGGTTGAAGGCATTAATAATATACATAATGGGCTACATCGGCATGCTTTTTCCAGAAAACTCCAAACAGATAAACATGTTTTAATTGCGATGGAAGTCATGGGTTTCTTTATTAGATCACTCTTCCCATCGCAGATAAAACAATATACAAAAAAATTAACTAAAATAAATAGTATTACAGGCCACTTTCGCAGCAAAAGTAATAAAATAGCAATACGATTTATTGTTTATAAGTAATATAAAGCACTTGAGAAGCCATCTGGAATGGACAGACCACAAAAGAACAGTTTAGGCACTGAAAATTAAACCAGGGCTAAATATACAGCACGAACACTTGAAGGCATTCCAAATGCTTCTCTGAACTACTTACCGGTGAGACGAACACATAAGAAGCGAACTATTCTACATAGACCAGACAGCTGGCCCCATAAACGCTGCCCAGAGTGAAAAGCATCGGCACCTCGAGGAATATGACCGGGCCGTCATCCTGTTTCAGATTGATAGGAGCACCTTTTATCCTATAGCGAGCTCGCGACCCTTTTATCTGAGTCCGACTGCGCTCGCTCAGCGACAGGAATTGAGGTTTGGGCTCGAAATGGAGCTTGAAGCAACTGGTCAGTTCAGGACGTCATAAGTCGGGGAATCTGAAAAAAAAAATTACAATGAGGAAGAAAATAATTAGAAAAGGTTCTTACCTGGATGGATCTTCTACATATAGATCCGGTATACCAAATATCGATGAGGTTAGATCATCTCTGAATTCAAAGTCTTGGAATGTGATTTTGGCCGTAACAGTAGGCAGAATTGGCAGCTCGATCTTTACCGGAAATCCTGTGGGTAGCTTTCCGTTGATAAAGTCGCGCAGTTTGGAAAAATGCTTGAATGGTGCAATCACTTCTAGCACATTTAACAGCATTTCAACCGATAAGGGGAAATCGTTGCTCTGAAATAAATAAAACCGATTTAGATCCACTACTATGACATCGATGTGATGCTTTTGAAATATTAATTCGACTGATTGAAAAGTTTTCCGTGGTTTATAGGCCACATCTGCGGCCGGCCAAACAAAAATATTTTTTCCCTGCTGAACACGGAAAAAGATAATAATTACCATTGCGACAGTTGCTTTAAAGTGCTTAGATGATTCCTTGTAGACGATATCCCTGCCCAATCTAGGATAGTTGTTAACTTCAGCATTAACGTATTCGTCCCACGAAACGTTTTTATCCGGCGGGGGCGTTAGACTCGACCTCCTAACGTTCTATAACACAAAATTGATTACTCAGTGAATCCAAAGCAACTGAGCCAATCGTTACTTCGCTGTAGCCGTTATTGTAAGTGCCCTTCGTAAAATGGCTCAACATGGCTTTATTCTTTTCCAAATCATCAGCTGATAAATGTTCGCGCCGCTTTCTGCTCTCCAAAGTCAGACCATGCACTGTGTAGAGATCGGCTTCGTATTGCCCTGCTACCAATTCCTGCAAACAATCCTCAGATAGTTTCAATTCAACCGCTCCGCAAGACTCTTCACCTTCTTGTCTTCGCGAAAAATCCATCCGCTTTGAGCGCGAGCAAACGAAATGCGTTTTGTGGAAATCTGGGCAGCCAGAATATCGGTGGACATGAGGAGATTCACTTCGTCTTCGATCTCTAATTCGTTTTCCTGCAATAGAGCCAAGTGATGGTTTTTCAGCGGCGGAAAAGTTGCGACAATACCTCGTAACTGACTCTTTGATATAGTTGGCCCACATTGTCCACCACAATGAGGCTTTCAGTTGGAGGGGATTCGCCTCGAAAGATAAACGAAATATCGCCCCTTTCCCACCTCATGTCGGAGAAATCGACCAGAGTGGTGTCTAATCGAATGTTGGCTCCGCATTTGTAAATCTTGCAAACATCTGATGGCAAAATTCGCGAGACCAGGGGAACTGGAAAAAATCGCAAAGCTACTAATTTGCCAGTTTAACAAAGCCACGGATTTACCCCAGCTTTGAAAGTCCCACTTCAATTCCATGTAGAAGTTGTCGATTTTGTTTAAAGCTGCCACTAAGTTGGGTCGTCTCTGCTCCATTTGCTCCTTGGATTGTTGCCGAAATTTTCGCACTAGGGACATTACTGAAGGGAAAACGGCACAAGTTCAGCAAATTATGAAACAAGTATGCGGTAAAATCACTATTACTTGTAGGCCGATGTCCATAACTTACTGCTTCGGCCAGCACGGTCCAGCCTAGGGCATTTTTCACTTTCACGGGCGCATCGTGATTTAAAAGGAGCTGAACGCATTCTAAAACATTGGGACATTGGTCAATGAAAAGTTCAGTTGTTTAGTGTCTGTCTTGTTGAAGAAAAAAAACCCTACTTTTTAAATCTCCCATATTTTAATGTGTAGATTCCCGAGCTTAGTGTTAACGTGCTGCCCATCAGTATTTGATTGATTGTTAGGATAAGCCTTAAGAGATAGATTAACGTGCTTATTAGTGGAACTCTCTACTGTCATATTTATAAGTATGTAATATTTCATTAGAATGACATGTAATATTGTTTTTATCAGATAAAAGCAACAATTGGCTAGTGATAAGACAACCAATTCCATATAATTTGCTAAATGGTATCAAATTGAAATAGGAATTTTACCTTTCCGTCCCAGCATAACAGCCAGATGCAGGGCGGTGTTTCCTGCAAAGAAAAGCATACATTAATCACGCCCAAACCTCAGCCACCAAGTCTATAGTGACTATAACAATGCATTCTGCAATATTCGCATCAAATGAGTGTATTCTTCGAAAACAACACTTAAAAATCGATAAATAAACAATCCTGTGACAGCAATTGTAACCTAACATGAGCGTTCCGTTGGAATTGATCGGCTCAAATGAAAATTGTGATAATTGGTGGATACTTGCCATGTTTGTCTTTTGCTGCCACATCGTATTTGCGTAAATATTTTGATAAATTTGGTAAATCATTATCAAAAACAGCTTTGTGTACTGGATACTCTCCAACCCCTTCGTCCATTTTTGACACACTTCACTCACTTTTCATTTGTCCTATATTTGAATTGACGACCAGAGTGAAGTCAGCTTACAATGATAATTTTGTTAATATTAATTACTACTAATATTATTAAAAGTAAATTTTTTATGCACATTTTTGTAGTTTCTTACAACTTATGAGGCTTTAATACATTTATTTTTAATTTAATACATTTTTTTTTAATAAAATATTTTTTTTACGCAGCCCGTTCCTTACAGGAGTTTTTCCGGTCTGGAATTTCGTTGTCTACTCAAAACCCTTGACTCCCTTTACCTGAGAACAATGAGTCAAGTCGAACAAAAAAAACAGTTTTTTAGAGACCCCAAGTCATAAAGGTGAAGAGTGGACAGTGTGATGCTATTTTAAGTGTAGCTTCAAAACCTGATCAGGTAGCAAGCTGAAACTTTGAAGGACCACAAAGAAATATTCTCGTTCTTTGCCTGCAAAAATTCAGTAAAATCTAAAAAGAGACTGATTTTTTCAAGAGCGGTCAAAAGTGAGTCGGACGAGCGGCAAACATAAAAAGTTGACATTGATTTTTTTTTTAATCATTACTTCAAAACTGGTTCAGATAATAACTTTAAATTATAAGGCCCACCAAGAAGACTTCATTCCAGAGACAAGTACTTGTCTCTGTTCATTCTTTCTTATTGCCGAATTTCAGTCCAATCGAGGATAAGACATTTTTATGATTTTTTGACAAGAAACAGAAGAAAATTAAGTTGCTTCAGAATTTGAGCAAGTAGTCAAACGGAGGCAAAAAAACAGGGATAAATTATTTTCAACCTTGACTTCAAAGCCCGAAAAACTCAACGGTTTCACTATACCATAGGAAAAATTCAACTTTCGTTACCATTGCCTGAAACTGGTGTCTTTTCCGGACTTTGAGGCAGTCGTGGAAAATAATTAGTCAGCTTCCAGCAGAAGCCACAAAAGCCTACTGATCCTCTATTGGGACAGCGTTGTCAAACAACAAGCATTTTCCGTCAATGTGTGCGAGCGAGAACAAAAACTTTTAAACCAAACACTATAGAAAATGATCGTTGGCTTCTCGCTCGAAGGACCACAACCAGACTATAAAAAATTATAAAAGTGTTGATAGTTATTTCCGACAAGCTTCAATAGGAGCTCAAATAATAGTTTTTGCCGCCACGTAGGTGAAACCACTTAGATTACCACGATTAGCTTGTGCTCACTTGGAGGAAAATGTGTCTTATCAAACAGGAAATAGTTCACACACTCACACTTTAACTAACTAAAGATCGCTCTAAAAAGGTTCGAGAATAAAAATAATTATTATGCACAAATCCTAGCAACTATGCCCTTCAAAAGGCAGCTTGCAGTTGAAACACGCTAGCCGCCCAATGAAAAGCCTTATTGCATGCGATAAATCTCCAAAATGTTCACTTTATTTCAGAACTAGTTACTTATTAGACCTGAACTACACACGCACATTAATGTTTGCTAATTACCACTTGTTAACGCTGCAGAACCGTTTATAGTACCATACAAGAACAATCCTCTTTGTATTTATAGAGTGTCTGGATAATGATATGAACGCAGCTGCGGCTGACCAAGAGGAAGTGTGGTTTTTGAGATAAGGCCAAATGTTTTCTTGCCTCTACGATTATTGTTGTCCCTTCCTTTCAACGTACATATGCATATGTAGATTATGCAGAATTTGTCTACTGATCACCACATATGTTGGCTTAATGATAATTAATTGAAATACCTTCAAATGTTTCCTAAAGGCACCACACATTGACTGTTAAGCGCTTGATTTCAAACCCACACCCACACCAGAAGCCGAAAATTTATAATGAAATTATTTGGTCAACCACATACTTTCAGCACATTTTTATCCGCATTGAAACAGATTTAACAATAAATCTGCACTTAGTTTACTTTGTGGATTCGACTAAGTACGTTCTGGATCAAATTAACAAAAAATCTCAGTAGCGTGACACAATTTCGCCTTTAATTACTCTCACACTAATTCCAACGCCTGGTTTGGATCTCAATTGTAATTAATAGACTCGATATGGCTTAATCATTAATTAGTCAATTTGATAATTTTGCTTGGTGCTTTTGACTTGATTTTTGCGTTAAATATTTAAAATGTTAATGGGATTTATTGACCAAAACAGCTTTTACGCAAAAAATATTTCTCTAATGATTTCAATTTTTAAATTTTTCTACAGTAGTTACGCCGCTGGTAATCGCTTTCTGGCAGTTTCTCCCATGGGATCCGTTCAGAGAAAGAGAGTATAGTGAGGATTAGTGGATAAAGCGAGGCCGGTCTAGAAAGTCAAATAACAAAACTACGCTGATACTAATATGGTTACCATATGTGATAATTTCAATTAAAAGAAATGGCTGGCTGGATGAGCTTGAGCACTGAAACAGTTAATGAAGGTTTATTACATTCAATTCTGGAAACTGTTCCCGGATTCGAATGGAAAATACATATGCGTAAATTTCCACAGGGTGCTCTTAATTAACTACAGTTTTGTTGCTCCAAAACGGAAAATTATTTGGATAAAATGCGCGCCAAGATAGTTTAATTAAAACTTAATTATTATTAAGCGCCAGTTTTTTTTCTAATTTCTGGTCCTGTTTGTATATAATTTATCAAAAAATTGCAAAATTTTCTTCAGTTTTTTATCCTGAAATTGGCAGATTAAATTTTTGAAGTTAATACTTTTGGGTCTCAGTTTGCGGCAACGGCAAAATCGTTATTTGCAAGTGGAAATGTAAAAATTTACTCACACACTCAAGTGAACCAACCAAAAACCTTCAAATTTGATCTCTTGGATTGTTTCGGTACATAAACCGGTTTCGAGATAATCGCTTTTGATCAAACGGGAGTACTTTCAAAAAGTTTCCATCAAAATAAAAAAATCACCAAATTGTAACTACATTTTCACCCCATTAAATGCCGGTGAAATTTAATAAATTAATTAACTCAAAGCGTCAATTTTTAATTTCAACAAAAATTTAATTACGAATTCCAACTGAAAAAATATGTCGATTTTTTGGTTTCCCGTCCAAATAACTATCGAAAATTCATCGGAGCCCAACTCTAGCCTACCGAGTGACGTTTGCACTGATCCAATAAACACGCAAGTTACATTTATCAACTGCGCCAATAAAGTGCGCGGTTGATGACCTTAACTCGTCATTGAGGCGTTTCAAAACAGAGAAAAGATAATTTTTTGCAAAACCTGTGGAAAATAAATAAATAACTATCATATAAAGCGCTAACTTGGACAAGAAGACTGGCCCACTGTTGCAGCTACTCATCCAGTTTGGTTGTCGTGAGATAAAGGTATTTGTTCAACTTTTATGTAATATATTTCAGGTTTTCATTAATAAGTACGTGTAATCGTTATTGGCTTAATGTATAATTGTTTAAATTCCGTAGGCATGATTAACGTGTTACAATGGTGTAGAGATCCGATCGGTTTCGAGAACTCATAAAAAATGTAAGCTTAGTTTTCTCTATAGATTCTCTTTGGAAGAATCTTCACACCTCCAATGGTACAAATCAAAAGTGTAGTTTTACCTAGATTGTAAACATATAACGGCTCTCATCATTCATCACAACAAACCAGCCTCATGCGCTTTCAACCACCAGATCAGCAGTTTCCTAACTGATTTCCTTCGGAATTTATTAGAAAACACATTATTGCCATTCAATCATCCCCCGTAATTTGATAAAACAATGAAAACCTAAAGAAAATTGGCTAGTTATTATCAAAAACGTACGCTATCTCGTCCTCACATCGATCTGCAGAAACCAGAAACCTTTGCAGAAAAGTACAAGTTGAATAAATCAATACTATATGAATCTGTTCATCCACTAATTCCTAATTGACTCAAACTCCTGTTTTCTTCATAGTTGGAAGTTGAAAATGTCGGGAACTTTGGAATCTGTTATCGTCCCAACCACGCCATTCGATGACCAAAAGCCAGGCACGAGCGGTTTGAGGAAAAAAGTGAAGGTGTTTATGCAAAAGAACTACACTGAGAACTTCGTTCAATGCATTTTGGATGCCCTGGGCGAAAAATTAAAAGGATCCACTCTTGTTGTGGGAGGCGATGGGCGCTACTTTTCCAAGCCTGCCATTAACACGATTATTCGAATCGCATCGGCAAATGAGGTCAGTTGAAGTTTAATTTGTTGAGTTTTATTTGGCCTCTTAATCGTCATGCTTTACTTATTAATGTATTTATCTCCCGAGGTTTAAAGAAACTGATTGTGTCTCTTTCTTTAGCAGACAATTCATTTCAAGTTTTCCTTTTATTGCAGGTTTCCAAACTGATCATTGGCCAACTAGGGATTTTGTCCACCCCTGCTGTATCAGCTTTGATCAGACAGGAAAAAGTATTGGGTAAGTTTATTGAAAACAATATTTCAAAACGTTTGGTTAACACCACACGAAAATAGTATGTTAACGTTAACGATCATCGTCGATTATTTTTGAAAGTCGCATGTGATCGGTGGATGTCCTCATGGAAAACATCGCGTACAATAAACGTAATAATAAAATTTATATTAATGGATATAATTACTGCAATTAGGCGATGTTGTTTGTGTATCTTTCTAGATAAACAATACGGTTATTACCTATTTTCTGACTATACTACATATCACGACATGCAATTTTATAGATTTTGGTTAATACGGGAAATCACTTTAGCTGTCCATGACCCGAACTGTTTTAAAATGTTTGCCATAAAATTGAGAGTTCCAGAGTTATCACCTTCCTGGCTAACTAGAGACCAACTGTAATGAGAAAAACCCTTTTTTTTTAGGTGGAATTGTCTTAACGGCATCGCACAACCCTGGTGGAATCCGCAACGACTTCGGAATCAAATATAACATCGAAAATGGGGGTCCTGCACCCGACCAGATTACCAACACCATCTACGAACTGACCAAGAAGATCACCCAGTATAAAACCACGCCATCTTTGGAAACAGATCGCATTATCGATGTTTTGGGGACGCGTACGTTCAATGTAAGAACCGCGTTTTTTTTGTAGTAAGTGCATTATTCAATATTGTATAATTTTCAGGTCGAGGGGAGGACATTTACGGTCGAGATAATCGATTCCTCCAAAGAATACGTAGCTTTAATGAAGAATATTTTCGACTTCCACAAACTCAGGGCACTAATCAGAGGCACCGACAAACGGCCAGCATTCCATATTTTACTAGATTCCATGAATGGAGGTAAATAACTTCTTGTGATCTTTTCAGAATATTTAGTTTGAACTGGGATGTTTTGCAGTAACTGGCGTCTATGTGCGAAATATCTTCGTGGAAGAATTGGGCGCCTCCCCAGACAATAACGTTCGGCGTGTCGTTCCTTTGGATAACTTTGGGGAAATTCATCCAGATCCCAATCTAACCTACGCCAAGGACCTGGTAAATGCCCTGAAAGCGGATTCCAGCTATGATTTTGGAGCTGCCTTTGATGGAGATGGCGATAGAAACATGATATTAGGAAAGAACGCATTCTTTGTTACTCCCAGCGATTCACTAGCCGTGTTGGCAAATAATCTGGAATGTATTCCCTATTTTAAGAAGAATGGCATCAACGGATTTGCCAGGTCCATGCCTACGGCCGCTGCTGTCGACAGGTAAAAGAGTTATAACGATTTATGCGCCAATTTCAAGGGAAAATTTTAGAGTTGCCGCCAAATTGGGCAAGGAAATATTTGAAGTTCCCACCGGTTGGAAGTACTTTGGCAATCTGATGGATGCTGGCCGTTTATCGCTATGTGGCGAGGAAAGTTTCGGCACTGGCTCCAATCACATTAGGGAAAAAGATGGCTTGTGGGCTGTGTTGGCGTGGCTTTCGATTATTGAGCACAAAAATATGGGCGTGGAGGACATACTGAAGGAGCACTGGAAGCTGTACGGACGAAACTATTTTACCAGGTAAACTAACAAAATCTCAGCACCAAAGTTAAAAGTACTAAAAATAACTATCCAGGTACGACTATGAGGAATGCGAAACTGAATCAGCAAATCAACTGATGCAGCATCTGGAAGCTTTAATTGCTGACGGCAGTTTTGTGGGAAAATCCTTCTGCTCTGGTGGAAAAAGCTACACAGTAGCCAAAGCCGACAACTTTTCTTATGTGGATCCTATTGATAATTCTGTAGCTAACAACCAGGTAATTTATATAATGGGATCTTTGCATGTTGTGCTGGTTTTATTTTATGCATTACTCGCAGGGAATTCGGATACTTTTTGATGATGGTTCCCGGTTGATCTACCGATTATCAGGCACAGGCAGTAGCGGCGCGACTATCAGAATTTACATTGAGTGCTATGAGAAGGAAGACGTTTTGACCGATGCACAAGTAAGTATATTTCTATATACATATAATGGTGACAATTTTGCTTATAATTAATAAACAAGACCGCAATTTTATTTACGGTTTGATGATTTTTTGCTGTGTTAAACTTGTTTAGAACTTTCATGTTTTTTTTCGTGCATATTTTACCTCAAAAAGCCACTTAACTCCACATTTCTGTATCCAAATAGTCCATTTTTATACTTGTATAGTAGGGTTTTTCACTAAATGGAACTGTTTTTTTTTTTAGATTATGCTGAAACCTCTAGTGAACATTGGATTGGAAATTTCGCAGCTAAAGAAATTCACTGGCAGAGAAGAGCCTACCGTCATTACATAAGCATTTTGCCATGAGCTCGTATATGTAGATACTTGAAACAGTCCTTACAAATGATGTTTTTATATCGTAAGAACTCGAAACATGCATCCTAATAAATCCATATTTGCAAATTACTTAGATTAACGTCTGATTTTACAAAATAGCTAGAGAGAGATCTTTTATTATATTCTATTGAAATGTTATATTTATTGTACTTTTATATTGTTTTATAGTAATTTTTAACAAATTGCCCTACACATGTTAATTAATTGAAGTAATTTAAAAGCGCGCATTTTGCACTATTGTATGCCGACATTTGCAGAAAATACAGATTTTTGTTATCGTTTAAACGGTTGAAGTTTGAAAAATTGCACCTACCATTAAGAAGTTCATTCCTGTGTCCTGATGGTCCATAATCAACTGTCTCTTAAAAGGTTCAAATTCGCAATTTAATGCCAAATATATTCATGCGTCATTGTTAGTGGGCGCTGTCATGATGAAATCCCAGCTTGACAAACGTCAGAGTATTGCTGATTTAGAAATCGCGTTTTTCTTGCAAAAATCATCTTAGCGGTCGGGAAAATATCAGAAAATGGCACAGGAAATGTTTAATTTTGCGAAAATAAAAAATCCTGGAAATTTCGGATTTCCAGTCGGACCGTTTCGCGCACTACCATTCCGGACCGCCATAAAACAATTGACTGACTTGACGCATTGACATAGTACGAAGTACATTGACATGCCTATGAAAAAGGGTAACTTGATGCAAAGAATCTGCTTTGTAGTTTTTAAAATAAATGGTTAATACAGGATTTTATTCGACACCCTGTGTATTCTGCAGTGGTTGGATGTTTTGTTGTGATTTTGGATAGTGGGTAAGTAAATAAATAACTATTAGTTAGTAAAGTAAAATGTCCACCGCAGATGTGGACGAAACGTCAGGAAGAAATTCCGATAGACCACGGCTTCAAAGCCCGGAAAACATTCCTAAATGTGAATTAACCGGCCGTGAAAGCCTTCATAGTCTGATATTAGTTAGTAGTATTCTGATGGTAATATTAGTAGTGGCGTCTTGAGCCTATGGGATCACTTCATTTCAAATTACGATTAATTCGTTGCTGCTTATCGTTATCATAGAATATTTGCACTCATCGCTCTAATTTTCAATTAAAATCCTCAAATACCTACATTTCAATTCCTGAAAGGTTAAATATTGGACAACGATACGATTATCTATGCTAAAAGCGCAAATAACCGTGCTACTTTCTCGACTAATCTTTTATAAAATGCTATTGAAGTGTTCTGGGGTTTAGTGAAAGTCATCATGACCTCATAATATACACATATGTCCCTTGAAATTGCTTTATCATGTTCATATAGTTTACGAGTGCATTTATGGAAAAGATCTACTTTTTAATTAATCAACTAATACCATTTTGAGATAATATTCATATGATTTAAAATGCGGTGTATTTAAATGAATGAATGGCATAACGCGCAATAGTCAGATAATCGACTTATCGACTAAAATCCCAAATAAAAAAACTTCCGTAAAATTGCCGTCATTTTATGACTGTGACGATTACTCACAAGGTCCTATTAGTCTATCTCTTTCCAGTTTGTGTGTTAGTAAAAAGCGCCCTACATATATTTATAAACTGACTCCACCTAAAGCGGTCAGTTCAGTTGGCAATCGACGCTGTTGGTACTCCTGTTAGTTCTGTCCGGGACTTGATTGTCATATCGTGTCATCTTCAAAGAAAAGACTCGATTTCCCTAGTTGTGAAACTTTAGAGGCTTCCGTTGCATCTTTTAAGTGTTTAGCGCCCCAAAACAGTGGTGAATTCGTCAAAATGGTAACCCACATCAAGGACAAGGTAACTATCTGTTGGTGTTTGACATTGGTCTAGCCGGTGGGACAACCGTTTCGGTTTTTATCTAAAAACTAGCTGGGTGTGGTAGGAAAGCCCACATTCCCTATTTTGCCATCTTCCTCAGTAGTCTTACACTACTCATTGCTAGTTCGTAAATATTATAATCAAGCCCGGTGATATGCCCGGATTTATGTCATCATTCACTATGCACTGCTTATGGTCGACGTAAGCAGGGGCAAGGTCGTGAAACTTGGTAAAATTCATGTTAAAAACTGGTTTTTGAAAGGTAATGATTCATTTTATCAAAGCTGAGTAAACTATGATTCGTATTTATTGAATGTTGTAATTTCTACCATTCTACTAGATGGGTAGGGGATTTGGCTGTGGAGCCAATGTGGGATTAATTGATGCACCACAATCTGTGGATTTGTATAAAATGTGCACAAAAAAACCACTGTAGAAAAGCTATAGAATAGTAGGAACAAACTTCTAATGCAAAAGAATCCTTTTGATCCTCCAAAAAGCATACACCCATTAGATTTTCACCTGCTTAGGGCAAATCTAATCGTGTAACAATATAGAAAAACCACAAATGAAAAGTTTTTCAATTCCTGAAAAATTACGGGGTTTATCAAGGAAAAACTGAGCAAACTTTGACAATTTTGGTTTTCGCCTTATCTCGGAAACCATTAGTCTGAGAGGTTTTGGCTAAGTATTCGTTTTTATCAGTAAGGTTTCAACTGGATGAACCGTTGATAATAAATTACAATTTTTATCACTAACTCTAGTTTTTATGGGTGGTGCCAATTCGCTGTAGTCAATCTAAACGAAACGATCAGGAACTCGATTTGAAGGTTGTTTGAATACCATACCACAAATCCGCATCGCATACCTTTGCTTATAACGAAAGGAGTTGGAGTTTTTTGGATGTCTGTTGTCGATCGAATTAGGCCTAGGCCAAAGACCAAATGTGCTATAAACCACACGCGAATTACGTAAAATCCATCCATAAATTACGGAACGCGATTTCAATGCATTTCCCCACTATTCAAGTGTGGTAATGTAATATTTAACCAGGCTAGGTCCTAATTGCCTTCCTGCACGAACACTGAACCATTAGATTGATCAAATCAATTACATTTGTACATGTATGTATGTATGTATGTATGTATGTATGTAAAATGGAAAAACGTTTTGATTATTGATTTAATGCTAATTATATTTTGTGTTGTTCTTAGGATGATTTGGACCAGAAGCTTTCCGACGCCGGGGATCAGTTGGTCGTCATCGACTTTTTTGCTACCTGGTGCGGACCCTGCAAAATGATCAGCCCGAAACTTGAAGAATTGGCTAATGAATATGCCGATATACACATCCTTAAGGTGAATTTCCAACTAATAATTATACCAAAGGCAGGATATAGGACTATTCATGGTCGATATATGAAAATGAACTTGCTCGCTTTTCGCTGTGCTGATTGAAGAATTGTTTTGAATAGTTAGATTTGAAAAATCGGAAGTTTTGGCATCTTCTTCGGCGTTCTTGCAGGATCGTGGGATAAACATCGAATTTTTGTACACACTTTCAGTTCTTACCGCAACTGATGAGCGCAAAGTAATTTTTTTGTCCAATTCCATTATCGCTCTCGCCCCAAATTCTTCGCCACTGATAAATGAACAATTGTGATTTGACGCTGATGAATTCGCTCCAAGTGCCGGTAAAACGTGCACAAAAACCAAAGAACAAAAACTCGCTTGTCCATCACAAAGAGTTCCTAAAATACCAAGTAAAAATGTTACTTTGTGATGAAAAACACGATAGAATTTTCATCCAAAACATCCAAAACAAATTCAAAGATAATTGAATAATTCACATTTAATGTTGGAAAATTGATTGTTGCAAGTAAGAAACAAATAATAAATATTAAACTAAGACAAATTGGCGCGAATTTTACATACATGTTTATTCCTTACGTATAAAGAATGTGCTGTAGACGCAAAAAAATATTTTATAAGCCTGTTTAGCCTGGTTCAACAACAATGCGTTTATTATTTTCAGGTTGATGTAGATGAATGTGAAGAACTCGCGATGGAATATAACATTTCCTCGATGCCCACGTTTGTATTCATCAAAAACAAGTCGGTGCTTCTGACCTTCTCTGGCGCCAACTACGAGAAGCTCAAAGCCACCATCCTGGAAAAGAAGTAGAGTGACGACCATCACCACCATGTTAATTAACCTTATGTAATTTTATATACATTTATTACACATTGTTTTCGATTAGTGAATAATTTATTACGGGCTTCTTACGGCAACTGTTACGCACTAAAATATTGTATCTGCCTCCTATATTATGTTCAATTCCGCCAAGTAAACTATTTGCTGGTCGACTGTACTTATGTATGTTATTCGATTTTCAAAGTGATGTATAATTTTTTTAAACTTTTGTAAAACAGGTAGCATACGTTTTGTAGCACAATATTGATAGAATCAATTAAATTTGCGGCCACAATCCACTGTATCTCTCCGGTAGGTTGAAGTTGCAATTGATAAACCAAGTATGCCTATAAAGAGTATTTTTCACACACTAAATTGTAATTGTTTAATTGTGTAAAGACCGAAATTCACTTTGTATATGTTCATGTAAATGAAATATAATGTAATAAAATTTAATTGAAATTTGCCGATTTTTTTTCAAAGGACTCACGCAAACCTTTTTATTTATTGCTAATTGGGACTAGGTAATTAGCAACGGAATTGGCTTTTTCCTCGTATATTACGTCATTGGTCTCAATCAACCCCAAACTGTGTCATTTACGGGTTATTCACCTGCACGTATTCTAGGCGCTGATTGACATTCAACGTCATTTTTCAAGGAAGAAAATTACGCGTAAGATCTAAAATGTCGAAGAAACAAAACAAAGCGCATCGGGACAAGCACTCTAGAAGCCACCGGAAGCACAAGCGTGAGCCGGAAAAACTGCTGGAAGAAATCGGCGCCAAAAAACTGAAAATCGATAAAAATGCATGTGGAGACTGCCCGGGGCCCCAAATTCCTCCGGATGCTGCCCAACAAGCGAAACGTTCCAAGGAACAAGCCCCCAGAGGTGATAAATCTGAAAAAGGTTCAGGATTTTATTAAAGTTTTGTTTTTTGCGCAACTTAAGCCGACTGGGCCTGTTTGACCACCTGATTTAACATCCTTTGAAACTTATGATTTTAGCTCCAAACTCAGCCACTGATAAAGCAGTCAGACATCACTCGCTGGAAAAACCCGAGCGCAGCTTCCTGGATAAAACCAGGCTGCTTTTCCGCAAGGAAAAGTCCTTCAACGACGCCCTTCAAAAAGCCAGCGATTTAAAGCATGAAAAACCCGAGACTAAAAGGCGTCACCACAAGCACCGCAGCCGGAAAGCAAAGGAAACTGTCGAAGACCAGCCCGTGAAGAAACGGGAAAAGTCGCATAAATCCAAACCCAAGTCGCAGGAGAAAACCCCCAAGGCCAGCCAGGGCTTTGGCACGATCCAGGAAGTGATTTTCTGCCAAATGAACCAGCCGCCGTACAAAATGAAGAACGACAAAACCGCGTCGGAGGTGAAAGATTTGTATCGTCGCATCAGAAATGAGCACAAGCACAAAGAGTCTTCCAACCAGGAAAAACCCACCGAAGCTGCAAAGTTAATCAACAGTCAAGGGGATCGTAAATCAAGGCACCATCATGGGGAAAGGTACTGAATCCCCTAAAGCTTCTTGTCAACTTGAACATCACCAACTGTTTCAGCTCAAAAAAGCCCCCAAAGCCCTGCGAAACTCCAGCAAGTGAACAGTACATCACACAGACTCGCTACCCAGACTTCAATTGCAAAGTCAAGCATCACAGCAAACGAAGGGAGCATTCCCACCACAAAATCAGCTTGGGCCCTTATGAGAAGTATTTCGCTTTGGACAGGCCCGAAAAGCATCATCATGAACACCGAGAGAAGATCCATAGAAGGCACAGTCCGGAAAAGGTGGAGCTTCGCAACGAAACAACGCAGGCTGAGGAGCAGAAGATCCACCAAATAATCGAAGGCGATTTGAAGAATTATTTCGGGAAGATCCAGACTTTGATCGATAGGAAATTGGACGCGTTGATGCAGATCAACAAGTGCGGCAGAAGAAAAGGCGACAAGGCGCGAAGCAAGTCCAAGCCCAAAGAGCCGCCGGTTGAACCAGCAAAGCCAGTTGAGGAAAAATTGAACAAAGAAGAGCTTATTAATGAAGTCATTAAGCGCCTGAAGCAGGAGGAGCAAGCTACATTGAACGCGAACACTTTATCAGGCAAGGAAACGATGAGGAAAGACGCCAGCAAAACCTGTGAGGGCCCGGTGAGGCTCCCCTATACGCACACCTCAAAAAAAGAGAATCTGTTCCTCCAAGAACATCCGCGTTTCTTCCGCCACATGTTCTCAGCCAGTGAGGAGACAGTGAGACCCAAACGCGGCAAAGAAGAACGAAGAAGCTCTTCTCCCGCTCGGTTTCCACTGGTCGCAAAACCGCAACATTGCTCCTCCCAAAGCCCTGAGCCGTTTCTTCAGGAAATATTTCCGCCCCCTGAGAGCTTCCAATGCCGGCAGAAGCACGAGTTTATTGTCGAAGGCATTGAACCGCCCACTTTAGAATGCCCTAGACGGAAACCAGGCAGAGTTATTCCAGTCAGGATCTTGGACTGCAAGACTGTTTCCATTGTGAACATCAAACCGAGGGAGGAGACTAGGGGAGTCATCCAGACGCAGACCAGTGGCAAGTCGCACAAGTCCTCGAAAACGGAGCGCGACTTGGTGGAGAAGAAGAAAAATTCCAAATCGTTTAAGCTGTATTATAAATATTCAAGATCGGACCAGGAGGACGATTGTTCGGACCGGGAAAGCGTTGTAAGCGACAGTGGGCGTTTGGTTTCTGATCCGTCTGAAGAGAAGGTTGTGGTAAGAGCTTCAATTTTCTGAGTGTCTCATCAAGAACCATGCTGAATTTGCTGGTTAAATATTTATCTTCCATATAAAAGGTACATAAAAGAGCACCTATTTTTAGGTGGTGCCGTTAGTGACAAAAAAATGGAACCGAGCAGTCACCCCTCGTAATTCGCATTTAAACAACATAATGGAGGAACCATCAGATCTATCGAGTTATTCGCCTCCCAATAGGGACTTTTTCGTGCCATTGAGCTGCACCAAGCAGTATTACTGCCGCGTTCTAACCAGCAGTCACTCGGATTATTGCCTCAAAGTCGACAAGAAGAGCGCTCAATCGGACCTCAGTGTGCAGAGCAGAGAGGCGGATGATGGACGGTTTATGTATTACGAAAATGGAAAGTGCAGGTATTAAATGAGTGAAGGGGATGTGTGATCTACCGGGTGTATCAATTTAGTGCGCATTTTCGATAATACAAAATGTCACTGATTATTTCATCGCGTTCAGATACCACAAAATCGAGAAATCCAAAAGCGACTTCAAGCTGTATCCAGACACTCACCACAAGCAGCAGCTGCTCAGCTCAAAGTCCGATGTTATTCTCGATGAAAACCGAGCCAGAGAAGTCCTAAAAACGCTTTTCCTGGAAGAGCGGAGCAGCCGCAAGCAAAAACCGCGCAACTATTCCGCATTCAAATCCGTGCTAAATGAAGAACTCTCCGCCAGATGTTGCAAGGAATGCCAAACCGAAACGAGCAAAAGCGCCGAAGAAACCAAGCAGAAAAGCCAAAAACGGTTTCAGGAAATTTACCAAACCATCGACTGTTTGGAGGAGAGCATCTCCTCTAGGCCTGCTCCTCCTGCGACGGTCGACGTGGCGGCCAGCGCTTTGAGGTTCACCCAGCCGCATGCTGCTAAAGAGCCGCGACTCAGCTCAAAGTCCACAAACAGAAAAATGTCTCAGAAGAGCGTAGGGGTGGGAGTTGGTGAGTTAGGGGCCAATGAGAAAAAGGTGCTAGATGTAGCAGTAGGTAACAATATCAGCGCAAATTTCCTTCAAGTTGGTTCTCTAGCGAAACCATTCTAGGCGATAGCAAGGGGAAATTGAGGGCGAAGACCCCAGTCAGGAAGCAGCCAGTTAAGGAACCGAAACAGTACAAATCTACCGGAGTTTCTCCCATCCGATTAACTGGAGAAGCCGTGGTTCAAGTAACCAACTCATTAGAGCTGCAGTATTGGCAAATCCCTAAAAATGCTATAAACTTTTGCAGGTGTCGCCACCACGCCCTCAAAGAAAACCCTGGACGCCCAGAGTGCGAAAGCCCAAACCGCCCTCGGAACAATCAGCCACTCCTAAGGTTAGACAGCAAACACAGACAACAAAGAGCGGTGCAGAAGCCTGCGTGAAAGTCTTCAGAAGCCTGGAGAAGAACGGAAAACCATCCAGTGCTTTAAGAGATGATTTCCACTCTCAAAGAGTCGAATCCTGCTTCCATAGATACGAAGCTGAATCCAGACGAATCCCCTCAAGTGCGCCGCTGACATCCAACGTTGGCCCGGCCATAGTCAGCACTGCCGCCTACAGCTGCCAAATGGATACAAGCCAGGTCGAGAGTTCGACCTCCTCTTCAGTAAGCGACGCGTCAAAGCCGGTGCGCAAAAGTAAGTCTTTGGTGGAGGTGAAGAACCAGTCGCAGTCGGAAATGTGCTGCCCGCAAGCAGTTGAAAAAGAGCAAAGTTTCCTGAGTGAGGACCTGGAGAAGTTCCGCAACAAACCGCGCTTGCGTTGCGCCTCAAAGTCGCACGGATCCTCATTGGAGCAGTACATCGGGGACAAATTCACCAGCAGGCTCCTCCTTACCAAGGACTACAAAAGGGGGCAGATCAGCTCGTACCAGAAGCGAAAGCTGTACGATTTGGAGCGGCGCCAAAAAATGAAGCGCAACTACCGATTTTCGAAGGAGATGGTCCAGCCGCAGATTTTTGAGGTGCGTTTTCTTTCCATGATGAATCGGCAGAGCTCTGAATCGACGGAACGAGCCCACGGGCGGTTAAAGGAGAAAGGCCATGGTGAAGCTAAGGATTCCCCAGACGAAGGAGATATTGAGAGTGCTGCTGCTGAGAGCTCTGAACAGGGACAAGTGGCAGACGGTGTAGAATCAGCAGGTTGTTCTTCTGATTCCACCTGCCAGCTGAAGCTGTTGTGCCAGCAGCTGCTGGCTAATGAAACCTTGATGAAATCCTGCCCTTGCAGTGCGCCAGGAAACCAGCAATGCCCTGCCTGTAAGAACGTCTGGACTGTTATGGATCAGCTGCAGGCGACTTTGGCTAAATACAGAAGAGCTGAAGACCCGGCGGAAAATCCTCAATATCCTAGTGAGGAAGCTATTGAACAACCCGCTCCTGAAGTGGAGGATATTTTCTCAGCCCCATTCAACCAGACATCCAGTGACTCCAACAACGTGGAACTAGTCAGTGTGGAAACGGTCGAGGAGTTTCGCTTGCCAATCTTATCGCAGCCAATCAGTTGTCCCATTTTAACCACAAACTCGCCCTCCTTCGAGTTCCTCTATGAAGAAAGAGATCAATTGGAGCCTGCCTCACAGTTCAGCAACTTGGTGCAGACTTTCAACTTGAACCTCAAAACGCCCCTCTTCCAAGCCATCAAACACACTCAAAGTCCGGCTGGTTCCATTGAAAGCGGCTATGCGAGCGTTAAATCCCGAAGCGGCCACAGCAGCTCGTTGACGCACTTTTTCAAAAAACCGAATATTGCTGCGCTCTTCCGAGCGCCTAGTCGCAGAGCTTTGCAGCTGGAGAAAGTTGCTTCAGAACCGGACGTGGAGGATAACGTCTACGAGGAGATGACCAAGAGTTGCCAACTGTATGCGAGGAAAGTGAAGGCCAGTGGAGAGGTGCGGCTGGAGGACAACCTGGAGGAGTATCAGGAGTTCTCGTTGCAGCTGCTGCTTGGAGGCAACGGCTCCATTGTGTTGGAGAGCAGGGCTTTGAGTCTGCGTTCCGGGTCGAGCGATATGGGGATTCGGGAGGATGCTGATGAGCTTGAGGAGGACGAATGTGCGTTGGACTCACAGGACGATGTTGCAGCCGAACATTTCGGCCAGCTTTCAGGTACATAAAGAAATGGGTTGTTACTCTACTGGGGAATTTGAGCGATTTTCTTTTTCATATAAGCTAATAGAGGGTATTCGCGAGCTCAACTACCTTTCTTGCCGTTTTTCCTGACTAACCTTTGGTTGTAACTCTCGCGAATACTGTTTAATAATCGCTTTTGATTGTTGCAGACACGATGATTCCAAGCGTAGCTGAGCTAACTAACTCACCAATCAGCTATCAGATAGTGCTCAGCAACCGAATTCTAAACACGGAAATCAGCACCTATTTAGGCCCTGAATTGATGAAGTCATCCAGAACATCCATCAGCATCCAAGAAGAGTCCTCTTGCACCTGGAACCCATCCAATGAGGCCCCTCAGGAATTCGTAGCTGAATTAATCAAAATCTACGAAAAGGAGCTGACGATTTGCGCAAAAATTTACGAAGATGTTGCCTTCGCCAGATCCTTATTGGACGTGGTTGAAGAGCCCAAAAACAGCGGCAAAAAGCTGGCAGGTTTTTGCAGGTTTTTCACCAGAAAACCTGCGGGGAAGGTGGAAAAGAGCCAGCTAAAGCAACAGGTAGGTTTTGAACAATCGGTGTTCCCAGGTGGATGCACATTGTATTTTTTAGATTTACTCAGAAGGTCCAGCTAGGAAAAGGCTTGAGATGTTGGCCTCCAGTGCTCGCAAGTGTTTCTCCATGCTGGCTGATGCTGTTATTGCTAACACCAACATCCAGAATGAGCTGAAGATTTGCGGGCTGTTGAAGCTGCTGGAGCGGCTGGAAAATGGCCACTTTCACCTGATCCAAGCGAGTTTTTGTTTTTTTTGGTGTGCTAAGTATTAACACAGATTTTGATGTTTTCCAGAATGAAACCCAGGTGGATCTGGAGGAGGAATTCCGCGGGCAGATCAAACAGGCCTTCAGGAGGGTCCACGAAATTTGTGCCAGGGAAGCGAAAAAATGCAAAAGGAGGATTTCAGAGCAGGAAATGCAGCTGATCAGGGCTTGGGTCATAAAGTTTCGTCTGGGGTTGCTTGTGGAAACTGAGCTAGTTGCTACTTACATTGGTCAAGGACTCATCCAGACTGAAGAAGAGCTCGAAGGTATTAGTTTCGGGTGCTGCTGTGGCCGGAAAGTAAATTGCTGATATTTTCCAGCTTCAGTGAGGTTCCTGTTGCGGTCCCAAGAGGTGAACGTGGCGCGGTTTGCGGAGTGTTGTTGTAAATTTAGGCGCTGATTAAACTTCTAAATAGCCCTGTACAAATGATTGAATCCTTGCCGATCTACTAGATAAAATGGGCTTCTTTTATTTGAAGTCACACTCGACGACGATATTTGGTATTCCCAGACATGAACTGGCAAAGCGCCACTAGATAAGTACAGAAACTATTAACCATAAATAAAATCATTGCACTATCAAGGGAAAAGAATCCGGCAGCACTCAGTGTGATTTTGCATTGAAAGGCCTGGTTGGCTAAAGCCAAGAAGTCTTTCCCGATGTTCGATGCGCGACCAATCATGCAGTCCTCTTCCGATTTTTCGTAGTGATTGTAGCATATCGCAATGGTTCTCTTGCCTTCTCGCCGCAACTTTTGTCCAATGATCGACAGTGTTACCAGGTAGCTCTTGAACAAGGCGATTACAAGAAATGGTTCGCAATCAACTAAATAACACTCACTAGATGTGGAAATATGTAGATCAATCGGCCGACAACATCGACCAGATCCATTGTTTCGAAATAATACATTCTGCCGAAAATGATCTGGGACAATATTCCCAGTACAAAGCATATGATGGTGAACACAGAAAACATAATTGGATAACCGAACAAATCGTTGAAGTCGGCTACAGCCTGTATTAGTTGGATGTAGATCTGGATATGCGGCCTGAGGCTGTCGAAATGTTGAATCTTTTGTAGTTTTTTATTGAAACGCCTGTGAAATTGCAGGAGTTCCCAAGCGATCCAGCAAATTCCCACTAACAGCAGTTCAAGCCGTTGATACATCCAAACGCTTATAAGTATCAGTATTGCAAGTTTGCTTGAGTTTCTGAAGACGTACTCTACAGCCACGTTTCTGAGGATAATCAGCACATAGGCGACAATGAGAATGCAGGCCGCTAGCACGCTGTTTCTTCTCCATTGGGCGACTTTAGCCAGGAATGTATTTGCATGCAGTAAGTTATCCAGTTTGCTTCGATTCCTTAGGGCTATTCCGGATATGGAGATGTTGCATAAGAAAAGGAACACATCATAGAGACTCCCGGGTATTTGGATCACCAGCGGATTACCAAGCGATGCTCGCCACACTATGTAGCCGAATTGGGAGAATGAGAAAGCAACCAGCCAAAGCACTTCATAGACCCGATAACTTAGTCTTCGGCTATATTTTTGACCACCTGGCAGAGAATAGAAAGTGAGAAGCACAGAAACTGAGAAAGCCACAAACTTGTTGGCCATTTTTACGGTGATCTTTCACGCAAATGACCGAACAGCGAGATGTTGAAAAGCTTTTTGGTAAATGATCGCAAGCCGCCCAATGCTCATCAATCATTGTAAGGCATCTGATTTCGTTTAGTAATGAGCTATCAAATCAGGTAAGTGCAGTTAAGAGTGGGTAAATTTAATTGCGTCGTTTTAGGTGGATAAAAAAATATAAGTACTTACGCATCGTTTTGGGTTTTTTAGAGCAAAACGCCCCAGCAGGAATTATGGAGAGTTTAGAGGTGGACTGAGGTTTTTCTTTGCAAATCTTTGTTTCTTGCTTCGTGCACTTGGTCCAGATGAGTGGTCATTTTTTGCATGACTCTGCAATTAATACGATCAGTTTTCCAGAAACTAGCTTTGAGGGATTTCGGGCAGGAAACATAAAAAAATATGAGTTGATTCAATTACACTTAAACATATCTAAGCAAAAAGTGACTTGCAGGTAAACAGAGCGTTTTTCCAATTAATTTTCCCAAATACGGTTTCAAAATGTTTTATTTCCAATCGTCACTTTGCTGGCACTTTTCTAGTGCTTTTCTACATGAACTGCCAAATGGCTACCAGATAAGTACAAAAAGTATTAACAACAAATAAAATGGTCGAACTGTCCAGGGAGAAAAACCCGGCAGCATCCAGGGCGGTGCTGCGCTGAAAGACCTGATTGGCCAAAACCTGGAGTTTCTCCTTGGTTTCCGAAACGGGGCCAATCACGTAGCTTATATCCGATTTCTCCGAGTAACTGAAGCAAATCTCAATGGTCTTCCTGACTTCTCTTCGCAACTTTTCTCCAAGGACGGACAAAGCTATTATGTAGCTCTTGAATAAAGCAGCTATTGATTAGCACGAAAAATAGCAATTGACCAGAAAAACTCACTAGATATGGAGCTAAGTAGACCAAACGGCGGACGACGTCGCTAGTATTTAGTCGTTCGCAAACATCTGCGTTGCTGGAAATCATCTTGGACAATATTCCCAATGCAAGGCATAAGATGGTAAAAACCGAAAACATAATCGGATATCCGAACAAGTCGTTAAAGTCTAATACGGCACGGCACAGTCGGTTGTGAACCTGCAAATGTGGGCGAAGGCTGTCGAAGCCTTGAATCTGTTGCAGCTTTTTATTGAAATCGCCGTGATACAGTTGCAGTTCCCAAGCAATCCAGCAAATTCCCACTAACATAATTTCTAGTCGCTGAGCCAGCCAAATGCTTATGAAAGCCATAAATATTTCTAGAATGTTTGAGGTACCAAAGTTGGATAGTACAACCTGGACTCTAAAAAAAATCAGTACAAATGCGGCAGCGATAAGAAAAACCGCAAACACTCTGCTTCCCTTCCTTTGAGTATTTCTTGCCAAGCATTTCATCGCATGCAGCAAACCATCCAATTTATTTCGATTTTTCAGCAAAACTGTGGATATCGAGAGATTGCAGAGCAACAGCAACACATCATAGAGCGTCCCCGGAATCTGCATCACTGAAGGCTTTTGGAGCGAGATTCGCCACACAATGTAACCGGATTGAGCGCACGGGAAAAGAAGTATCCAAAGCCATTCATAGAGCCGATAGTATGGCCTGAATCTCGGGTTTTGGATAACTTGCAGACAATAAAGGCTTAGAAGCAAGTAAAGCGGCAATGACACGATATTGTTGCGCATTTTTACGGTGATTTATCACGCAACTGACCGAACAGCGAGATGTTGAAAACCTTGTTGGTAAATGATTCCGAGCCGCTCATTACTCATCATTGTAATCAATCTGATTTCGTTTAGTAATGAACTATCAAATCAGGTAAGTGCAGATTGCATGAAAAAATATACGTATGTTCCGGAGTTTTTAGACCAAAAGTTGCCAGCAGGAATTATTGAGACCTTAGAGGTTGAACTGAGGTTTTTCTCTGGAAATCTTTGATTCTTGTTTAAACTTCTTTCACTTGGTCCAGGTGAGTGCTCAATTTTTTGCAAGCGCGTGGCGGGTCTGTTTAGGATGGGCACATTTTTCCAGAGGAAGTTTAGTTGAATTTGTAGCCGGGACTGCACTGACCGATAAACCAGCTTTGCTGCTTCCGAAGCGAACGATGATTTAAACAGTGCGCGGTTTTAAGAGGGCGGCAAATTTGGTCGCTGGATATGAATGCGCTTGTTCCGATAAGTGCACTTAAAAGTAGGTAAATAGAAGAGAAGAAAACGTTTTTCAGTCATTCTTTCCGCAACTATTAATGTTTTTAATTTTAGTCTCTAGGAATACTTAACATTATTTTCACATGAGCTCTTGCTGTCACTTTTGGACTTTTATAGTGTTCGCTTTCGGGGATTACGTAGGAAAGTACGAAGTTTCATCACTATTTTTGATAGCGAAAAAATCACTTTTATCCATTACAATGACAATTTACCCTTCCTGTCATTATTCTATTTGCGAGTTCAACTACCGATGGTGGCGCTGTAAAAGTCAAATTACTTGTTGCCGAGACTTGTTTATTTATTGGAGTTGATGACAATTATAACATAAAACAATACTTACTCACTTTTAGATCCGTTTCTATTTCTTTAAAATCTTGCAAAAGTTGATTAGGACGAAACAAAACTCAATGAACTCAATGAAATCACAAACACCAATGTCAACAAAACAAGTGTCAAACTACTAGTTAACGTGTAGTTATAAGTTTAGCCACCAGGGGGGCGTTTGGACTTTTGAACTCGCGAATTAAATTTTCAACATCCGGTGTGGAAAGTACGCACGCTTCCGACAACTTGACTGTTTGTCTCCGACTGTCAGTACAATGTTTTCAAAGCCGTTTTTCTCAAAATCTTATACCTTTTCCCTGCAATTTTCCACCGAGGATCAAGAAAAATAGTATCGGTAGAACTTCACGCGGTGCCGATACTTCGTCTTGCGTACTTCTTCGTAATTGCGTACTATTTTTAGCTTTCAGTCAGCGAAGCAAACCAACGCTTGGCTGGCAGTAAAAAAGCGCTGGAAAATGAAAGGAAACGTTTCACCATTTGAAATGTATTGTAGACAGTTAAAAGGCCTGGAAGGTACACATTGTTATATAATTTTTACGTTTATTAATCTATCGATCTAACAATAACTTTAAACATGTTTTGCAATTACACTAAAAAAATGCAGTATTGCTCTTAGTAAACGGTACATTCTTCATCTCTATATAAAAAGCTTATAAAAATAACTTTCTAGATATAAATCATAGATTATTTTTCCAAAGGCAAGTCTACATCACTTCGAGATTGGTCGCCAACCTCCTACCGAATTCGGTGATTTGCAATGGAAGACACAAGTGTGAATAAAACCATGGCATAAACAGGGAGTAAGGCAAATTCAAGGCACGCGACAAATAATAGAATCTAAGTTAAGTTTGGCCGAAGACAAGGATACTATGGAGGTTGGTTGCCACCTTTCCACCTTTTGCGACAATTAATCTAAATTGTATACGTTAGAAAAGAACGCCAGTCTATATCAAGGTTAAAGGGCTACAAAATTAGTTAAGGATTATTTTCACATCGATTGAAATTATTACAACACGTAACAACAAAATAGTTAAACAGTTACAGATCAAACCATCAACATATGTGATATGGTAAAATTTCACTTTCCGTACAGTTGTTTGGACACATTTTGTGCTTCCTACATTAAAGTATTAGTTTCAGTTAAAACAACCGGTTATCGACATTGAACATTAAAATTAATCATTCAATAAATACGAATTCTGTTAACGATAAAATGAACACAAAGGGACATGGGGGTTTACTCGTTATATCAAATTTAGTTGGGTTTTTCGTGTTGATCAAATGACAATGAACTGTACTTTCACAGTGATAAAACCTATATAATTTTCGAGACTAGCACACTCGCTTGCATTTCAAGTGCATTTTGAAGAATTTGCGAAATCTAATACATAGTAATTTAAGCTCGAGTACAGTTCGATTCATTTTAAAACGCCCTTTTCTATTTTAGATATTTCCAAACAAGAGCGTTTCGGCAGTAGGGAAGCATCTAAAATATTAAGGAACGCCCAAGTAAATACAGCAATTTAAGCATAAGCATACCACGGTTGCCTGCGAACCCATCTTAGCCGACCATGGGTTTGGGCATGGATTTTCACGCTGGCTCCTTCAGCGGCTCTAACAGTTTCTTTGACGCTTTGCATCAAATTCTGCGCGTTTCCTTCCAACATTTCGGTCGCTTCTCTGTCCTCTTCAGAGCCTGAAAAATCGCGATGCAAAATCCAAACTAGCCAAGCATGTGAGTGAATACCTTGCGAACCCAACATTGTAGCCTTCACGGTGCTCAGAATCTTCAACTGCGTGGCAATAGTTGGTATTCGCTCGCACACTTGAAGCAAATTGGTTCTGATCCTCTTGTCCGTACATTCTCTTGCGAGTTGCTTCGCTATTCTGGTGGCATCAGCACTCGCATCTGCTATGGCCTTGGCAGTGGCAATCAGCTCACGTTTTGAACCTTTAAAATTGGGTTTTCCGGGTTAACATTCATAGGCTTTAAGGCGGTTAAAACAGAGGGCTTCAGGAAAGGCTCGCTCTTGATACTTAAAACCTAACGAGCCGAGCCTGATCGGTGCTTTGACCAAACATCAAAGGGATTTTGCAGCGGATCAGGCTTATTTAAGCATAATAGTACCTTTATCATCGTTGTGAACGAGTTCGGAAAGTCGAGCCATCAACTTGGCCATTCTTTGAGCGGCCGCGATGAGTTCGTTGTCTTTGGCCGACCATTGGCGCACTTCTCTATGTAAATTGTGGGCGGCCACCTAAAACACACTCAGCATTCAATCAACATCTCCATTAATTAAGTTTTTTCCTACCATAATAGGCTGGCTGGGATTGGGAATGGTCTTGAACACGTCATCCTCGTCGTCTGTTTCTGGAGGAGGAGGACGCAATGGGGCGCCATCGTAAGGAAGCGGAGGCCTTGGAGGCGCTTGTTCTTCAAGTAAAACAATACGAATTAAATTCCCCGACTAAATTTGCCCGCGGAAATAGTTTGATAAGCAACGTAACATACCATCCTCTAAAATGTATTCGGGAATGAAGCTGTAAAATCCTGAGTGCGCATGAAACGAAGATGTTAGTAGAATTAACAAACAACACTGAAACTGGCCAGGAGCCGTTCAACAAGCAAGCGTTTTATGTGCAGCCAAAGCGAACCAAACAACACTGGAAAGGAGTCGAGCTGATGCCATCAAAGATTCATGAAAACTGGTAAGAAGTAGGTAATTCTTCGGGGGTTTTTATCGTTGGAGACAAAACAGCCATGCCTAATACAAATAACCCAGCAGCGGCTTGATGGTGCAGTTTTCAAAAAAAAAATGCATCTGGGACTTGAAAGTACAAATGTAACCGGATTTTTTAAATTAATAGCTGTGGTTTACCTGAGGTCGATTTATATGAAGGCACTAGCTCTTGCATAAGAACATCAGAGTTGTCCCCTAAAATATACAACGGATACATATTGAAGAACCTCGACTGGTTTAACCCTTTCATTTAACTTTCTGTGACTGATTATTACTTTCTAAAATTAGGATCAATAAGTACCTCTAGCCCACTTTGGCAACGGGCTAACAGGCCTTCCGTAGTGTTGATTGGGGCTATATTGGCCCCCATAAAATTCCGTTCCTGGGCTGGGTGCGTCCCTCAAAGATGACCCAACTACAATTGTTATGTGAGAAGGACAAAAAGCAGTTTTTATGCCAATTATCACAGAGAATTTTTATTGTGATGGAGTTAAAATCCCGGGACTTTTGTATAAGCATGTTTGGCTGTGCATAGAAAAGTGTTAATTAAAGGAAATTAACTGTCGCAAAGCTGAAATGAATTCATGCAAATTTGTACAACACGTAAGTGCAGAACATTTTAACTAATTGTGCTATTAATTTTCTACTTTGGTGATTTTTGGCTTGATGTAAAAACAACTGTTTGCCTTCCCAATTCGGTAAGTAAAACAAGCGAGTGTTTAGTCTACGAACAGCAAAGAAAACGGACATACAATAGATAGTTGCTGAAAAAGGTGGAAAATTGTGATAATTAATCAGAGGAATTTGCTAAAAACGTTTAAAATAACCCTCCTCCCTAATAAGTAGGAAGCGTTAGCAAATTTCTGGAATTATTATCGTAACTTCACTGGAATGTTCTCAAAAACATATTCAGGGATCATTAACTTCAGATTAAATAAAACTGAGAATACATTCCTTTTCTTGGATATATCTTTAGCAACATTCCACATTACTTTGTGCTAGAAGGAAGTAAATAAAACCCATAATACCTTTTTCTACAAAATATTGATTCGAAGGTCGTTCTGAAAAATATTAGAAAGTAATGTTAAAATCATTATTCACAGGAGTCACCAGAGCCAGATTAGAAGACATAAATGAAGAAAAACATGCGATTCTTACCAATGTGAAGGTTGTTAATGTCGGGAAGTGGCGGCAACTCAGGACTGACCTGGACGGCGCCTCTTACTTGACCGACAGCATTTAGCAACTGGTAAGCACAAAAAAATCATAAGGGAAATAATGATCAATATGATCATAATAATCCAAGTTTGCTTACCGCCTTATTGGACTCTCGCCATCTAGACACTGCGTTATGATCAGCTGGATTAACGGCTACAGACTTAGCATCTTGAACCATGGGAGGAACCGCTAAAAGGGCAAATAATCGGTGATTTATACAAGGTTTAACTAATACAATTTCCGAGAAAAAATGTTTACCTCCTTGAAGAGCATCCGAAGCTCTATTCAATTCGTTGATAAAATTGGGATCTTCAGAGTTATCCGATTCCTGTTTGGCCACCAAAAGAACGCGATTGGCCAAGCGTGCAATTGCCGAAGTGTTATCGACCATCTTCTGCGGCTGACGATTTTTGATGGCTTCTTCGCACAAAAAACTGTGTTTCTTCATTTGCTCCTCTGAAACTCGACGTTACTTTCTGCAATTCGCACACTATGTAGGTTTTACCTGAGGCCTTAATAAAATCGGCGGAATCTGTAGCCTCATCGCAGAGATTCCTCATTTTTGTTACAGTGTCAGCGTATTGTTGTCGAAGATTCTCGAAATGCTCATCTGCAGCCTTACTCGACGGATAATTCATGCGGATGCTTCCCGCAGAAATTAATTGTGGTGTTAGGCTTTCCACCTGACTTGCCACGCTACTCAAGGCTTCCGCAAGCTTCTTATTGCCACCACTGCCACCTGAAAACACATTTCAATATTCAACAATTTCGATGCTGTTGCAGATTCTGTACCTGCAGCGACCATCCGCGCGGTTTTAACCGCCCGGTTGCTGAAATTCTGCAAATTGGACGCTTTATCGGAGAAGTTTTGTTCGCGATTTGGGGTTCCTTCGGGCGCCAAAACCGCTTCAGTGAACAGCTTCAACGGCGTCACAATGTCGATGAAATCTTCCACGACCCGATTGGTGACGGCTTGTTGAATTTTCTCTTTCAATTCGTGCAATTTCTGCGACAATCTAAAGCCAAGAAAGATCGCTTTAGAGTCCATTATCTTTTTGCAATTGGCTTACCTTCGAGCAATTTCATGCGCTTGGGGAGTGTTTCCCTTGCCTTGGGCGCACAGGTCGGCTAGCTGGCGGGACAGCGAGTCGACTTCGTCGCAAAGTTGCAGAATTTCCGCCTTTTGGACGCCGGGAAGTCCATCGGCCACCTGGAATTACAAGCAGACTTTGAAAGGACGAAAGCTGGTTTAAAGGAAATTTCTACCTTGCGGCCTTCTTCTACAATGGCATTTATGGCGCGACGGCCTAATCCTTTGTCGTCCTGGCCTGGATTCGATAGCCACTTTCTGGCTTGCTCCAATCTGAGGAAAAATAAACAGTTAGTTTTAGTCATTAACCGGTTGCAGATCAGCTGCTTACCTTCCTTGGACCGTATGGGCGGTTTGCTGCAGGCCTGCTTTGTCCACGTTGATGATGGCAGTATTAACCGCTTGTTGGAGTTGGCCCAATTTTTCCTTAATACCTGGAATTGGCAAGGAGTGAACATATGAATTAAGAAGTATTTCTGGGTTTACCCCTGGCCAACGACTCAGCTTGCGGGGAGGCGCCTTTTCCATCCTGGCGCAGTTCACACAATGCATCAGTCATCGTTGTTAAATCAGAGCAGAGTTTGTTGATGTTGTGGGCATCTTGGGGTAAGCACCTAATCACATACTCGCTTGAATTTTTCTCCAGACAAAACCTGTTTAAATGCTCACCGTTCAGCGACCTTTTGGGCGTCTTCTATAATCTGTCTTAACGATTTCTCGCCCACGCCACCTCTAACTGCATTTGGGTCCTAAATAACACCATTATATAATTACAAACAACGTTAAGTTATTCGAATGATTGCTTACCAACAGCCAATCACTGGCAGCGTTCAGCTTATTCTGGATGGCGTTTTGCAGCTTTTTCAACACCGTTAAATTGTCCAGATCGCTTTGTTCTTCATCATAGCTGGTCAATTGGAGCACGCTAAAACGGACTTTGAAGGTTTTCCAAAACGCACTGTTTACGAACTTACCGGATTATTTCATTGATTTCATCGGTCATCCTTTGGGCCAAGTAGTTGCGGTTTTCCGCTGCCTCATCGGCGCCTTTTCCTTCTTGCGACACGATGTGGATGTAGATTTTCATTGAACAGATCAATATGGGGGCCAGTGTTTTTACTTGCTCCAGGCATCTGACCAGAATTTCCGAATGCACCTGAAAATTGCCAAAAATATATACACATTTCTTATGATTTTAGACACTGTTATGCGATGAAATGGGCTGAAAATCCTCCTCGAACTTGCCTGATGGGTAAGTTCCTTTTCTCTGTCGCTTACTTCGCGCGATACGCGGCTTAAACAGGGGCTCAAATCGCGCAGGAATTGCACCAATTCGTCCAGAGTTTCAATCACTTCGGCCACTGCGAGATAATCGAGCACCCGGTGGCATTCTCTGATGATTTTTCGCACTTCGGATTCGTCAAAGCACAATAGCAGAGCCGATGTTGCCTGAATAAATAGCGCGCTATTAGCTACACTGGGTGATAAGTTGAGAAGAAATAAGGGCGGGAAATTAGTGAACACTCTGTAAATCAGACGGATTTTTTTGGTTGAACATACCTGTAAAATCCCTCCGCTTCCTTCAATTAACAGTTTTCTAGCCGGAGCTGAACAGGGATCGACTTTCAGTCGGGAACTGGCGTCTTCCAATAATCGGGCAGATCTTTCGACACGTATTAAGGCTGCTGGCATGTCTTGGCGTAAAATGGGATCATCCGAGCTGTTAATGGTGTCCCTTCCGACCTGAAGAAGTCGAAGAGCAATGAAGAACGATGCAAAACCCCAGTCTTCAACTTACCTTGACCAGATTTGAAACTGCACTGCTAACGGTGCGTACAGGCTGCTCCAAATCTGGCATAGGAATGCCATCTTCAGCTTCTTCATGTAGAATAACGAGTTTGGATACCTGGAGAGAAGAAGCGTTTTGGTTTTGTGTGCGATTGTAAGTGCCCATGGGGCCGGAATGTGATGCAATGATCGGGAGTAGACATCATTTGTTTAGAAGAAATTGGGCTGATTTATATGCAAAAAGAAGAAACGTGCTGGTTGTTTTTCAGAGAAAAACGTTGGAAATATAAAAAATAAACCGATAAATCGTCCGGAGTAATTAGAGAATGGTTGCTATGCGGTGCAGTATGGATAAGCATGTAAGTAATTTTAAAGTTCAATTTTAATGCATTTTGGGATCATATTACGAAGAGAAACAAGTGCGATAAGAATTTATGACTAAACAAATCGGTTTTTCCAAGTACAACTGTGTCCAGTTAAGAGCAGTAGGTAATTTATTTACAGGCAGTTTGCCGAATTATTTCGCTAGCTTTTCGGGCTTTTAGGCCCCAGCGGAGAATAATTTTTTATGACGTTTCGCAATGTATCTTCAATTTGGCAATTGATTGTGAATCTGATTTTCAGAAGGCAGAAGAGGTTGAAGCTGAACTTTTCTTGAAATTCTCCTTTCTCCTAATGCAAATTTTCTCTGTGGAGAATCAAGCTCCATCCGTCCAAATTATTTTCTTAGTAAGTTAGTTTCGTCTTCGAGCACGCTGGAAATTATTGCGGATTGTGGCTTTTTCGGGTAATGTTTGGTGTTATTTGTTGCTTGCTAAATGTGCAATGACGACGATGGAGTTGGGAGCGATTCTTGAAGTAAAGTGACAAGAAAATAGGGGTTTGGTTGTTTTTTTTTCTTTTCATTGTAGTTTAGATGTTGAAAACCTCTGTGTTGTATGCAATAGTTTCGCAAAGACAGATACAAAAAAACTGAAAGAGATCAGAAAATTCTTAAATTGACCAAGAAATGCAAAAATGTGTTCGGTCGAAGTCAGTGACGCACCACAAAAAGCTCGGGTGGGTAAAAGGGGGTATGCGTCTAGAAAAAAGAACCCCTTGTAGATTTTCACAACCAGTCGCTTTGCCTACGGGTAGAGGGTATAAACATTAGCCTACGTTAAAAATTTTAGCAAAATATCTCATGAACTGTAGGAGCTATACAACATTTTTTTGAAACTTTAACACCCTGTATCTTGTTAATCATGGGCCTAAGAAAAAAACTGGAATGGAAACCCGACTTGTTTTGAGGTCCTCTGATGCCCCTGCTCTGTGTCCGTAAAGTTGTGAATCACCCTGTATAATCGCACAAAAATGTTAAAAAGAGGATCAGACTCAGAAGTTTCCCGTTTGCTTGCAGTAAAATTTCGAAATTTCCCAATAAAACTGAAGACATAAAAATGGTTGCTATGCCATAAAGCTTTGTTAGGCACGTAAATGAGCCTACCAATCAAATGTTAATTCATTGGTGAATCATGTTGCCCAAAAAAAATTGGAGATAAAACAATTGATAGCTAAACAATCTAGTTATTCGTGGGTGTAGATGGCACCTGCTGGACTAATGAAATTATTCACGCCTAAATGGGGGGCTCAGCTATGAATGAAAATGACCTAACCTTATTTGGTAACTACTGTTGACATGTAGTTTAGCCAAAGGCAAACCAGCTGATTTAATCTTAGTTAATCGTATTGGTAATGTTATGGTTGGAGTTCCTAATTTGCTGGCATTCAAATCGTCTTGAAGCTGAATGAAATGCATTTTACATGGATTTTACGTCTATTTTTGAGCGAAACGCTGACCACATTGGCTAATAAGGCATGAACACCTTGAGAAGTCGTTCCTGCTGTTGCTTAATTTGTCATAAAATTATGAAAATTGACCAACGCCTACTCATTTGAGCGCGATCCAGACAATTTCCGTCTTCCTCTCGTTGGTTTAGCAATGCCTTATCAACAACTCAGTTCCGATATGAACAGCCCGAATGAGTAAGGCTTTATTTTTAAAATACATTGATAAACAAATCAAGTTACCTGTTGTGCAACGGGCTCTAAAATAGATTCGATGGTTTTTGTATGAAAAACTGGCATCTTGACTTCTGGACTAATTCACCTATTTAGTCAATTTGTTCACTTTTTCTTAAATATACACTCGCAATAATTCACACTTGACGGGATTGGTAATCTGACGAAAATCGAGCGATTGTTTTCTATGAAGACATTTACACCCAACACCGATTAATAAACAGAAGAAACTGAAAATCTAAAAATAGAATACGAACACATAAGAATAATAAGATCTTAACCTACTTGATTTGGGTTCCGATTTGCGCTTGCCCGTCGTAGTGCGCTTTCTTTAATCCGTTCTTATTCTTGGACTTTGGTGCATTATAAACTAGGCGCTATTTTCGCAAAAAAACTAATTTTACAGAAAAACTAAATATTTGAATTAACGAGATTTGTTTGAGGTATTTTCTGAACTGTTCTGGTATATCGGGAAAGATAGACGAAGATAGGGCGGTTTCCATGGCGATTAATATATTGTGCTCGCTCGTGATCATTGCGACGAAGACATTCGAATGCGCTCGTCCTCTTTGAACTAGTTACGAGGGGAATTTTAATTTGCTTCATTTATGTTCAAATATTTTACGAATAGGGCACATTTTGAAATGTATTTCAGGTCCCGTTATTATTTTTGTCAACGGAAATTTTCTGTGAAATACTGAGCCAGAAAATTGGTTTTAATGGTTTCAGGTAGATTTTCTTATTAACAGTTTTAATAAGGACTAGATTAAATATTTAAGAGTAATTTTTTAAATTAAGCGTCAACGTACCGCTGAAACTTCATATGTAATCGGAAATAAAAAATGTGGAAAATTATAAAAGAAAATGAAGCTCTTTTACAAATTAATAAAATTAGTTTTAATATAATATTTGTAATGATATATATGCAGTGAACAAAGATGGCGCGTAGATTCCGTTGTATTCATCCACAGATCACAAAGTCCTCTGTTACCTGTACTGTCATCTGTCTCGAATTGTTTTTCCGGTTTGTAGTTTTGCGATACCTACTTGAAATTAATTAATTATTCTTAGCTTTATCCACCTTTTACAAAGTACCCTTCGCTACACTTTCACCGCAGTTAATCAACTTACTAGTTTTAGTCACAAAATGGAAAAATCGGAAGTGCTTCTGACAGCTTGCCAGTCTGCTGAACAGTTCTCAGCATGTCTTTGGGACTGCAAAACGAAGAACGTGCTAAAAACGTACAAAAATGGGGGCCCTGCGGCCCCTAAGAGCCTATCGGTTGTCGGGGACTACATTTTCACTGCAGAAGCGGCAAAGCCGTTGCTGCACGTGTGGCCATTGAATAGCCAGGAAATTGATAAAAATATCAGGTAAGTTGCCGGCAAAAGCTTCTAGCAGATTTTCTCTGCCACAGAATTTAGCAAAATGCATTTGTTAAGACCGCAAGGCATTGTCCATTTGAACAGGCACAGCTTATGCTACATGTGATTTTGTTCGTATTTAAAGCAAGATTGTTTTGAGAAGTTTTTTTCACATTAAAGCTTAGTTGAAAATTCGGGAACGTAGCTACTTTTTCATAGCATGTAATTCCTCTAGGTAATTACCATTGGGTTGGAATTTGATTTAATTTTTATTTCCTCAAGCAAATAAGTTTACCTTTTTTAATTCATGTTTTTTTGGCAACTTTCAGGCTTGTTTTACCGGGAGCGGTCACATGTTTAGCAGTTTGTCCCCAAAACCACTATTTGGTAGTGGGCATCTCCACTAAGTTGTACATTTGGCAGCTCAACTCTGGAAAACTGCTATCAATTCAACAGAGACACTATCAACCAATCTCATGTGTAGAAATCTCTAGTGATAGCGAATACGTGATAGTAGGAGGTGACGATGGACTTTTGGTAAGTTTTATCTTACTCACTCACTTAGATAAATGTCTTAGTGAATAAATTCACTGTTTAACCAATTTTTTTTCAGGTAGTGTATTTCTTAGCTGATTTGGTTTCGATAAATCACAGTCTATTGAATCAGAAGAACATTGGACAAGTAGAACCAGTCTATACTAAAAATGATCATAGCATGCCAATACGGGATATACATTCAGGTAATAACTCTAGTTTTAATTACATTCGAACATTAAAAAAAAAATCTTCAGAAAAATCCACACTGATCCAAAAAAAAATCGAAATTTGCACACTGAACTTTATTCGCTCTTCTATTCTCTTTAGTAAGACTTAGTTTTTATTTCCAGGATCACTAGGACGACACTCAAGATTTGCAACATGTTCCGCGGACCAAACTGTGCGCCTGTACACCTTATCAAGTGGCGATAACAATCTTACTTTGGTGTTTAATGAGGACGTTACATCGGTACTGTTCGACTCGCCCTGTTGGAATCTATACGTAGGAACAAATTCTGGCATTGTCAAACAGTGTAGTCTGAAAAATCCGCCCCGAAGCCTTACTCACCACATTGGACGAAACGAGAGTAAAGACTTTATAGGTCACAAAGGAAAAATTATCGGCATGGCACTAAATTTCTCCAATAGCATTTTGGCGACGGGCGCCGATGACAAAATCGTGATCATCTGGGATATTTTGAGCCAGCAAATCTCGCGACAATTGGAGCATCCTGCGCCAATCACCAACCTCAAGTTTGTGCCAGACTTCGCGAATTTCTACGTGCAGAATTTGAAACCCCAGTTGATTTTCAAGCCGCTCGAACGGAACGTTGAAGCGGACTCTGATAACTTTGTTGTTGCCCAAGTGCAAAGCGAAGATATCGAATTTTCCGACGACGAAAACATCTTGGAAAAGCAGCTATCAAGGAAATCCTTGGAGGAGCAGAATGTAAACTTGAGGATTGTTAACTCACAATTGTACAGAGCGGCATTGGAAATCAGCAAGAAATATCACATTCAAAGGACCGAAGCGCCGAAGACAAATGGGTGTTAATGTGGAATAAAAATTGTTGCTACTGCCTATAGGAACCGTGTTTTCACGCCAAACAATTTGTCCCAGCCCGAAACTACATCCCTGCATTCCCTGCTCCGTTCGAATTAGCTCCTAAATATCTTTGCGGGGAAAGGATGAGCTAATCGCAGTTTGTCAACCATTTTCAATGAGAACTGATAAGCTGAAAGAGAAAATATTCGTACTGATACTAACTTCCTTCTCCAGATGCTATTATCGTTTCGATAGTAAAATGAACATCCGCTCTAAGTGATAGCTGAAATTAAAATGCGTTTCAGGTTCAGTATTTCAAATAACACCCAATATTAATCAGTTCTTCAATTTAAGAATGTGCTCGTTTTAAGGGTTTCATCATTAGCAAATATGAAGTTGTGTGTAATTTGTGTGTGCGTGTTTGTTTTGTTTGTTGCAAATTTTTCATGGGGGCATTCAAGTAAGTGTATATTTTTTTGTTTGTGCGCTGTTTTTTTGATTTAAATCAAGATTGACTACGATTCTTCACTATGACTTAGGTACTATCATAGATGCACTAGTTTCAGTTAATATTAGAAACAGAGCAACTATGTAAGGTCAGTACACGAGATTGGCGCAAATTTCTAGTTCTAGTTGAAAAGTTACTTCTTACATCTTGGAAGCCACATTATTGACGGTGTCGATAACGTTTTCGTTCAAGTATTTATGGCAATAAATTGCCATTTTTTTAACGAAATTGTAATCACTAAAGTTATGTGTTTTTTTGACAGGTACGATTATTTAGTTAATTAACAGTTGGTTTGGCATATCAGTGTCCCACTAAGGCTCTTTTTATGTTGCAGCGTGTAAAACTCCAACTCTCCGATTCGGACGAATACGATCAAGGCAAAGGGGCAAATCCGTGAAGTTTCTGTGCAACCTAGGATTCCAATTGGCTGGAGATAGAACAGCATTTTGCATTAATGGCTCTTGGGATGTGCCCATTCCTAAGTGTGTTCGTAAGTAAATTGCGTGAATTTGGAAAATGCGGATTGTTTCGCAAACAAAAAAAAAACATTTTCGCTAGTTTTTCTCGTTGCGAGACATCAACGATGCGTATTTTTTTCGTAAAACGTTTCAGTTTGTTGTTTAAATTAGTGATTGTTTCGATATTTTCTTCTGTTGAAGTCAAACCAACAGATTATTTTAGCTGTGGATAATAACAGCATTTGGTTTAGGTCCATCATGCGCCAAAAAAGATAATGTTTCACCCAAAAACGGAGTGGCTTTGCCTTCACTGAATGGGGCCGTACTGATGTTTTACTGCCAGCAGGGTTACGAGATAAATGGGCCCGGAACAATTTACTGCGATGGTTTTCAATGGGACAATCACGTGCCGTCGTGCATTCGTAAGTTCGCATTAAGTATTATAATCAGTTGCATTTTTAAACGAATGGCACTCATTCACAGGCAGGAAAATGCGTAGACAGAAAAATTCCCATTAAATGCAAGGAAAGATATAAGAGAATCTTGTTTCGGACTAAAGCCCAGTGCTTGCCAAGAGTTGCCAAAAAATAATTTAGTCTAATTTGAAAAAATCTGATTTTTTGGCGTAATTGAACAAACGTGTAAATTGAGAAAAACGCATTAATTTCAGCCGCGCATACAAAACCCAGTCTGTTTTGCGATTTCGAAAGTGACGATCTTTGCCACTGGACGCAGGATATAAATCACGATATGGATTGGGTGAGGGATAACTACCAAACTCCTACAGGAAGTTCGATGCCCACAGGGCCCAGTTTTGATCATACTTTAGGAGCTGGCAAAAATGGTAAAACAATGCAGTTTTTCATGTTTAATTCCAGTCTGTTTAATGGGGAGCATCAATTTCAGGTCATTACATGTACATCGAGTCGTCATCACGAAGGATAAACGATACTGCTCGACTCATTTCGCCGATTTTTGGCAAACTGGATGGCAGAGTGTGCTTGGAGATTTGGTATCATATGTACGGAAAGACAATAGGTAATGTCTTAATTTTACGATATAAATTTACCAAAAATACAAACTTTAGACCACTGCATTCTCTAAACGAATATAAATTGGATGGTGCTTGTTTTATCCAACAGGTACTCTAAGAGCGTACGTAAAAAAAATATCGGATCCTTGGCCTCTGAAGCCCATCGACGCAATATTCTCCGAGAGTGGAAATAAGGGGAACGTTTGGCTGAGGCAAATCACTGATATGGGGCCAATTCCGGAGGATTTCCAGGTGAGAGCCGCCAAAAACAGCATTTTCTATTCGTATTGAACGGAATGTTTCTTACAGATTATATTGGAAGGCGTGCGCGGCAATGGATATGTAAGCGACATGGCTGTAGACGATATTAGATTGATTCCAAATTGCAACATTGACGATTACATGGAGACTAGCACGTATGTAAAATTGAGCATTCAGTGGTACAGTGAAGGTACAACTTTGGGAAACTTTTGTTGTGGGAAAAAAATTAGTTTCGACAAAGCAAATTTTTGAAAAGTACCCTTCATAAAAGTGAAATATTCACTCTGCAGGTTCGGTCTCGAAAATTCCTCCTGAGCTTCTTTGTGATCCATTTCAAGGAGGCTTTGGGAAAGCACAGAGGAGATTGTCTTTTACACGGGCCGGAAAGTTTAGGTGTGCGCGCCATTTAATTTCGCCAATGCACATTTTTTTAAATTGCCCTTCAAAAAAAGTAAAATCTTCACTTTGCAGGCACATTTAAAAAAATTCTTCCTGAACTCTTTTGTACTGAAATTCGAGTGAAACCTTGGGAAACCATAGAGGAGAGTGTCTTGTACACCGGTTGGAAAGTTTCGGTGCCCGCTCCATTTAGTTTCGACAAAGCAAATTTTTGAACAGTGCCCTTTAAAAAAGTGAAATCTTCACCCTGCAGGATCAGTTTTAAAAATTCCCCCAGAACTCGTTTGCACTCCAATTTGACTCAAACTTTGAGAAAACTATTTGACTGCGACAAAAATATTTCAGCTTTAGAATCAGTTTAGCTATAGATTTGTGGAGCTTTGTGAAACTCGGTTAATTAGAGGTTTTTCAACTTAGATTTTTTTTATAGAGAGTTTGTGACAGCCTCCTCCGAAATTATTAAAACCATGGATACTTGCCAAAATCGTTGCGGTTATAAATCGTTTGGAAATGAAAGTGCATTCGTGATGGCTTGCGATTGCGATGATTTTTGCTATGAATCTAGTCGATGCTGCCCAGACTGGGTGGATATGTGCTTTGCAGGTAAGGAAACAAACATAATCCGGCTAGAATATCGCAAATCAAATTAATAAATAACACTCTTTTCTATTTTAGCATTCTCGACTACTGAAGAAAGTACAGCGCCTGAAGCAATAACAGAAGATCTTGCTAGACAAACAACCCGTATTCAGCACCTCCCTACGAAGTCGCTTTTTCCTTCATCAGTGCCCAGAAAAGTGAATACTATGCCAACTATAGTGATTTTGCAACCAACAACCACCCCAGCTGTAATAGAAAAAAAACTCCCAGGTAAAAACGACTCAAAGATCGCGTTTGTTAAACCGAAAAAACCGACGCCATCAATGACCTATCACGACGATGTCGAAGTTCCCATGAATCCCTTGAGCAATAATGAAATGCTGCCCGTGGAAAGCTCGCCCGCCCCCATAGAAGACAGCAACGATATAAATGCAAGCAGCATGCAGGAAAGGGAGGAGGATGTGGAGGACATAACAAACCAAAAAGATTATCCCTTCAAAGTGCTGGATGAGAGCTCAGAACATGTGGGGGAAATCAAGACGGAGCTAAAACAAACCCAAACAGAGGGAACCAACATTCGGGCGATTCTATTGACCATTGCTATAGTGGGTGGTGTTATTATGGTGGGCATTGGTGCCGGTGTGGCTTTAATTAAGTTGAAATTCCTCGGCAATAGAAGGATTAATTCTGGCCAAGGGGACAGTCAGAGCGATGTGCGGTTTTTGACAGCTGACGAAGTATTAGATTTTACGCTGGACAGAGAGTATGATGATTTGTGATATTGCAAGATGAAGAATTTTGCTTGGGTGTGATTAACTGAGGGCCTGAGAACTAACTCGAAAAAGAACTGTTTACGCATCATCCCCGTCTCATCAGATGAGAATGTACGTGTAAAAGGTAGTAACAGTAAAATTAATTTATTCTCCTTTAGCAATAGGAACTTTACATATACTGGGTTGCGTAGAATGATGTATTGATTATTTAGTTGGCCATTGGTACTTATTTTTTGATAATTTGTGGCTTAAAATCAGGAGCAAGCACCTTTGAGAGTAAGTCTGCATACATGTCTAGTCGTTGTGTCATCTGAAAAACCGATAAAATATTACCTAGTGTATTATTGTGATTAGTGATGAACTCACCTGAAATCCCCAGTGATCCTTCACTTGTCTGCACATATTCAAATCAATCTCCACCACTAGTAGGCCGTTATTTATTCGAGATAAACCCTGCAACATGCACAGATTACACCAAATTAAAGCGCAATTTTTCAGTAACTTACAGGAGTCCTGGATCCATTCGGAGCGGCCACATAGCTTGACCCATAAAAATGCCCAAAGTCTTTATGGGCAGGTTTTCCATTGCCGGAAGTAAATTCGTTTTCGAACACTTCAGTTCCAACTCGGTTGATGGCACAGGTAAAGTATCCATTCGCTATAGCGGCATTTCGACATTCAATCCCCCACAAAGGTTCACTTAGGTCACCAACCTAAATCAACGCATATTTGATCAATTTCTTGAACTGAGTTAATCTCTACTTAATAAGTACTCACAGTAGCTGAAGGATTAAACACTATTTCTGCCCCATTCAGTTCGAAAGCCAGCCAGTTTAGAGGGTGATGTCTTCCGTAGCAAATATTTATTGCCACTTTGCCAAATTCTGTCTAAAAATCCAAAATTTGAGTAAACTTTTTAGGTGGTTGCATTTATCGGTACCTGAAAGACCGGATGTCCAGTGTTTCCTTCGAAGTAATAGGTTGATTCATTAAAATCGCCCACTCGCGGAATATGGTTTTTCCGGTGTTTCCCTAAATAATCCCCGTGATTATCAATGACAACAGCCGCGTTCCACAGGGTGTCTGAATTTATTTCATCGCGCTCCAAGATAGGAGAAATAATCACCATGTTATGCTGTTCAGCTATCTGGAAGTAAATGTTTAACTCAATAACTGTTTAGCGTCCATCGAAGCTCACTTTTTGCAAAAAGGTAGTGGTTGGTCCATTTTGGGCAGATTCAGCATATTCGCACCACGGATACTTTTCTCTGGTACAAAACGCGAACGGCATATCTAAGAGAATTCATCAAATGCACAGACATTTCAATTTTAAGTGGGTGAAACACTCACTCCACGCCTCTTGAAAGCAAAATACATTCACATTCATCGCGGCGGCAGCATCCAAAGCTTCCCTGGCCATCTTAAACATTGCCTCTTTCATGTCTTGGACCTTTGACGGTGCTGGCAGCGGAATTTGGTGCTAAAAGGTTTTAAACAATTCAATAATGGGGCTCTTTAAAGAAAATTTGATTTAGGTACTTGAAACAGTCCAACCCTAACTAATCTGGGCTTGCGTAGCTGTTCTTCCGGGCAAGGAATGCTGTAGGCCTGAATGTCGAAGTTTTTCGGTATAGAGGGAATTTCTAAATTTCTGCAAATATCAAATGTGGTTAAAGCGACTGGAGTAGGTACTATTGTTAAGTCGCTTACACGACTGGACGCCCGTACAGAATCTGCCGAATTTTCTCGTACTCTTCTCCCAAGAGGTTCTTTTTCAAAATGCTTTCCACACTTTGAAATTCCTTGAGGCCCGACATAGTTTAGCCTGAAATACAAAATGCAACTAAAACCGTTGTTCAACAGGGAGCTTCATTAAAAATGGCGGCGAAAATACAGTACTTACTGAAATCTAAAACAAAACTACAGAAAACAGAACAGAGTTGATATGCCCATCTGCAAACACCAACTGAATATTAAGTGTTATTGTCACTTTGCGTATTTTAACTACATCCGACTTAAAAACCTTATCAGAGTATTTAAGGCGATCACGCAGGTTGAATTTGTTAAGCAAATACATCAATATGATATTACATGCGTAAGGTCCAAGTCCCACATACCTAAGTATTACTATTTACACAGGAATAAAACTGGTTTTATCCGGGTTGTCGTAAAATGTATGCTGTTCAATCCAGGTTCTTCGAACTAGGAAAATAATCAACACATGTTATCTAAATATAATCCAGACTCGAGCCTATATTTATCTCACTTCAAGCGCATAAAGTTGTTGAGCATTTACTGGGTCAGACTGAAATGAATCTGACTATTTATTAGCTAGAGAAAACTGTAGCGATAACTTCTTAACGTATTATAGATTAAGGCAGGTATATGTAATGTATTGTGACCTTGCCCAAGCTGGTTTTAGTATCGCTTGAACAACAAACGTAGAATAACACTTTTATTAATAACAACTTCGAAGCCTCCAAACAAGATTGTCGTTTAAGGGGCAATTATTTACTTGTTATTGACGGTTTCACAATCCCCTTGGCCACAACATACTATTTGTCCGTTACGCATACAAATACATATTGTCAAACCTGTGGAAATCTCAACAAATAAATACGCTAGTGATACATTCAAACACAGAAATTAAGCGGGATTGTTGGAAAATGGAACATGGATATTTGCAATAGAATAGATCACATTTTCAGCACATCTTTGGCGAAACTAAGGAAATAGTCGGTCTTCTTTAAATACTTCTTAATTTTATCTTTAGTTTCGTATTGGATTTGCGGGAACTGATCACTGAGAAATTGAGCGCTGAAGCCTGAAAGTTATAATCAAATTTAGACTTGTAGGGAACAAGTTAATCAACTTACCACCAGTTGAGTTTTGTTCTTTAGGTTTCCTACATTCCTTCAGCAGGTTCTGAAAGTCACTTAACGCACATAATACGTAGAAAGAGCTCTCCTGCGGATTTGGCCCCTTGAGAATTTTGGCAATATCGTCCTTCATTAAATCCAAATTTTCTGCGTCTGTTACAATCCATTCACACTGCAAAAATTAATCAGTAACAACTGCTTGACTGTTTTAACCACAGTAATTACATTAATACACTCTTGTTCCACACTTTTAACGGCAGTCTCGTAGTCTTCGAAGTTCAGGCCCTTTTTGAGGGCCAAAGATAGGGCGGCTATAGTTGCCACCGCTTCATTGGCAAAGTCGGCGTATTCGCCATTGTAGTAGCGAACAGTAAACGCGTAAGCGCATAGGAGATTAATCAGGTTATATTTTACACAATTTGCCGGACGTTTTGTCTGAAACAACGCCAATAGAGAATAGTTATTTAGACTCAAATTATCCCCTTACGGTAACAGTTGCAAAATCCTTAACGTTACCCACTTTGGGGCATTGTGATTTAAAACCTTCCGAATTTTCGGGGTTTACTTCAGAAACTTTCGCTTCACTGTACATCCACCACGGGGTCCAGGATGGTATTAACTTGGAGACGTCCTTAGACCTGAAAACCAACGGACCTAAAGAAATGCCATCTTCTGGTTTGTATTGGACAAAGAACCAAAGCCCACAAATTTTATTTATAACATGGAGTTTGGTCTTACTTTAAAAACGCCACAAAATCCTGCCTTTCGTCATTAGTTAATTTATCCCATATTGTATCGGCGTCATCCAAGTTTACACCTAAAACCAAGTAAATATGTTTTTCCAAGAAAGTAACATGTGAAGATATTCCTACCGGCTAATCTCTCTGATAAATCAACGTAAATATCATCATCTGAATCCAAGTCTTCTTCTAAATCTTCAATATCCACGAATTGAGAGAACGGTCCAGCACCATTCAGTTCAAGATCGTCTAAGTCGACATCACTAAAACAGAAATTATATATTAGAATCAGACACACGTTGTGATTAGGAGTAAGACCCAAACCTAGTATACTCTTGATCGCTGTCCGCAAACATTGCAGGCGAGCCCATTCTGTTGTTTTCGTGGGTTCTCTGCAGTATTTCCAGTATTTTGGCTTTACTCTCAGGATGATCTGAGTCCAGATTTAGTTCACTCATAACGTTTTCTTTATAGAAACTTTCTGAACAATCTAAATGAACCTCTGCTTGGTAGCAGGTTAAGGAGCAGTATATTATGTTACATCGTGGGCAGGAGTATCTGGCTAGAGCATTATCACAACTGAAAGCAAAATATTGATGGACCACTTGATTGGAACTGGTGAGTTTTGTCTTGATATGAACACTTTACTGTTTGATACACCAGACACTTGGGGCAGTTCAGTTGGGAAATTTTAAACAAGAACTTTTTTATAGTTGTATTTATTGTTAAAAGTGATACCATTGGCAATCAGGGGCGGATTAAAGCTTACGAGGCCCGGGACTGAAATTAATCAAGGGCAGGAAAATGTCAACATATAATAATTTCTTTGGTATTTTACTGTTTTAAAGACTGACTGCTAGTTTCTATTTAGTTATTCCCACTGCACAGTTGTGCTAAAAGACCCTGTCAGCCCTATTATTCGAAAATTCCTGAAAACTATTTTTGGCTCGCAAACTTACACTTTGCAGGTATTGGCGTCATTTAACTCGATGATTTTGGCACTAGCCATTTTTTCAACAATTAATAATAGCTGTTAGGGACTGATTATTGTTGTAAATACAATTTTAAATAGGTTATTATTATGAAAATTAAAAATTATTGACAAGGTAATTGTCACTTGAGAGCTAGGGAATGAAGGATAAATCCAGTGGTGCCAGACTTAACGGTGGAAAAAACCCAGTTTAGATTGGATAGGGTTGGCTTCAAACAGCCCCAAAAAGAGAGCAAAGATAATTTCGTCTATTTGTATTAATTAAATAGATAGCAATAATTTTTCGCCCAAATTACGGCGATCGGTCGTCCTTTTTTAATGGAGGGATTGGTCAAGAGCAATCTGTTGTTGTCAAATAGTTGGCTCTAAAAACCATTTAACAATTTATCCTTTCCAGCTTCTTCCTCAGGAATGTCGCACAACAATCGATAGCTTGCTAATAGGATCTTTTGATTAATTTTTTTCTTCATAATTTGCCAATCTACTTTAACGAATAAAGCCCGTGTGCCATGCATCCGTTTGTACGATGATACGAAAATGTTTCTATTGGTTGGAGATCTGTCAGTTCGTACGACGACGGACGAATTGACAGATCTCCAACCAATAGAAACACTTTCGACATCGTACCATCGTATAAACAGATGCATGGGGCACAGGCAAAGTTCAATAAACATTTAAAAATTGGACAATATTTAATAAATTCTATTGAATAGGAAACAAAATAATTTATTACTTTCTGAATTGAGCACATCCCCAATAACTTTGGATAGGTAATTGTCATATTGTTAATGTATTAAACAGAGCCACAGAAAGGTCAATTACAGCAGGTTTCATTTGCGGCGAAATGCTGTTAGTTCAACTAAAGAGCAAACGTCGAATGGCTTAATTAATAATAAACTATCATAAAAATATATGTACAACTACTGATGACAAAAATCAACAAATATGAAAATTATTTATCACTAATCTCACATCGATTTACTGTAAAGGCTCAATACTCTGTGAATCAATTCGTATTGTTCGGCCGTTTGCACCATACCGCCCCTATTTAGTCTTAATGAACACAATATTGCTAGTACATCTACAGAGTTGTTCATTCGCAGCTGTTGAATACCGTTTAATATGGCCAGAAAACAACCGGTCCGGCCTATACCGGCGCTACAATGGCATATTAAGGGCAATCGAATATTTTCTGCAGATCTTTTCCGCTCAAAGCCCACGTGTTTCGTCTTTAAGGCCTTCATGCAAACGTCCGGCTTAAAATGCGACTTGAAATCTGCCATTTTATTCAAATGCTGCAGCTTCGAATCTAAGCTGCATCGGTTTGTCAACACTTCCTTGTTAAAATCCGACACCGAACTTTTCTTAGTCTTCATTTGCTTTGAGGCGATTTTACTTCGCTCTCGTTGCTTTGCACCCACAGATTCCTGAAATGTTGACTCACTATCACTCATCTTCACCTCACTGAAGCTGAACGCACAGTTCGATTGGGCTCCTTCGCACTGCATGGACTCGGAGGTAAAATGCTGATTAATACTATTACAATTCACAGTAAAAGTAAACGTGGTGGCGGATTGCGTCTCCTTGTGACACTCTGTGGTAACATTGTGTGCGACTGTTGTGCCATTTTCACTGCTAAACAAGTCAAAACTGAAATTCGGCTTCCCAGTGTCTCTGCTTTGACTAGGGTTACTCGAATAATTCGTTTCATTGCTGCTGCACTCGGCGTCCGTATTCTTGTCCGGTGATTCCGGGCCTTTGAGATCAAAATGTTGTACTTCGTGTTCCTTCGATTTGGTACTTAGAGATTCTGCAAAAGATTGAAAATACTTTAATTAAATTCATTTCTTCAACGGTTAATTATTTATTGTTGTACATTTCTCTAGAACGGCTCACTTTGGACTAAGAGTGATTTTTTGTGCAAAACCAACGGTCTTTAATAGTATGCAGTCAAATTGCCACTTTTTCCAATTGCATAAAAATTGATGGCAAAAAAGCTCAACCAACCCCGTGTGAAGGAAAAATGTTTGTTTTTTCGGCCATACCTGATATGTCGACTTTAATGCCATCCAAACAGTCCAAAACATCGACCGCGGTTTTCAAGACTTGTTCAGAACTGGTCTTCTGATGGTCCGGCCAATTAGCAAGCCAATAATGAAAAATCACTCTCGGCTCCACATTGAGATCGGTCTTCCTCAGCTGTAATTGCCTGATTTGGCAGTCGTCCAGCTCTCGCTGTTTCACGTAAGTTATGCGATATTTGCCGAATATGACTTCGTTTTTCTCCTCGAATTCATAGGTTTCGACATCAAAGCCATTAGAATTACTCGAACAGTCGAAGGTGAATTTGTCGCGCACTTTGGATGTTTTTACGTAAAAGAAGGTTTTCTCCTTTAGGCTGGACTTTTTGCCCAATGGAAAGTAAAGCTCGCATTTGTTGCGGGCTTTTTCTACCAAACCGGTCAACATTACTATGCATTTGCACTGAAAACAACCAGATTAATTGAAATTGTATGGGAAAAACATTTCATAGTTACCTGTGAGTGCCACACCATTTCCCAGAAGTCTATGCAAGTGTGCTGCAACGGCCCTTGAGTGGCTATGTAAGCTGTTTCAGTGTAATCTGGGCCCTAAAGTACAAAACCGTATTATTTTCCACATTTTCCACCGGGTGGTTTTCAAATAATGTGACAATTTTTTGAACTACCAGTGAATGTTGGCACATTGGTGATGATAAACTTTACCTTTATGTAGTTGGCATGAATATATCCGCCGCTATTTGGAAGCAGCACCCGGCTATGTTCATTGGGCAACACGCCTCGATATCGGTTTTTGCTTTGACTGCCCGAAACGTAGCATTTTTCCTGCAGGTTCAACGGCACTTCCCAGAACTCTTGCTGCATCTTTGGTATTCTGGTCATCTGCAAAGGCTCGCGTGTTTTCACCTGCTAAGTGAATGAATCAAACAGCTTACATCACATGACTGCCTCAGCTCTTCAACCGACATTGGTTTGCCAGCAGTTTGAAGATACTGGATGTTCTGTAAATGCAACTTGAAGTCATCGGAAAGTAGTTGCGATGAGTCCAAGTCCGGCTGTCTAGGGAACACTGCCTTGCGATTGCTGCCTGAAATGTTCGAAACCTTGTTATCGGGTTTGTTTGATTTTTATCACTGTTTTATTGGACCTTTGCAGGTCCTTAATTCGGCGCATTCTTTGCTTTCCAGCTCGCAAAACCCGCATGGTGGCACATAGAGGTTTTCATTGGAAAGGGACTTTCGACGCGACTTTGGACATCCGTGGCACCTCTTCAGGTTTTGGCATCGTGCTTTACAGGTACTCATTTTCAACTCCGACTCGTATATCGTGCAATTGCCGCACGCCTCTTGGGACTTGCGCCTCTCATTACTGACCTAGTGAATGGGGAAAAGCACAAAAGCCACTTTATTATTAAAAATCCAGTTGGGAATAAATCCCCAGGTTACCTTAGTGGTAACTTCCACAGCCCGCTTCACACAGGCACAGTTATCTCCCCCAGCTAGTGAGCTCAGATACAAGTTCGACACACTTTTGGCCGTATTCAGTCTATTGAATGGCACTGGTTTCACTTCGCCAATGTTTTGGGTGGAACCCAAATCAATCGTCAAACTGGCATTAGAACCGCGTCGTTCCAACAGTCCTTTAGTGCGAACTTTCTGCGGTTCTGGATTGGGGCAATCGGAAAAATCTTGCAATGCGTTCACCTCGGGCAAAGTCTTCAGGGTTTGCGAGCCACTGATGCTGTTGTTCGACGCGAACTTTTTCAAGTTGGAGCTAAAACTGGGCGCCAGCGTGCTTTTCGGCGGGCCATCATTGAAGTCGCACGACAGTTTTTGTTTGATTTGTTTCTTCGGCGTGTTTGGCATTGAGAATACATCTCGAAAAACCTGAAAAATAATGGTTTTCGGTACTGACATCTGTTTTACTATTTTTTATCTCAATTAAAATAAGACAACTATTAATTTTTGTTTGTTCCGTTCGACCAATGCGAACATATGCGTGCTTATGTTAAAAGAGTTAAATATAGGTACCTTTGGTCTATTGTTTCATGAAAACTTAAAAAAACAACCGGGATGTTGGCATTTTTATGCGGAAAACTGTGGATTTTCTGAAATAATAAGGTTTTCTCCATCGTTTGACGATATTCTTCCTGTCGGTAGTGAGATTTTCGGTAAAAATCGCATTTTTTCGACTGGAACTGTTTGACGTGTGCTGTAAAATGATCACTGTAACTTTGTAGTGCAAATTTGATGTATCAAACAAAATCTGAACTCAAATTAAATGAAAAAAGCCGCCCGAATCATAAGTATGTAAGTATACAGATTTTCATTCGTTCTGTTTGTCGAATGTGAACATATGCGTGCTTATCTTAAAGGAGTTGAAGATTTATACCTTTAGACCATTGTTTGATAATGAACTGTGAGCCATTGCTCTGCAAACAAATTTAAAACGTCCGGGATTTTGGCATTTTTGTGGGGGAAATTGTTGAGTTTCTCGAATAATAACGGTTCGTCCATCGTTTTGTTGTATTTTTCCGGGCGTTAGAGTGATTTTCGGATACAAAAAACGCGATTTTTTCGGCTGAAACTTGTTGACGTTTGCTGTCAACATTTAAGTGCAAATTAGTGGGGTTTTAAAGACAATCAGGACTCATCTTAAAGGAATAACCGCCCGAGTCGTACGTATGTATAGGTACCTACAATGATTCATTTTCATTTCCTCTGTTCGTCCGATGCGAACAAATGCGCTTTAAATATAAATTTGAAGTTTGATAACTTCACAACGGCGGTTGGGGCATACGACGGTTTTAAATCGAATTTTCCGTTCTAAACCCTTCCACTCTGTAGATACAACCATAGTACTCACCTCCAAAGTATTGCTCTGGGGTTGGGGCTCACTGTCCAAACTGACGGCTTTCAGTTTTCTGGATAGGGTGGGAGTTTTGGGGCTTTGCACCACCAAAACGGGCTGAGGGTTGGTGGTCAATGACTGATCTGTTAGATCCAAAGCAGTGAATTTCCGCTCCTTCTTGGGTACTGGTATGGTAAGGTGGGGTTGTTCCTTCGAGTCATACGACTCTGGCTCCATACTGATAGCGGAAGCTCTAATGAAAATTTACTCGTTTAATTCACCACAGTCTCAACATCAAGAGAGCGACAACGTGAGCAACTAGCAGGGAAACATTATTGCAAAACTCACTTAACCTAATAACCATGTTTGTTTATATTATTCTCCAATGTTGTAATTTGAGTATGCGAAAAATCAAAGGCAACCCAAACAGTGGTCGTGCGGGCGATTGAACGCAAATGGACGTTCATTTAAATGAAACAAGCACAATACCTGTTGCAATAATTAGGTGGGTATTTTAATCAATGAACAGAGATTGCCACTCATTTGTTTACTTGTTTAGGACTTACGTTTGCGAGCCCACTTAAAGCACACAGACAGTTTAACGTCCTGGTCTCACTGTTTCACTAAATCGGTCACTGCACTGGCAATTTCCCTCATTATCAGCCATTTCACTTGGCTTTTACACGATCATTTCGCCGAACATTTCTGAATCTCGCTGGCAAGAACAGTCGGCCATGTCTACACAAATTTGTAAACACTCGGGCTAGTGGCTAGTGGAGTAGGTCATCGGTTGCTAGATTTCCTCAAAGAAATGTCAGATGTTTGTTTGGATCAATAACGTCGAAATGCATGAATGAAATTAGGTATTATCAATGACTTTGTATAGTCTACACTTTCATTGCCCGATCTAGATACTGCTGATTAATTTTTGCATTTTTTGCCGGGTTTTGAGCCCAAATTATAGTCTACTTGCGGTGGTTCTTGTTATTTTTCGATAATTTGTTTTACTGGTTGCCGAGCAGTAGGAACTAAAACGGCGAGCTGGCTGCTGGGGCTAGTGCTGGCATCTTTGGTCGCCAACTATTTGCTTTGCGTAGAAAGAAATAGAAGTCAACGGCGGTATACCAGTCCTTTTTTATGGCTCTAAATCGAATCCTGCTCAACAAGCACTTTCAGCTTTGCTTTTTTTCTTATGTTTTCAGCTGGTTCCTGCTTATTTACGAAGCGATTTAAAATTGGAATTTTTTTAAATAGAACTAAGCAAAAAAATTCCGTCTATTGCCGCGGCATTAAGCCCCGGAAGTTGGGGCCCCATTTTGCTTAAGTAGGGTTGCTCTAATTAACTCAACTTGACTTTATCTGTGCGTTGAAACTTTTGAGTTTTTCGGGCTTTTGGGCCGTACTGGGTACGAACCAGCAACTTGCAGAAAGAGCCCAGAGCCGAAAAAACTCACCAGTTTCAATTGAACGCCACAAAAGTCTCTTTTGATAAAGTTAAGTTATGGCAAATCCAGAGAAAATCGTATCAAAACCTTGATAACTTAGCATTTACGCGCTAAATGCGCAGTTATGTCACGCTCACGAGCACTTTACACGCATTATCGTTTAGAAAAGGATACACAGTATCAACTGGCGTAATTTCTTGGAAATTCCCTTAGTTAAAATTATAGATGTTTGTTAATCAGTTGAGTAAAAATCAATATAAAACTAAATGTGAGATTGTAAAAAAACAATAATTGAATAATTATTCTGTCACATTAAGTCAAGCCTGCGTGAATCGTGAATGAAGTAGCAGCTGTCAAAGAACGTGGAAAACAGGTTGCAAGAAGAAAAGTTTAAAAGTTTGGTGAAAATGTGGAAATCGTGCTTCAATTGAAGAGCCAGTGCAGCGGACGAAAATGTTCGATTACTTTTAGTGCCTTTGGTTAAAATGGATGGTTCAACAGCTGATTGGGCTGCCATTCTAAGTGAGTCCCACTGTTTAGTACACTTAAGTATGTTTTCAACTAGACATAACAACACCACAATATGTTTAAATTTCCTTTGGGATCATTGCCAAACTCTCACTGGCTTCATTCGGCTTGAAGTTGATCTTCATTGAGTTTTTTGTTTCAATTTTTGCCCTAGTTTCTTCAATGAGTGAAACTTTAAACAGTGAAAAATCCAGCCTTTGTTATTATTATTACTATTATTATTATTGTTGGTTCAATCAGAGTTTGATCCACTTCAGGTACAGTTGCGTCATTTTCTTCAATTCTATTTAATTTTTCATGTTGATGATTATTTGTCAACAAGAGGAGCATTGACTTCAACAGGTGGACATTTGTTTTGAATCATGTTCATGTCATATGATTGGGTCGCTTATTCATCTAGTTATGCCCGGTTTCTGCATATTAACACCAATAGAAAACCACTTATTCGCACAAGAAATTAAATCTCATTGGGAAAAAGTACCAAAGTACCACTCAGTTAAATCATTTTTAGAGTCTTTTCCACGATGACTCAAAAGCCCGAAAGCACCAGTTTCAAACATGATAAGAAAATGCAAATGATCCTTAGGACTTTCCTTTTTCCGGAAAAAATCGGCAATTATCCACCCTGTATATTTTGCGGCAACACTTATATAAGGCAGTGTCCCATGCATCAGTTTGTACGATGGTACGATGATACGAAAGTGTTTCTATTGGTTGGAGATCTGTCAGTTCTTACGACAGATCTCCAACTATTGGTTGGAAATCTGTCAGTTCGTACGACGGCGGACGAATTGACAGATCTCCAACCAATAGAAACACTTTCGTATCATCGTACCATCGTATAAAAGGATGCATGGGACACGGGCTTTGTAGACTTTTTGATTCAACAAGCTATTGATTGCATATTCAATTTCTATGGAAATTTATAAGAGATGCTCAAAGACTGGCGTTTTAAAACTTTGTCCTTAAATTTCTGGGTTATTCAAATGGGACACCCTATATACATATCGACTAGATGGAGAATTAGAACCCTTACAAGAAAGTCTCTGTAACATCAAAGCTGGAAACCGACGGTTTCTAGATATTAGCTGTTTTGTATTCAAACAGTGTTTTTTTATATTATTTATACTTAATTAAAAAATCAAGTAAATACCCGAAAAACCAATTTCTCAAAGACAATTTTAATTCTTCCCCTCTTGTTATCCTGAGTGTATTTTTTTCAAATAAATCAGTTCCGAATAAAAAGCGCACATGTTCGGTTAGTTAATGTTCTAATCGCGTGCGACCACCATCTAGATTTACAATATTTTTATGCATCGATGACAGCGGGTTTGTTTGATCAATAAAGTGGCCAAGGGTTGATTTATCCTTCCAACCCCCATTAAATGCCTGCCACTTACCATTAAAGCTAACCAATCGGAAGCAAACCCGATAAGAAGATTTTAATTGGACATTTTGTCATAGTTTTGTTATCTCTGTTGTTCTTATTTGGTATTTCCACGTTATTAAAACGACGCTCTTACAATCATCTCAAATGAGGCTGAAAAGTGGCGGAAAAAGTTTCCTTTGAGCATAAACTACAAAAAAATAAAAACAGCAAAAAGAGCTAATAAAATATATATATGTATATATCTACTCCTAGACGCCTAATAATTAAATGAAGAAATTAAGATACAAAAGCACAAATAAGTTTGCCGAGTATACAAAATGTTGAGTATTTTGAGCTTAAAAGCCGTTAAGCTCCCTCCAGCTTAATGGTAGATTGGTCGCTAAGCAACTGTTAAACAAAGAGGGCAGGGGGGAATAAATCAAATTTTTATTTTATCGATATAATTTCTGAGCACACAATTTAGGTACGCCAAATGATCGTTTCGTGGTTCTTTTGTTAGACCGCACGAGAGCTTGAGGAATCTTCCTCCAGATTTCACTTGTGGTTTTTTTGGTGAAGAAGTGCGTTCATTACATCTTAATACCTAACATTCAAAATGAGGCAATTTGCCGGTTGAGAAGCGCCTGGAAAATCGCCTTAACACTTTTCGTTGAACATGAGTTCTACATAAGGAATTATGGAATTTTGGGATATGGATGGTCATCGAGAGACAAGAACTAATAGACAAAACGTCCAAGGTAATTTAATTCCCACTACCAGTGAGGCTTTTGGGGCTATTTCTTTGAAACTGATGAGATTTTTCGGGTTTGTGCAAACATACCTCTGAAGATTCAAGTCACCCCCCCTTGCAAAACGTCTGATGAAAGAAACGACGGCTAAAAGACCGAAAAGCACAACAGTTTCAAGCATGGTAAGAAAATTTAAATGATCCTTAGGTATTTTCAACTGCAGTTATGATTTTTTAAAACTCGCCCATCATGTACATTGGAATGAATTGAATCCATTGAAAATGACAGAATGTACAGGAAGGGAAGATTTTAAAAAATCGTAAATTAACACAGTTGAAAAGTCCTGACTGGTCCTAAGGATGATTTTGATTTTCTAAGAGCAGAAACTGGGGAGTTTTTATGCTTTTAGGCTGCCGTGGAAAAGAAAATCTGCAGCTTGAGCGGCTTGAAATCAATGAATTAACGCCCAATTTGAGCAAAACATGTTGCCTTTTTTCCAATCATTCATTTGATTTTTAGATCAGGTTAATGTTAATCGTTCCTGAAATTCGAATAATCCAATAAAAAGATTATGAAGAACACCACAGCAAAAATTCCCCGAAAATCTGTCTTTATAGTGCGTTTTCAGAGGTTTTCAAGTGCCCGTTTGTCCACAAAACTGTTGTTAAAGTTGTAAACTGTGGGTTCGCTAGTAGAACTTTTTCCGTTATGTTAGCAATCGCTTCCTCATCAAGTTCTGGCTGTACCTACGGAACATTCAGCGGTAATTTTAGGAAAATGCCCTGAATCTGCCGTCATAAATGCAAGAGAAGACTGGCCCTAGTCTTCTCTTGCATTTACGCCACATAATCCATAAATAACATGAATCTCGGCATATTCTTGATCTGAAAACTTTGCCCATAACTCCTTTACAGTTGAGTAGTTTTGCAAAACAGTATAGAGGCATTTTTGCCGTAAAATTGACCAAGAAACACGCTCGTGAGATATGGCCATTTGATCACTGGACACCCTGTATATGCCAGATTACGGGTCTTTTTTATTGGAACCTTAGGAAGTTCCAAGTGTTTGTTTTAAAAAAATTGCGATTCTCTGGACCTTTGATACGTTTTGCGAAGTACTAGATAATGTGTGAATGATCACCCTGTATATTTAATTAGATAACATAAAAGTTGTCAAAACAAAAATCTAATTCTTTGATTAATTGCTACATAAATTCTGGCAATTAATTAATTAATTTCCTGCTTCTCTAACGCTGCTTTTGTCGCTCTTATTCCTATTAACAATTCAAATTAAGGAGACAGTTGATCGAATTATATAATTGGATTATTCTCGGTTTATTTGTTCAATATATCTGACCATTGTTTGCTTGTTACTATGGCGATGCTATATCTCCATATAGATAAGTTCAGCCGGTAAA
>NW_026018611.1:6648467-6684345 GCF_020466585.1 Dendroctonus ponderosae
CATTTGTACATCATTCTAGACAGAAATAAATGGCCTTTTTAGAAAGTGAACCATCGATAAGGAAATGTTGGCAGTTTTCTCAAAAAATGCTTGAATTCAAGAAGTTTTAGATTTGCGTGTTTTTTTTGAGTTGCAAAATCCACTTGAACATGACGCTGCTTTTTTCGAAGTTTCTCAAGAACCATTCGAGCCACAGAATTCGTTTTGGCATCGTTGGATAGAGAATTGAATGACCCCCATGACCCCCCCTGGATCCGCCCTTGCACTACCCCATCGAATAAGCAACCCTTTGGCGTGGATTTTGCATTTAGAGCGAGTTCGAGTCCCAAAACCACCCCGAAAATGCGAGCCTCGCTATAATATTAAATAATTGCAGGTAGAGATACAGAGTTTGTAACTGGCATTGAACACGACGGAATCGACTTCTCCATAGAAGATTTCATCAACAATGACGCTTTTGGAGACTTAACTGCCCATTCGTCTGGAGGCAAAGTCATCACCGAAACGACACGAAGCAATAACAACGGGTAAGATCATGTGGTTATTTTTAACACTTCCCTTCAATATGCTGGCTGCCAGTTTGTTTTTGAGCTAAAGGTCACGAAACGAGATAATCAGCGAATTTTCAACTGTTACGATATGAACGGGGGGCCATTAGGGAAAACCCAAATTTTTGCATATTCCTGCGTCCATCTGATAACTCTACTCAACGACCACTGTAGAAATAAGTGATCCACGCACGTTGAAATGCCGCAAAAGTGTTTTGTTTTCAGTCACTTGTTGCCTGAAAGTCCGCCTGATTCCAGCTCGGAGTACAGTCCACAAGATGGGTGCGAACCTGCCCTAAATGCCTCAGAAACCGTCTACTCCAATCTGGGAACCAGCAACTATAAACCAGAGCTGTTGAATCCCGTTGATAGTCTCATTCTGCCGTCGCAAATTATCGCTGATCAGAATAATGAGCGCCTTGTCGATAACAATGACATACTACAGGTACAAAGAGCATTGCTTATTAAGCGTTTTATTATTGAGCGTCATTAATGTTTCAGGACAGTCAATTGCTGGGGTCTCACGATTTAAGGGATTGCAACAATATCCTGAGCAACCGGCTGCTTCAGGATGGCTTGTCGGGCAATCATGGGATTTTGCTTGCTGACCATGAACCTGGTAAGTGAGCGACGCTCGCAAGAATCCAGTTTTTACGTATTCCTTTTTGTTCAGAAAACAATCGACAATTACTGATATCGAATGCATCGGAAACAGGGCCAATCTACAATCCGTCCATGTACGAGCAGAAGGAGTTCATGGAAGACAAGCACATGGTCCATCTCACATTCACCCCGAATATCGACAATATTTCGCGTCCTAATCCCGAAAGTGCAATGGATATCGAAAATATCCCCAATGTCTACACGACGCTACAGGGCCCTTGTAAAAAACGCAAACTCAGCCAGGAAAGCCCTATGGTAAAACGCGAACCAGGTAATTGAACGGGAACAACTACGCTATTAAACATTCATCATCATTTGCATACTTTATTGTTAAATAACTTGATTTTCATTTTGATCACTCACTGTTTTAGACCACACGCCGATTTCTCAACTGAGCCCATCTGAGCAGTTCGCAAATCCCACCGAGGAGGAATATGCATCGTCTGAGGCATGCCTTTCTGAGCCCCAATACCAGTGCATCAGATTCAGTCCATTCCAGCAAGCCAATTGGCACACCTTATGGGGACAAGATCTCACCGAATTGTAAGTTTACTCAGTCGAATATTTTAATTAATTGAAATTTAATCAGCTGTAAAAATTAACGCTGTCTGGTTCCTTGTAGATCAACGCCACACTACAAGGTGGATGCTGATAAAGGATTCAACTTCTCCAATGCAGATGATGCTTTCGTATGCCAAAAGAAAAACCATTTCCAAGTGAGTGACAACATTCAATTTCCGTTTCAATCCTAACCAGAATGTACATAGAACAAGTCAGTTTTATTGTAATTCTTCTGCGAATTCTATAATCCATCTGCGGCTTGTCACGTTTTAAAAATCCAAGAAGGAACTTTGGCCAAAAAAACCACAATTTCAAGATTTTCAGATGCGTTCTAGTTATTAAATATATTTTATTTAGATAACTTGCCACGTTCGCCTGCTGGGAAATGCTCAATTCGTTAAAACTCCGGAAGGCCTGCAGAAGATTTCCAGCTTCCACTTGCACTTTTACGGCGTCAAACACGATTGTCCCACTCAAACGATTCGCGTGGAACAAAGTCAGAGCGATCGAAGTAAAAAGCCTTTTCATCCAGTGCTGTAAGTAGACTGAAAAATCCACGCACTTGAAAATTATTCATCAATCACACATCATTGTGGCTGTTTTAGGGTTGAATTAGTGAACTCCCAAGTGACGAAAGTTACAGTGGGACGATTGCATTTCAGCGAAACCACATCGAACAACATGCGGAAAAAGGGGAAGCCAAATCCCGAGCAACGGTACTTTCAGGTGAGTTAAACTCCTAACATCCTTAGGGAATATTCCAAAGAAGATGTTTTAAAATTTCAGTTAGTAGTGGGCCTTCATGCACACACAACAGACGGACATTTTCCGGTTGTAAGCCACGCAAGTCAGAAAATCATAGTTAGGGTACGTGATGAAAAAATACAGTTAACAAGGTACAAAATAACCATTTTTCTTTAGGCCTCTAACCCCGGTCAATTTGAAAGCGACTACAGTGAAATGTGTTGGCAAAAGGGGCAGTCTCAGGTATAAAAAGCAAATAATTAGTCTCTCGCCAATATTCAAGTGTACTTTTAGGATTCAGTATTTCATAACGGCAAAGTGGGCATCAACACCGATAAACCGGACGAGGCTCTAGTTGTACACGGCAACATAAAAATCACCGGTCACATAATTCAACCCTCCGATATCAGGGCAAAAAAGAACATTGTTAAACTGGATAGCGGCGAACAGTTGAGGAATATGAGCAAAATAAACATTTACAAGTACGATGTAGACCCGGCTCTACAGTTAAGTAGAGGAAAAGAGACTTCGGACACGGGAGTGATTGCTCAAGAAGTAGCCCTTGTTTTACCGGACGCCGTCAGGCCTTCAGGCGCGCTGGTATTGGAAAGCGGAATTATCGATGATTTCCTAGTGGTTAATAAGGTAATTCAAGCCAATTCCCTTGGGGTTTAAAGGGCAAATTTAACACCTTTCGCAGGATAGGATTTTCATGGAAAGCGTTGGCGCTGTGCAGGAGTTGGGAAAAGTCACCGAAAACCTGAAAGCCCGGATAGTCGAGCTGGAGAGGATTAATAGGACGCTCAATAGAATCAAAAGAGGCGATAGTTTGAAATCAGATAGTACAGGTAATAAAGCAGCCAAATACAAATTTTCCTTGAACTTCATAAAATCGTGTTTCCAGTGAATAGCGCAAAGTATGCAAAGTACGCATCCCACTGCAAATGCTCAAAACGACACACATGTAAATACTGCGAGAGGAAAGATGTGGAATTATGTTCAAATAAGTTTATACAAGTTGTTATAGTTATTCTAGTTCTTATTATGGCTCTATGGTGAGTAGTCGTTTGCACCTCATGCTCATACTTAGTTAGTTAGTACATTACTAGTTTATGTTTTTCCAGTTTGGCAGCAATAACTACCTTATACTTACTAGGCAATGTCACGCCTAAACGATCAAACATTGATAACTCGCCAATATCCGACAAGATTTTGTCGACGAAAAAGCCCTTAGTGCAACTGAAATCGTATAAAACTGGAACGCAGTTTTCACCGACGAGTAACGTTAATTCCTATAGTCGATTTCATGGTAGGTCCACCTGGACTAGTTGAGTAAAGCAAATTAACTCGCGAACATTTTTTATATAGAGACGTCTCAAGTGCAGCAGGAATCCAACCCAAAGCAGCAGTTTTCCCGAATAATCGGAAGCCCTAGTGAATGTGAAGACGTAAACCAAGCTCTGGAATACGGGTTATGTCCGGTGCGTGTTAATGAACTTAAAAATTAATAATCTAAAAATCTCCTTTCGGTGTTTCAGCTCTACTGTTGCGCGTCTACTAATATCCCTTCAGGCGATCTTTCTCAGCCCATCTATTCGGAAAAACAGCCAAGAAACTTGAACAAAACAGGCGGACAGTCTGCAGATTTCAATCAGCAGATAGCAGCTATCGCGAAAGATAGAAGAAACACTATTTCCAATGATATCGACAATCTGAGAAGTCCAAGAGTCAAACGAGAGGCACCTGATATCAGTAATGAATTATTTGGTAGGCAACTGGAGGGAAACTGAGTAGCTAGCGTTATTTCAATGTGTTTTTTAGATGACCCACTAGTATCCATAACTATTCAAGGAATGAACTTCAGTGTTGTTTTAGATCAAGATTATCTGAATCAAGACTACTATATACCATACAATTTTACATACAACGTTCCTATATCCAAATATATGCCAGACGAGCACATCAAAATCCTATTCAGGTAAACACTTGCCATTATTTAACCCCGGTTTTTAATCAATCAATTTACTTGCAGGCTAAACTCTCTAAGAGATCGGTTTGTTCAGAACTGCGGCAATGAGGTGAAATATCATCCCTGCTCAGCAATTTCCCTGATTAACCAGAACAATGAGGTGCATAAGCTGAATCGGTTTGATCACACTGTACATAGAGGCCCGAATGTAACGGTTTTAGTGGATATGGCCGATCTCCAGTCCAATTTTGTGACATATCGCATTGGATCTAACAGTTTTCAAGAGGTAATTTCGACAGCATAGTTATTCGCTTGTAATTTTCCCGACATCTTTTTATTCCAGAACCTCTGCAATCTAACAGACAACAAGTTGGGGGTCGATTTTAAAGTCTACCATTTCCATTTTAAACGAGATTGTGACGAATGACTCTCTTCAGACGTACACAAAACTTGTCAGCAATGTAATTCCATATATTATCTGTGTTGTTGAGTGGACAATTTTGAAATAGAAGAATATAATAGATGAGTCAGAAGCCCGTGTTAGATAGGAAAGGATAGAGCACTCGATATAAAAATTGGTTGAACAACTAGAAACCTTAAGTTTTTTCCGGAGAAGTCACTCATGTCTTCAGTTGTTTAAAGTTCACGCTTGTAAATTTTTTAGCTTAAATTGCCAATTGAACATTTGTCAACTCAACAACAAAAACATTTTACTATCGTTTCTCTATATGCATTGTTGTCAGCTTCTAGAATCTCTAAGATTAATATTATGATCTGTATTAACTCTATGCATTCCTAATAGTCGAACAAATATTTTATTTATATTTTATTTTTATGAGATTTCTATATTATAGGGAATATTCAGTTATGAGACTCGTTTTTAGTTTTAAAAAATCAAAAAAAATCCCAATCAAAAGGCTTTCTATCTAGTAAACGTTGAACAGTTCCAGAGAACAAAAAAAACTTTTCTACGCTTTCTTCTTTTCTAAGCGAATTTCTACCTTGTTTTCAGCTCGATCAGTTTTTTAATTATATGTACCTAAGTATATTATTGATAATTTGCGGTGTATAATAACTATTGATACAAAATAAGTCATAATCAACAGATTAGCTCCTGTTTAGGTTCTAGTAATGGTAGTTAAGAGTAAGTTGCAATAAGAATCAACTCTAGCACCTAAATTGCGATTGAAAACTGGTATGTAAAAACACGACTTTATTGTATAAATATATGAAAGTAACTCGTTCATTTTTAAGGCAAAGCTAGGGAATTAAAGGTAATATATTTCGTATTAGTATGAAGTAGAATCTGTTGTTCGTTGCGAAAATTAGCGGACCGTTTTTTATGTGAAAGTTGGTTAGTTTTTCGGGGTTTCGGAAAGCTTTGCTTAGAACTGGTGAGCCCGAAAATATCACACACAAAAATAATTTTATTAGCATTCTCTTACCAAAAAAACCATGTTCGAACCTTCTGATTAGATTCTTTACCAATTGCCGCATTTATATCTGGTAGAAATCGAAACATCTTTACTGATTTTTTGTTATGTTTATTTACGCTTGCACATCAGAATTCCGTGCTGTCGTCTCGATCGCACTTTGCTTAGAAATATCTGGAAATATTCACGAAAATTAGCGAAATGTGGAATCGGCTTCGGTTCACTTACCATTAATTACGCTTTCCAACGTCCCGTTTCTGAAAAAACATCCAAGTTTTTTGTGTTCTCCCGAACATATATCAGTGACTGTCTGATTGAAGTTCCAGAATAATACTGTTTGGTGTCTCAGCTCCAAGTCCTGCAGCAAATTGAAGAAACCCTAAAACAAAGAAAGTTATTGCTATTTATTTAATAAGCTACACTTTTCTCGCTGGTTCTTACCCTCGCAACCGTAGCATCAACACTGGGAACGAATTCCCCGTCTATAACTATTAGGGACTCACTCTCGCCACAATCCTTGAGCATTTTTTCCCGCAGGAATTCAGCTGATGTAAAATAAAGACTGGCTTTCGGCCGTATTACGTAAATAATGCGCTCCTGAAGCATCAACCGTTCAACGTACAACTTGGGCCTGGCAGCATCGTATAGAATGAAAGTCAAATTGATTCCTATTCCTATGATAATCCCGTATTCTAGGCTTATCAGCAAGCAACACATCAGAGTAGTGAAGAACGGAATTAGGTCCAATCCTGAAGAAGAACTCGAAAAAATAGCTTGTTAATTTATTTGGTATTATTACCTTACGTTTGGTTCGCCACATAATGGGAATGGCATCGAACTCGCACAAATAGTACATGGCCACAACGATCACTCCAGCCAAAGTAGCCTTTGGAATATACTTGAAGGCTCCAGTGAGTAGAACCAGTGCCACCAGTAACATGCAGCTGGTAATTACACCTTAAATATAAACTTATGTACACAACTAAAGGAGTATTTTCTCTCCTAAGTTACCCGCAATTGTAGTTCGGGCTCCTGATGCATTATTTACTGCAGTTCTGGTAAATGATCCAGTGACGGGCATGGATTGCACCAAAGACCCTGCAATGTTGGATAGTCCTAAGGCCATTAGTTCCTGAGTAGCGTCGATGATTTTCCCTTTGGCTGCAGTGAAGGAAATCATGTGAATTCAGGATAAATCGCTTGTGATTGTTACGTACAAAAAGCTTTAACTATCGCAATATGCTCTAAAAAGGCTATTATTGGACAAAAGGCCAAAGTGCTTCCATATTCAGACAGCATAGCTGAAAAACTGTAATAAGTGCCATTCCAAGTAACGCTGAATGGAGGCAGGGATAGATCGGGCAAACCTCCAGCTACATCACCTAAATCAGAACATCATTCAATTATTTTCCAAATTTACAGGCATTTTCACTCACCTGTGAGGATAAATGGGGTGGCATTGTAGCTGTTGTGAGCCACATATGCGATTGAGGTCCCACCTATAACGACCACGGCGTTTCCAGCCAAAGAAAAAATGAAGAGAAAATTCCCCAGTAGGTTCCGATTTCGCGACCATTCAGGCTTGTGTTTCAACGATCCATATTTTTTGATTTCCTGATTAAAAAAAACATGCCATGTAGCTTGATTACTTGGAGTATTTTCCGCATCAACTCACTCTGAAAGCGAACACAATGAAAATGGTCATAAATCCCAGAATGGCGTCCCATTTTCTGGTCTCTTTGATGTTCTTAAAAAGCGATATCCAGGCATCCAAGAAAATACTCGCAGGCCCTGAAATGCCCAAGAGCTGCTTCAACTGAGTCGACGCTATACTTAGCGCTGCAGCTGTGGTGAAGCCCGATATGACCGGGAATGAGAAGAACTGGACGAGAAAACCTGAAATATATAGTTTAAGGGATAATAGTTTTTCTTCCCAGAAAATCACCAAAAAATGCACATCAGCTTAAAAACCGGTGCCGATTCTCGGGTTATTAGGCGAGCGCATAAATCAGGCCGTTTATGTGCAGCTGCGCTAATTGACGCGACTTATTTTTCGTAGTAATTTTATAATTAATGCCCATTTATCGTCACTGGATAACTTAAAAGTTGCAAAATACGCCCGAATCTGGTAAATGTCAATAATTTATTTTCTAACAACGTATTCATTGACGGCTTATTCAGTCAGTTGTTTAATGGCGGATCGTAGAGACTTTGTGTAATTCGCTTCGTCAAGATCTCAAAAATTGTTGAGTTTTTCCGATTTGCGCGCGGAAATTTTACAATTCTCTTCAAAGGTAAGTTTCCCTTTATCGTTTGGTGGTATTTTCCCGACGGGTAGTGCGAGTTTAGTGCAAAAAACCGGATTTGAAAACTCGGCATTTGCCTGACGTTTGCTGTCAGTTGTCAGCAGAAGTTAGAATGGGAATCAGGACTAAGGATCATCCATATTTGAGGACTTTGGGATTATGCGGTTCAGAAACGAGTGGCTTAATGGTAAGTGCGATTTCTTCATATTTTCACCCTTAAATGATAGCCAAACTGTTTATTTCCTCAAACCAGAACTATTTTAAACGGCTTCCTGGAAAATGAGAGGTGAAAGTACCAATATTTGAACCATTTATCGGGGTTTTTTCGACAGTTTTGAGGCAAAACTCACTCGATTTATAATCTACATCTAGTTCATTTTCACTTCAATGCTTCATGTCAATTTTCCGATAGAATTCGATGATTTTTAACACCCTGTAATTGCGTGCTAGCGAAACGTTAGGGCCAAACTCCTACAGACAACTGTATAATAAAATGCGAAAACCGGCAGTTTTTCAAGCGATGGCCGCGAGCATCTTTTTGATGCTGGTTTCATAGCAATAACTTTGATAAGTCCAGAACTTAGTAGATTCTCCTTCAAACAATGCCATCTTACCTAAACGTAGAACTCCAGCCATAAAAATGATGATTCCCGAAAGAAACGTGATTAGAATAGCGCCACTTGGTCCCATAGTTGTGACGCTGCTTTGCACGATCAGCGCCATAATCGCGGTGGGTCCCACGTTAATATCTTTGCATCCACCAAAAATACAGTAAATAAATCCACCCATAATTGCGCTGTATAAACCATATTGAGAGGGAAGACCTGCGTAAAAAAATCAATTCAAACCCAGTCTATTCAAATAATTCAGATAATAACATCAAAACACATTTGATTGATCGATTTTTGAAGGATTTTTCAAATACCTGCAACGATCGCATAAGCGATGCCCTGAGGGATTTCGGTAAGCCCAACGGTAAATCCGGCCAGAAGATCTTGGAAGAATAGGTAGATGGTGTACGAGGGTAGCCATGATATAATAGGAAACCTGTTTGATACAATTTTTTTTATAATGGCCGAGTCGATCCTGCGAGGACTTGGCTCGTCTGCAAAAAACATTTTCATTTTTTATCCGAATCTTTCATGGTCACCTAAAATTAACTATACGTACTCACAGCTGAAGATGTCTGCATTTGTAAATGGGAATGTTATACACTTATCGAAATTTACTCAGTTCATGGCTACGCCAGACTAATCAAATAAAATGAAACTTGAAAAATTTAATTAGGTATGAAATATTATCGTTCATTCCTACTCGGAATCAGTGTTACGAGATAATTGTTTGTAAATCATTTGCATTGCCGACAAGTTGGCTTATCTGACTAGCTGAGATTGAGGTGCTTCAATCGACGCTACTGTGCAATATTCAACAAAAAGTTGTACTTAGTTGAATATTCAGTACTTGCGGTTTGTACACTTGTGGAAATACTAAAAGTGGAATTAAATTTGACAGACAAGGTCGAGTTTTTTGTATTTTTAAACCGAACACAATGACACGCTTCGAGAGAATACATAGCTTTATTGAGTCTGAAGTGGTCAGCCTTCATATACAGGGTGGTCCAGGTTGCAGAGCGGAAATTCAGGAAACGATAGAGAATCGAAAAGCAATATGAGTTTGCAACTATTTTCGAGCAAACTATTAACTCTTCGTTAAGTGAAGGGGTTTGCTACAAGTTCGACTTGAAGAAAATCAAATTTATTAATTTGTATAAAACGGCTGTGGACATTTACAGGAAATTTTGCACGGTTAATTAAAAATACGTTAAGGGGCGGTTTTAAAGAAAAAATTGATACGACATTGCTTTTTCGTGAAACAAAAATCAGGTTTGGATTCTGGACAAAAAAGTTCCTTTCAATTTCTCTGTGCAACTCAACGGTTTCAAGTAAAAAATGAAAAAGCTGATAATCGTTTAGTGAAACTGATAGATAATAAAATCACAAATTCAATCGGTGATGTACCGCACCTACAAAAATTAAGGAAATTGTTCGAAATGAAGTCGACCCGCTTCAATACATTTTCTGCATCTTGATACGACTTATGAATTTATTGCAGCTGATACTTGATTGGAATTTTTCCGCATATGATTGCAGGCAGATTAATTCAAAAACGAACTATTCTCTGGTTCAAGCAGAAGTAGCCTGAACTTTGTCGCATGCCCTCAAACGTAAAAGTCCGTTGGATTAAGATCCGGTGATCTGGGTGGCCAGCACAAAACACCTCTGAAGCAGTGGTGGCCAGCCCACATTATCATTTATTTCATTCATTCCTAACGGGTCAATCGAACGTCAAGGATAATTAATATTAAATATTTGGTCATTCTCTTGTTACAGGTGCAGTTGCATTGGCTCGTTCAAACCTCATGAATAATTAAAGTGATTTTTATTTTACTAAACTTTATTAAAAAACTGGTTTTTAATATTCCAAATATGCTCCCGCGGAGGCAGTTATAGCCTTCACCAACAATTAATAAATTTGATATTTTCAACCGCGCATTGTAACACTTGACAGAATGGTGAATGATCACTGATCAGTGATTATTCGGGGAAGCTGTTAAATTATTCTACTAAACGGGGCGTAATAAACGATCTTTTCCATTAAAACTGTTATAAGAACGAGTACAAAATGTCTAGTCTTATATTAAACAGAACCTACATACAAACAGCAAAAAAGTCCCTTCTTAAGCGATTTCAACCGTTCCGCCGACTTTCTCAATGGCTTCCTTCAGTTTGTCGGCTTCATCCTTGGGAATATCGGCCTTAACCACCGCAGGACTACTTTCAACGAACTTCTTCGCCTGCACCAGGTTCATGCCCTCCATCAGATTCTTAATTTCTTTGATCAAGGCGACTTTCTGTTTATCTTCGAACTTCATCAGTTTCACCGTGAAGGAAGTCTGGACTTTGACGGGAGCGGCCTCTTCGTCCTCTTCCGCTGCTGGATTCGCCATTGCAAAGCCTCCAGCTGGAAAAACTGGGGCGTCGGGCAGATTCAGCCTCGATTTCAACACGCTGCTCAGCTCGGACACTTCGATCAGATTCAGCTGGGAAATGTCGGTGGCGATTCTGTTAATTTTTTCGGAGACTGGCTTTTCGATGCCACTGGGCGGTGGAATTTCCAGCGGTTCCATTGCAGGCTCTTGAGCCCCGTGGGTCAGCAGTGCAGGCACGCTAAGGTGACAAAATCTAGCTTAGTTAAAGCCCATCGGCGACAGAACAGCAAGAATACCTCGTATGCAGTTGCCTCCATTGTCTGGCAATTGATCTCACGGCCAGTTTGGTTGCGGATTGCATCTTTTCTTTACAATTAGCGATTTAACGTTGAAATTATCCAAGTTACACCAATCACCTGGATCTGGATTATTAGGTTATGTTTGTTATTCATTGTTATGTCAGGTTCTGCTTGAGTAGGGACCTTTAGCTTGTATAAGACGTTTGTGTTGGGTGAGGCAGATGGCAGCAGGTTCTCGAAATGTCCAAATCTCTGACAAAATGATAAATATTCTCCACAAAATATCCCCCTATATAGGGGTATGTTCTGTGATAATCTCTACTGATCTGGAAGCTAATTTTGTTACACCAACACGAACCAAAGGCGCTTTTCTGGATGAGCAGCGGATTAAAATACAGAAAATTATCTTTCCTTATCTCAGGAACAGATACTGAAAGTTTTCCGCATTTTTCACTTAAACAACTTGTAAAAAACTTAAAAACTCAATTGCTGTTTTAAAATCATTCCACTGGTTCAGACGTAATTTGTTTTTAAGTTGTCACTAAGCAATGGCTACTTAATTTAAGCAACTTTATCACAGCCGCCTTTCACCTTGAAACATCGCAGACTTATGAATAAGGCAATTTTATTGTAAAATTAAATCTTCTAGATCATCAGGATCTACGTCAATACAATAAAGTAGCATAGAAAATGATAATTAGTTCACATCCATCATCAAACAGTAAAACCGGTTAAGTCCCTTACTTTCTCCATTGAAAAGTTTCCATGAATATCCAGGGCTTGATATTTGTTTTGGCAGCCTTTTGCTGCAAATTCTCTACAGTAAGTTGCTACAGTTGTAATGGGAGTTTAAATTACTTGTGAAGTTTTTAGGCAGAATTCTACAATGTGGCGATAATGGAGTACGCGATCAATACAAACTTTTCCCAACCCTCAGAGTCGATTTTACAGGAAAATACTCGCAATTATTTAGATTTGATAGGGGATTTAGTTAAAAACCACTCCGATCCGGTAAAACAACCATAAACTATCATAATCTAAACGAATCTCAATCTCTTTTTCTGCGTCCAGGCACTGGACTTGATAATTTTCCCAGAATCCACTCTATCTCCATCTCAAACTATCTCCACTACATCTGCCCAATTACCAGCTGACCAAGAAGTTCTATGCAATTCCAACGGCTCTTACTTAGAGTTTTTAAAGGACATTTCCTGTGCATCCATCAACTACAATACAACCATCATCATCAACTTTACAGAGAAGGAAATTTGCCAAGCCGGAGAAGGAGAATGCCCGGAAACAGGCGAAATCTTCTATAATACGAACATCGCTTTGGGTACCGAAGGAACCATCATTGGCAGGTACCATTTGATAGAGTATAGAATGATCTATCCAGAGCAATAAATGAAAAATAGGTATCGCAAGTGGAACCTGTTTGGAGAATATGCCAAGAGTAAGCCTGCCAGTTTGGATTTGCCGGTTTTTTCCATAAAAAATACGTCCTTTGGAATGATGACCTGCTTCGATATTCAATTTGGAGTACCAGCCTTCAACTTAACCAGGGACAAACGAGTGGAAAATGTGATTTTTCCTTTGTACTGGATATCTGAACTGCCATATTTAACAGGTAAACTCCTCCAAAAGTCTCCAAAGAATTAAACCCCCTGGTTATTTCAAAGGGAGGACGGTAGGTAGGCAAGACGGTGGCCTCCGGGCCTCGTTCAAACAAGCCCTCTAGAACATGTAGAACAAGAATGAATTGTAAGTGTGCGCGTTGGAAAGAGAACAAACGCTTTTAGTGGAGCGAAATAGATGATCAGCTAGTGTTTATTGTCACTGTCTAACACATTTATAGGTGAAAGATTCAAATTACATAACATAACAAACTTACCCATTGGGCTCGAACTCATATACTTGCCATGCCACTCAAAGTGTTCTAAACGCAAGTGCACTCATGAAACGTTTTTGTTGTTTTTAACGCGTGGTCAACACTTTAATGCGGATTTAGGCTGACAGATGAGGTTATGGTGGAAACGTAGTCGGATCGCATGTGCAATAACGTTCTGGCGCAAAATTGACCATTTTCGAAAATTGGAAATAAAATACGCTTTTTGAAATCGTGCCCTTTGAAATGCTCTATTTAAATCGGCATTACTGATTCCAGCTCTACAAGTGGAGCAAATGTGGGCCCAAGAGTTTGACGTGGTTCTATTGGCCTCTGGAGCAAGTTTACCCAGAACTGGGGCCGGAGGATCCGGAATTTTCCTAGGTAGGTTTTTCGTTTTTCATCAAGAGAAGAATGTTGTTCGTTTTTTTAATGTACAGCGGCAACTTTTTTTAATTCCTTTAATTTTGTCGTTTCCTGGTTTAATTGGACTCATGTGCATGAGGAAAACGGTACTTTTCCTTTGATAAATAATTAGTGTTCTTACCAAATTCTTTACTTTCCAACACTAGTTGTCTTGGCGTTTTATATTAAATCACAGTAGTACTTCATACAATTGAACTTTTGCTTCCAAACAGGTCACTGTGCACTTTCTGTTACAATAAAAGTGCACAATTTAATGTGCATCAAGCAATGAAAACTAGAGCGTTGCAGCTCAACCAGTTATCTAAAAATGAGCCAACGAATAAGAACAGTTAAAAAAGGTGCACAATTTAACCCTCTATAAAGCAGTGAAAACTTGAGCTTCGTAGCTGTACTGATACTCTAAATACGAACCAACAGCTAAAAGCGGTTTTGAAGATACGCATTAATTTTGAATTTTTGTATTTAGTGCTCTATCCCACAATAAAAACTAGAGCTTTGTTCGAATTAGCGACTTTCGCGGTTCGACTAGTGACGACTAGACGGAATTTTGAAATTCCGCAATTTGCGTGAAAACTAGAAAGTACAAAAAAAATGTTTTAACCGAGAATCCCATCAATATTGTAATATTTTATGTATTGATCTCATCTTTAATAGGCAAAGAAGGAACGTTACAGAGTGAGATTTTGCCAGAAAGCGGCACCAGAGTTTTGGTCCACCGAGTGCCAACAGACAAGAGCCGATTCCAAACTCCATACGAAGAAACCAACAGCACAATAACAGACGAATTGGCTCTGGATCTGGATGATTTTTACATGCTTGTTGATCCTTCAATTAGGGGTATTGAATGGTGATTTATCCATGAATAAGCTGGAATAAAGTGTTTCCTTTCAGAGCACAACTCGGTTATTCTCAATACTAGTCAAGAGCGAGTTGAAACCACAGTATGCCATGGAGAAGACAGCAATGCGCTTTGCTGTGACTTCAATGTGTCCCTATTTCTAAACGCCGTAGACGAGTCTCTAAGCGTTTACACTTATCATTTGGTGGCGTTTAACGGCATTAGAACATTCTCTGGACTGTACTATGGCGGCGTTGAGACCTGCGGGATTGTGGCCTGTTTAAATCAGTCCGTTGAGTCCTGTGGACAAAGGCAACAGGGTGTTAACAATTTTTCAACAAAGCAATTAATTGTCCTGCTTCAGGTTTCCAAACTACAGCCAGATTGCTTGGCCAGTCACGTTCAGCTCTATCACGGTTTTGGGAAAATTCGCTCACTCAGCTCAACGAGTTGAATATCCCACCACTTTGCTGAGCTCAATTCGGCCGCTGCCCGTGAAAGAATACACTTGGACTAGCCAGACTGGGGCTGGGATTGTTGAAAAAAATATTACTTTGCTAAAGCCCCAAAACAGACTGTTGGCTTTCGGGATATTCGGCAGGGACTATGAACGGGATTGGGATCCCATTAGGAGCCCACCCAGCAGCGACAGCATCACTTGCTCTGTAACACTTTCCATTTTTCCTCTGCTTATTGTCGTGCTGCTCAACCTAAGGTAAACATCTAAGAAGTTATCACTTATCGTTTGTTCCAAACAAGCAGAGTAGTACTAACTAAACATATATTAAATGCGTTATACAATACCTAAATAGATCTTTCAGAATACAATAAACACTTGCTTAGGAGATTGAATTCTTTCACAAATACTTCATGGTTGTATTTATTCGGGGGGTAAAACCACGCAATCCATACTTTTCAGATTTAGTACTTTTAATCACTTGCAATTTTTTTTTATCCAAGATGAAATGATGAAAATTTGATATGAATGGTGTTGATATGTTTGCGAAATGTGTTTCGACAGGAGATTCAGGAAATTTAAAAGTAGCTTGAAAATGACTCATGATCATGTTGAGACTAGAACCAATATTAGATTATTTCGGAGAATATGCAAACTTATGTTTCTGACAAAATAAAAATATCCTGTATATTGTAAAAAGTGCTAAACTAGGATAAATGCCAATTATATAGATCGAAAGTAGCTAAACAGCGCGGACAGTCATCCGGGATATTATCTATCACTTTGCGCCTTCCTTGGATGAACCCTTGGAACAGTCTACCTTGAAACCATATTTAATTAGGGACTTATCATCCACTATCTCGCGGAAGCTTCATTTTGATTTTGCATGGTAATGTGAACTAGAAGCGAAGCCAACTCGAGGTCTTCGCTGTAGGCGTTCTTCAGCCAAATGCTTCTATACCCTCTTCTAATGCACGTCAGCTAAAAAAGTATTGTCTGATTAAAAAATATCGCAATTAACCATCGAAGCCACTCACTGGGTATGTGGCTTGGCCAATGAAATTCGGCTCGCCGAAAACATCTTCGTTTTGCACCGCAAATCTCAACAGCGCAAAACTTGGATTATAGACGGTAAATTCGCAACATTCATCGCTCCATTTCGGACTGAATCCATTATCCATGATTCGTTTCGTCGTGTGCTTAATTCCCGAATCAAATGAAGCTCCTATGAGTTCTACTTCGACAAATGGACTTGCAATGCCCTTCTTCGACCTAAAAAGTTAGTTAGATTAGTTTTGGCCTTAAAACGATCTAGATGTTAGTGATTTTGCGGTTTATTCAATCAACGCAAGGTTGATAGAATTTAAATAATGACCTGCTTAAATGTCGTCCCGCGATAATCCGTATTTTCACTGTCACAGGTTCAACGCCACTCAACGAATTCTTGTCGAAAGGATCGAAATCCGACCTACAAAACAGGGCGTATTAGACCATAAAAAGGCTGAAAAAATTCCCGATTACCTTGACATAAATGCAGGCTTTAGCAAATAGCCGCAAGCGCCGTTATCCCTGAACTTGGCCTGATTTAATTGCATTGGTTTATCGCCTGTTTGGTAATTGAGAGCCACCATTTGCGAGCCGCAATTCCACATGTTGATCGGGTTGTAGTTCGATGAATCGATTCGCAGGCCGTTGGGGTAAACTCTTGAAAACTGAATCTAACCACAGCGAGAAGATTAATGATTTACTTAGTATCCTGGTTGAATGGAAATTGCGGGCTTACCTGATGGTATTTTAAGAAAAACGCCCGCTCCATCTGGCAGATGAGCTTCTCGGCTTTGGTTTCGGGAAACGACGACATTTCGTAGAACACAAACCCCTGTCGGGCTCTCTCCATACTGAATGATATCGACCTGCAGTAAATGATTATGTTGGAAAGTTCCTTGGCTATCCGATAGGCTCGTTCCATTTCCCTATGCTGGATCTCTTGTTGCGTGGCCTTTTGGGTCACGTCGCGAATAGCAGTCAACCACTCCATTGCCTGCAATAATTCACATTCTTAGCTCGGTTCAAGCCATCACAAGCCATCATTTACATTGTCGCGGGATTGTACGGCAACATCAAAAGCCATCAGGGCAGTGGAAGAATTAATCCTGATTATCCATTCCAAATCGGGCCGGTCGGGGTTATGCACGAGATTGACTATAGCGCCTTTCATATCTAGGGAACCTTGTATGACCGAATCTCCAGTCTGAAGCAAATTATTTAGTTAAATAAAATAGCAAACACTGTTAGAACAACGGTGAATTTACCCCATCATCATCCATATTCGGCCCAGTTCGATCAATTTCCTCCACATAAGCGGCTGGAAAATACAACTGTCTGGCACCTCCATAGTCCCCTCGCCACCAATCCGCATTATCCGGCAGTTTGGTCACATTGGTGATGATGGCATGACGACAAAACGACAACTCATCGGTTCTTTGCCCGCGATAATCGTACTTTGCCTTCACCGTTATCTTGGGGGCGAAGGCCGAAGGGTCCATGTATGAGGGCGTCGTGTGGTTGTAAGGGGACGGCTCATCTTGCTCCTAAAAATCAATGGCAAACGTAAGTTTCCCAGTTTCGTGTGGAGAAATATTGATATCATTATTGGGTAAACGGCACGGAAAACTTATTTGTCTGATTTATATTTGGAGATCTTCAGACTGAGGCCAAACATCTCTGAGGAATTCGTCTCGGATGATTCATTTAGGGGCACAAAGAAGCTATCGCTCTGTACGAAAGGAGCGTTATTTCTACCGATAAATAACCAGTTTTGGTGCGAGGATAATGCTTGAAGCCGCATGATTGCCCTAAAGAGAATTATGGACCTACGCCCAGCCTTAACTAACTTGATTTTGCCTTTTTTCTAGAGTCATCAGCAATTATTCAGTTTTACCCACATCCCAAGCCCCCAAGTTAAACAGAACAATTTCCTTCAAAAAACAAGCCGAATTGAAACCAATTTAAAAGAGTAATTATTCTGGTCGGTCGATTTGCCTCGTAGGTTCCGATACGGTTAGTGCATTCCAAAGCCAAGGGTTAAAAAACTCCATCAAGGGAGTTGGTTGAATGTGAAAAGACCGGCGCAAGATGACCCGACTTGAGACCATTAGATCCCGACGGCCAGACAGGTAGAACGCCGACAGAAAGCCAAAAAGCCATTGCACTCTGAATATGGTCTAGGCTATTACAGGTTTTAAAGGGCTTTGGTCAGGTGGTCGCGGCTCCTAAAGCGTCATTTACCAGCCGAACAATATGCGGGTGAAAGTGATCTTTGCGGTAAGTGATATTCTATTTTATTTTCGTTTTCTTCTTCAATAAAATTAGTTTTTTTTAATCAAATTCAATGTTTGCATACCTGCGTTGTTTTCAAAAGATTTTTGTTCAGTTAATTCTGCACAGTGCAACACTTTTCAAACGATTTAAGTATTGAGTGGGACTTTCGATTAGTTTGTTCTACAGTTGTCGTATTGTAAAACATAATTAATTTCGAAAATGTCTCCAACATATTCTTGTATTAAATTAAAGTTGTTACGTTCGTACGTTGCTTTAAGAGTGTTGTTTCTTGCTTTTCCTTTCTTTAGCCAAATGTATTGACACATTTATTTCACATTTCTACATCATTTTTCGCCAATTATCTGCCAAAATTCGACCCAAAACCAACGGGTTGAAATTTATTAATGTTTCGCAATTCGAATGCAATTTTGAATGGAAATGAAATCAACTGATACAATGATTTAATTATTATTTATCAGGAACTGTCGCGTCTCATTTTAAAGATAATTCATTAGAAAGCAGCGGTTTTTCCACAAAAATATACACAACTTCTGCTTTTGAGAAACCGCCAACGCTTCGACTTCATTTAAGTCTTCAGTCTTGCAGCTGATGACCTAAAATTGTTGTACTTGTGTACATTCTTGTTCAAAACCCTCAAGTTACTAATTGAAAAAAAAAATTAAGATATTCTCTATAAAATATAAATATATATATAATAAAAGATATCTCTCTATTAAAAGATATTCTCCTTTTCAGGTTGTATTGACCACAATACTTCCAGCGACTCTCTGTTTTCCTTCAGAGTCCTACAAACAACCAAATGCATCATCGGACACTCCAACGCTGAACTATCCGACGCTAAGGCACCAGTCCAGCTACAGAAGCGATGAGCTGACCAATCAGCAAGCGAAATCCGAAGAACCCAAGTCAGTTAAAAAGGAGAAATCCATCGTAACTATTGAGGAGGAACGGTTTCCCTCCTTGGACGAGCTGAGAGAAAAGTGCCAGCATTTTTCCAGGTAATAGTCCTGTAGACAGTTCAGGGCGTGAATAGGAAAATAAAAAAAAAATTCCAGGCTCTTTGGACTGAACCAATATGGAAGCGGTTCGATCGAAGGCGAAGAAAACGGCGACTATTCAAACAGGCGTACCAGCAGCACTATGAGTACGGACTATTATAATCGGCCAGTGATTGAAGTCACCCGCAGACCAGTTTTTATCAGGAATAAAGCGACTTTTATCGAGAAGGGCAGCGGAGGCTTTTATGTAACTGCTTCATCTATTGGTGAGTATAAAATAGATCATTTTTGTATATGTGGATTTTGGTTTTGGCCTCAAGCAAACTTTGCGGCAGGTTCACCTCTGTTTTGGCGATTTTTAGGAAATCCATCAACAACCACCAGAAAGCCGGTTTGGAGCACCGCGTACTCAAAAATCCTGCCTCCTTCCACACTCCATACAACCACAACGCCTAAACCAACAACTACAGCCAGTACTGAGACTGTCCCAGAATCCACAACGCTTAAATCAAAAATCAAAGTCAAGTACACGAAATTTGAGCCCGTTATTCTGCAGAAAACCATCCTCACCGATGGGCGAGTTATGTATCATTGGCATAAAAGCCTGCCCACCGCCAGTGTGGACTTGGCAGGTAACTCACGTCTTACTTGAGCAAGTAACATAAGAGATTAATTAATGGGCGATTCCTCAGAGCCGTTGGCAGTACCGCCCGCTTATGAGTATCCTCCCAGGCTGCCACTGGGCCAGAGAAACTTGGGGAGCAATGAAGGGGTTCCGATCGAAGTCACTACCAAGCCCACAACAACCACGGAAAAATCCAGCTGGTTGTTTGTGCCATTTAGTAACTTCTTTGGCGGCTCGCACGAAGAGGAAAGCACGACGGTAACTGTTGCGGATTGCTTACTGACAGCGACTAACCAGGAAATTTTCAACAGGATGCAGTATCAACAACCACAACCAGTACGACTACAAGCAAACCTCCAGAAGACCCCCTAAGCACACCGAAACCAATTTTACGCCAGCTACCCACTGAGCCGCCTGCCAAAGCAGCAGTAAGTCTTCGCTATACACCTCAGAAGCTCTCGCCAACAACATTTTCCGCAGGAATTAAAACTAGTGGTCCCCATCCACTACGACAACATAGATTCGACTCTGGGAAGCCAAAGCGAGAGATTTGGGTTCTACCGACCGCCAGCGGGTGCTACCAATGAACCCGTTTCATCTTCATCACTGCATGTAATCAAAACGGTGGGCATGCCTCAACATATACCCAGATACAGTTTAGGGTATACGGGGTCGGGCTACGGATTGACTTATGGAGGTTTGTATTCGCCGGAGTTTTTAAACTATCAGGGATATGAAAAATTGCCCTTGAATAACGGAAACGATAAACTGGCCGAGGTTTCGGTGTAGGAGTATCTGAAACGCTGGCGATGAAATGTGAGTACAACATTTAAATCCCTCCGCAAAATGCCGTTTTACCTTATTAATTAAGACTGAATATTATAGAGATTTTATGCAGGGTGAGGCAGTAGTTGCAGCAACTCGGGGATTTTATAGAGTAGAGTATTTTACTTGCGGAAATGCTTCGAGAATTTTTAGAACAGACTGATCCACCCTGTACTATCATTTATTTCAACCGTAGATACTTTATCTACCTGCCATTTGGGCAATTTTTATCGTTCTAATGATTATATTTAATTCTTTAAGAGTGACTGCATTAAATTAAGTGAATATTTGGGGAAACAATTTATTAGTCAACCCATAGAATTGATTGTGTAATTTCAATAGACTTAAAAATCTGTTTTTTGCCGCCTTAGGCGCTTGGTTTCAGTATTATTGAAGGAACGTTAACAAACCATTTGTTGTCATACTTCGAAAATACAAATTAGGCTGGATTCGTGCAATTATATGCTGTATATTTCGTCGATATGTACGATTTTATTTAACTTGTGTATTATGTGAACAATAAATATTTTATCACCACTTACCAATATCATCTGTCTGATGGTTTCTTTGGTTACAGGATGGCTCAGCTTGACGCGCCGATATAGTGCATGGTTTTCGTAGTAGTTGATCAATTCCACTAGGCTTTCGAACTCGACGCTTCCGATCGTGTATAAGCGCCCTTCCAGCTTTATTCGGCAGTGTTTAATCTTTCGGTCTGCTCTGGATTATTGGGAATTTATTGAAAATGCCTTTCTTTACAAACTGTTCGATAACAGCGTTCCTACCTAAAGCTGATGGTGTAACAGTTGGTGTCATTTTCACTGGGACGCACCAAAAATGCCCCTTCCGTCTTGATTCTCTTCAGCGCGTCTTCGGCTTGTTGTTTGGTGGTGTTTTGATGGTACCACCGTTCAGTTTCGTGAAGGTTTGGCTGCGGAACCGGTTCTTGTAGCGTAATGGAAAACTCTGTGGTTACCAATGGAGATATTCTGAAATTTCCCATCCACTCAGCTGTAATTAATGGACGGTTATTCGCGCTTCTACCCACCTGTAGTGCGTGATCAGACTGTATAAACTATCAAAATATTTCCCGTCTATTAGGTAGTACTTGGTTTGCTGCTTGTCCTGCTTGGATCTGATCCGGCAGTGATTAACTTGCCCACTGCGCCAGAAGGAGAGAGAATATTCGCCGACAAAAGTCACACTAGCTCTTACCAGAAAGGTCCCGTCGCCTACAACAGGTTTTCACCAATCAACGGTAAGCCAATTAAGTGATATTCTCTATTCAGAACTTACCTAAATATGAATACATTTTGAGCAACTGCTCGGCCTCTTCCCGGCCTTTGGTCAACTTGCCATGAAACCACTTCTCGCTAAAATGCAACTCTTCGTTTGGGATATTTTTGTTGGGGCGTGCGAATGAAGAACTATCATCCTCTTCCTCGTCCCTGCAAGCAACAAAAAAGTCTAAACTTTGGACGCTTCAGAGCTGCATCGGAGCCACCGACTTTTCAGAATTTTCCCCGTCCAGCTTGTAGTGGCTGGTGTAGAACAGCTTGCCCTCATTCAACACGAAAAAATGCGGCGTCCACTCTTTGTCGACTGGATCTTCTATAAACATCTCTCCGCTTTTTATCGCGTTTCTAAAACAACACAAACCCCACATTGCTTTCCATATTAAGACGAATCGAGTGGTTTCGTTTTACCTTAAATCCATATTATCGGTGGATTCCATTCTGATGAATGAAGTGGGCAAATCCTCCTGGCCTTCAGGTAACTTTTTGTGTTTCAAGATGATTTTGCGGCGCAAGTTGTAGGGCGAAGGCAATTCCGACTCGTTCTTGTCGAATGGACGCGTCAAAAGCATGTCGCCGAAAATATCCTGAAATTACCGTCGCCCAAAAAAAAACGTTAATCGAACTTGCCCTGAAGGCTTCAATTACCTGCAGATTATTAGCCATTTTCCTTTGTTGGGGCAATGAGCAATTGTCCTCAATTGACAGTATCACTGGATATTCCGAGGTAATGAAGGCGTGATCCTTGATTGTTTTTATCACATCGATGAATTTAATTTTCGTAGTCAGAGTGTGGCCGTGGAAAATGTATGGGGTGCATTCGGGGCCGTCCCAACAATCCAACTCTATGCAGCGACAACCCATGCGAAGACATCGCGCATATGCTTCTACTGATGATTCCGATGAAAACTGATCGCCTGTTAGATATCTGCAAAAATAACGTTTTAATTTTGTTTTCAACGCGTTTTTTAGACGTACGTGTTGTGCGAAGAGGCAATCCAATAGTGACTCAATGGGCGGGTCATATCTTGATAGACTGTGTCTTTGGCCGAATCCCACAGGTCATTTTGTTTGGAAAAGAGATAGTCAATGAACTCTGTGGTATTGAGGCAAGGGTCCTCCACTTCCCTGAAATTTTTTAGAGCTTAATAAACAGGGAGTCTCCTAAAGGGGCTGGACGGGGCAAACCTTGAGGGATCTTTCAGGAAGTCGCTTACAAAGCTTCTAATTGCCTCTTTGGTGGCGGAGTTCGGATCCTGCTGCTCGCACTTGAAGAACTTTTGCAGCTCCGGCCAAGACAATTGTTTCAGATTAGGGGCATATTCCTGCACTTTATCAAATATGTCCACGATGCTCTGCAAAAACCATGGTAAATGGTGAGGCGCAGTCTGGGTTGGTGAACTTACACCCTCATCCAGCATTAACTTCTGGTACAAAACGGCGAAATCATCAAAGCCGATTTCCGCCCGTTTTCTCGTGTCGACTTCATTGAACAGTTCTCGCAGTTTGCTGGTAGAAAGCTTGTAATTTATTCTTGGGAGGAAGGACTTCAGGTCCTTCAAGTTCACTCTGGAAGATTTCGGTTTTGTTGCTTGTTTAGATGGATTGAGTTAAATGAACACCACTTACAATTCTCTGTTTCCTTCCATTTCGTAAAACTCCCGTCTTAACCAGCTTTGGACTTGTAGCGAGTACGGGGCAGTTATAGTGTCTTTTACTAGATAGTTCAGCCCTTTCACCCATAGTTTCCGCTCTTCTTCTGATAAAGCTGTACAGGAAAAAACAACAAATCTGGTGCTTTGCAGGAAGTTTTGCATCTTACCTGCTATGCTTAGCACTCTAAGCTTAAATTCAGATCCATAGAAAATAACAAAGCACTTTTTGGTTTCCTTCAATTTGGCCTCGTCCGGCCACTTTTCGAAATCCCTTGAATTCTTTCCCAGGCGAACTTCTTTGATTTCTAGCAGGTCTATTGTTCCTGCAGTTAAACGTGAGTTACAAAACACAGATTGGCTAGGAAATCATCAGCAAACCTTCATAACTGGGTTTAGAGCTGGAAGTTGTGGGGCGAGTCCAAATAATCTGTCGGGTGTCTCTTCTAATTGCCAGAGTTTTACTTTCAGGCCGTTTTCTCCAGGAGAACTTTGTTACTAACGTGCCCCGCTCTAGTTGGCTGATAATCTGCTCCATTTCAGGTATGTAACCTGTTCCGTTTTGCAACTGCGGGAACATTTTATGCGCTAAAACACAGGAAGCTTGAGTTTCCTGTCCGAGGCCAGTTTAAGGTAATTAATGTTCACTTTTACGGTATCTAGCCGGAATTCTAAGTGCTTGGAATTAGTTACAGAGTTAAGGCAGTTTTAACTAGTTTTGCCAAGTAAAAACAGTCCCACTTTCATGCCTATATACAAGGCTGATGGTTATGACAATTCTTTATTTTCGCTTTGCACGTATGTCTCAGAAGAGTCCACGAAACAAGGCCTCTATATCCAATTCAAAAGACTCTTCCTGTTTGGTAAGAAAGATGAGTTGCCAGCCATATGTCTTGCGTTGTGGCAGTAGAGGTTAGATTTGTTAAAACACTATAGAGGATTATTTCGCCTTGCGGGGAAACTGTTAAGGCAAAATTGGGCTTTATAAGGAACCGTAATTGAGTAATCACCTGGCAGTATTGAGCAGAACACAAGAGGAAACGAGAAAAGTGCACGCACACAAAACTAAACAATAACAATGATAAAAATATTTAAGGCTCAACAATTACATTATTTCGAACATGGTTAAATGCTAAATGAATCCACGGAAACTCTTCACGAGAGTCGGAAAAAGCAAAAACCTAAACATAAAAATAAACAAATAACACACATTATAATATGTCAAACAGTGACGTTTGTCATTGGCTACCACAGAACAACTAGCGCATATATCGCAATTTCCTCCTTGCTTAAATGACATGCGCAAGTCAGTTTGAGGTTACGTTAATCAAAACAAACTTCTAATTACTAAAACGGGTATGTATATGGTATGTATTAGGACTCGGGGCCAAACTCGAATAATTCCAGTATTCAAATATTCAAAAAGCGAATAATTATGTCTAGTCTAACTCGAATACACCAACATTATCAAACTCACAAAGTGCAAATATCTTTATATGCACTTTGTATACTTTTATAAAATCAATTATTTATATTCTACAAGCATTTAAACAAATAGTCATATATTTACAAGCAAATGAAAATAATTATTTACCCTCCTGCAAATGAATATAAAATTACGTGTCTGTGTTCTGGTGACTCGCAACAATAGAGTAAGTAAAATAATTATTTTACTTTCTCTATGCTCGCGACATCAACTTTTGCGCGGTGTTACAATTAAAGGTATTTGTACTGAGTTTATATCGACTAACGATATTTTTTCTAATTTCATATACAGCAAAAGACTGAACTTCTACTACATGACCCCCCCTGACTTGAAAGCTGGATCCGCGGCTGATGGTAGGGTAATTTAATAAATCTTACAACTGGGTATGGGAGTCGTGACTGATCAAAAAATACCTTACGTAATTTATGGACGGCCCTTAATATGAATAGGGAGCTATGATAAAATATCATTATTTCAATTTCTTCAAACTTACTTAAGGAACTATCATGGACAAGGATTTGTAAATAGAAACGAATCATTACAGTATATGGCTTTTATCTGTCTGTTTTCAATTTTATAATGTTTTTATAGACACTTTTTTTTTTATTGTTGTTTGGCTAGAGGCAAGAGGATAAAAATCTTCTCGACGACACCCAGCATCCCGAGACACTGGATAGTGTTGGATTCTTACCAAGTAAAAAACCCTCATTTTGGAACTGCAAGTTTTCAGGAGTTTCTCCTTTGAAACTTGTGGTTCCGTTTAAAAATGCGTCAGATCCGGTATCCGTATGCCATCACATCACATTCTCTCCACACTAGCTGCTTGCTAGATGAGCACAGAACATACCCCAGGGGGGATATTTTGTGCTAGATGAGCATCTTAACTAACTAGACAAGTAACTTGTCTCTGTAAGTATCTAGTAAATAGAAGTTTGTTTTGATTAACTTAACCTCAAACTAACTTGCGCATGTCATTTAAGCAAGGAGTCGATTGCGATATATGCGCTAGTGGTATGTTCTGTGATCTGTCAAGTTAACCTTAATAATGTTTACTTGATAAGTATACTTTTCAGAGAAAAAATACGTTTTCTCCACCTTAAAAAGTTTGGCAAAGCGTTAACAATGACGAAGCTTCTAGAATGGCTGGGAGGTGCTGGAGCACTGGGGGCAATATGGCTGGCCCTACTTACCAACAAAATTGAAAATCCTTTTTTTAGGGACCACTACACTTTCCTTTTACTCTCCCCAATTATAGTTGTCGGCTTATTTGGGGTAAGATCATTGTCTATATGCACCCTAGCAATTACTTGCCCTCTAATTATTGCGATAGCAAACTGTTCACATTCAAGTAATCATGTAATTTGGTTTTCAGTTGGCTTCCCTTTTACTGGTATTGTATAGAGTATATACGTTCAATGACTGTAATGATGCTGCAGCAGAACTGCAAAAGGTAATTCTTAAATTCATAGTTAGGAAACTTCGATTCAAGAATTGACTTTATCAAATACCTATGTGTTTCAGGAAATAGTTGAAGCTAAGCAAGACTTAAAAAGCCTGGGTTTTAAATTTAAAGACTCCTTTAAATAAGCATTTTTATTGATTCAGAGTGAATAGTGTGTTCTATATTTTTTATATACATAGTTGAAGTTTATTCCAAATGAAACGCAATAAAAATCAAATGGCGTTCACAAGTATTGAGTTAGAACATTCCCATACTCTACGCATGCCAATAAATAGATAATAATGATATATTTTTCACTTAATCTAAGGAAAAACATACGTACAATTCTCCCATACCTACTCCTTTCTTAAGTATTATTTAAATAAGTTTATATGCGGTACTTAAAAGCAGTCATTAATTTCTTGTGAATGTGACTGTTTGCTATCTATCAAAGTTAAATTATTTAAACTAATCAGCTGAAGTCACTGATTAATTTATGACACAAAAAACAAATATCACTATACATGCTTTATTCTCAAGTCTAAGAAACGCACACTTAGTTCGTTGGCTTATATCAATAAAGGGATATTAGGCTTGCAAATACAGTAGTCCTGATGTAACACTCTACAGTTTGGATTTAAATTTAGGAAACTTTCGATACCTTCTCTGGTCACTCCCGTATACGTGACATCAAGCAAATCCAAGCTCAAATTCTGAATGTATTTTAAAGCACTGTCTGTAATTTTTCTGTAGCCCCTCAGAGACAGCTTACGCAACTTCAATTTATCCTTTTTGATCATTACGATTCTATCTTGCTGTAACTGGTATGCAGGCCTGAAAAAATCAGTAATTGCAAAATTGCCCTAAATAACAAATGTTTCTAGTAATACAGGGTGTGCCCTAAGCACATTATCCTGTCCTGCTACATTATTTGGCTCAAAATTAGACGATCTGACTTAACTTTTATTGACCGATTGCTATTTCAGACAAAGTTCGTCAAAAAATATCCGGAAAAATTTGCTTAATATGTAAGACATATTTTGATGAAGTAGACTACCAGAACTACCGACCTTCTTAATCGGTAAGAAAATAAATTTTTTTGGTCAAAAACTATGAATGCTTTAAGATTTTACAAAGAGGTCAAAAAAGGTTTAGTGCATCGACCCAAAAAAAAAAATAGTTGAAACAGTTACCAAATTAAAAATTCTGGCAGTTTTCATACCAAGACACTCAATAATTCCCCACTTGCCCAAAGCTGATGAACTCCGTTGCTTCTTCAAAATTGCCTAGGAACAACTTTACCGCGACCCGATAAAAATACATCGTATCAATTTCCCAATGTTTCCAAAAACCATAATTTTTGTAAAGAACTTTGACGATAAATAGCAGAGCCAGACATTTTCTCTTATCAAAAGTTAGGTCAGATCGTTTTCTTTTGAGCCAAAGAATATCTAATTGCTCTTTTTAATAGTGTGCTTAAGGGACACCTTGTATATCGAAGGACATTTAAATACGCGTTTCCTTCTTGAAGTCGAACATTGTTTAGTTCTGAAGTGACTGAACTGATAAGAAATTGACTTACAGTCTAATAATTGGGATATCAACAGCATTCAATGGAAACCGTTGAAAAGCTTCAGCTGGCTCATCTTTTCTACCTGCTGCATTATCTGCATCCCTACAGTACAAAGTTGGAATATAACTATTGACATTAAAAAATAAAATATAAAAAGTAATCAGATACCTTTCAGGCTCTAAATATCTCATTTTTCTTCGGTCATTGTCCTCAACATTTGGCTCAGCTTTTCTTTTGAACGTGTTCCTACTTGATGTAGAACTGTTCCCTCGGGAAGTTGAAGGTTGCGGATCCGGTTCAGCACTGCTGTAAACATCAAATGTTTTATTGGACAACCTTACATAACTTTCTAATGAACAGTACCCATTCCTGTCTTCTGCTGCTCTTTGTTGGCCAATATCACCATCCATGTTCACCAGGTTCCTATCAGGCTTGAATATATCAATAACCACTGGTTCAGGTATGTTTCCTTGTTCGTCGGCCTAAGGCAAGATTGAAAAATTCATCCATATGAATGGATTTATTCGCAACTACGTACCTCTCGAACCTTCAAAACTATTAATTGATCTTTGCCCACACCGAACATACAACAGTCTAGGTCATCATCTGAATCACTATCATTATCAGAGGAATCTAAAAACACATGTTTCTCTTGCATTTAATATAAGAGTGCACATCAATTGAATTAGAACACTCGCCTGGACAGAACTTTTTTTGATTGTGGTAGAAAAAGTTCTTAAAGTCTTCTGGAAGCTTATTTAATTCCCTCATATGCCTGTGGCATATAAATTGCTGATGAGATAAGTCGAAATCGATGTAATCATCAATGCAGAAAGTCCTAATTTCCTCTTTTATATTCGATTCTTCGTTTATGGTCGAACGATCTATTAAGCAAGCTAAATATTCAATATATTAAATCTATACAGGGTAAATAGCAGTGAGTTGCAACAGATCAGCTTAAAATTCCAAGAAAAAAACCTAGATTTTTATGATGCAAATTAATTTACTCAAGCCGGTGCAAAAGTTGGTTGATAAAATCAAATTTAATATTTAACTTGACCTAATATCGACGGCGCACAATTGCGTCAAAACTTGAACCCTCGGGTCATCATTGTATAACACAATTTCTTACCAATTCGTTCGCTGTCTTTCCAACCACATGAACAGTCGGAATATGGATCTTGATACAAAATACTTTCTGGAAGTTCTTCGACTAGGTCCCCGATCGAATTGCAATATGGCTCCAAGCTGTTGTTTTTTACTGTGCTCTGCAGAAATTTATAAAAAATAAAAGGATTTGAGAATTTGAGCACAAAACTATTCACCTGCATCATTAGAGCGCGAGAACGCATAGTGAGATGAGGAAGTTTTAACAATACACGACCAGTCTCCAACTCATATGAACTCATACTTTGCAAATACAACGCCACTCTGTTTTTGTGTACTTGTACAAGCATCTCATGTGCGATAGCTGAAAGTTAGTGGTATTTATCATTAACTAAAGCATTCAAAGAACACATCGAATAACTATATTACTACTTACTTTAACACTTACTATTAAATCTGCAATCTACCACTTTCAGTTTTTTACAACCATATCTAGCAACATTGAGGTATGGCACCACATTCAAATGAAGCCGCATACATTTTATTATGGAAAGAATTTCCAAATTTTCATACTTGGCTACTGACATGAAAAAGTTGCTATCAAGCCAATCGCATTGATCTAAAATTAAAACCTACAAATTCTGAGCATTAACACTAAAATCATCTAGTAGTGAAATCTTACCTTTAAATTTCTCATTGTGGTATTTGTATTTTGAAAAAACATCTTCGCATTTTTCACATGAGTTTTCTTTAAGCTCAGCTCGACTAATGATTTTGGAAAATTTTGCAATGAAAGCTAAAAACCACAGCATTTACTACGAGGCATTAGTTATAATACTCTATAGCTGATTACCAGTCGACCATCAAACCTTTGGTTCTCCAACGCCAACACTGTGAGCTGTTGCAACTGACTCCATCCACTCAAAATATCTTGAGACAGTAAGCCATTATATTTGCTTTCTGCTCTTATTAGAATATGCATTGTTTTATCATGAACTCTATCTGAAACGTACTGTATTTTTTTGGTACTATTGGGGTCATGTCGTGCATCAATGTAGCGCCACAGCTGAGGGTCTTCCACAATATTTTTAAAGTACAAACAGGTCCTTAATGAGAAAAACTGATTTAGTTTCATCATGCTGGATTATATCGCATTTTATTCGCATGCTTTTTGCGGCTTGTACTACTCAAATATATTTTCATACCTTGTGGTTATTTTAAAAGTTGTTTTTTAAATTGAAGTGTTTAGTTAATATTTTCTGAGGGTTTCAAATGATTAGTTGCTTTATGTGATTCGGTACATAATACATTGTATATTTTTAATCGATTACCTGATTCACCATGATGTGCTGAACATAGTGCCGTGCAAAACGAGTAAGAAAAGTATATTGGTCAAGATGAAAAACTAGAAACTGAGAGAGAAATATAATTATTTTATATTTTAGGTATTTGCACGCACAGTTTAGTTTCAGTATTTTTATTATTATTTGTATTATAACAGAATAACTCTCAATTTATGAAAGCAGAGTTACTGACAAAAATCCATCGTTTGGAACATTTGCTTGTGTTCTGTGACATATTTTGCTTAATGCCTATTCCAATACCGAATCACAGTGCGGCAATAAAAAGTGAATGGGACTCCTATAATTGTTTTAAGATCCCTGATGATACCGTGATTTTATCGGAAAACCTTGAAGATTTACAAAGATTCAGAGTAACGACGAACGGAACGTCAAAGGTGAACCCTTCCAACAGGTAGAAAAATATACTTTTCTGGGAACTAAAGTCACTTGTAATAACGACTACACCAACGAAATAAAAGTATGTATAGAAAAAACAAGGTAAATATTCAATAGCTACGAAAACAGTTTGATGGAATAGAGATCTATTCTTAAGATTGAGACCGAGACTAGTTAGATGTTATGTTTTTGGAACGCAGAAGTAATCAGAAGGCAGAAAGGTAATCAACCTTTGAGATTTGGGTGTACAAAGGATACTGAAAGTGTCTGGGCCGATATGATAACAACTAAGAAATACTTTTACGACAAAACATTGAAAGAGAGTTGTTATCAAGAATTGTATTTAGCTACTCCTTGTTTATTGAGGTTCCTCCATAAATCCACAGATTGTGCAATATCTAAATAATATCCCATACAAAAAAGTGTGCTTCCACGGCCCTGTTGTCCCAAATATTCAAATGAACAAGTAAACCAAAACCAATTTAGAAAATACGTGGTAGAATGAAAACAAACCAGCATTAGACATTTAAGAGTTCAGTTTACAGGAAGTAAGATTTGTACTTGGGTTTTACTGTTTTCCTTTTGAATTGAAGCTATCTTGCCAAGGGTTTAATTTAAACACTGTTGGTTCGTTTAATATTCAGCTTATTGTTTGAGGGCCAAATGTAACTCGTTACATATGAATCTCTCATGGACGGACAAAATCTATATCTGAAGTGAAACGTACGCCAAAAGCGTTAATTGAAGGATAGTTATAGCAAGCAAACATGAAAGAAAAAAGCTAAATTAATGGAGCTTTATGGTTGAAACTATGAAAAACAGCACGTACCTGCTTAGGTTGAAAAGTGAGGTAGCATCCAGATAGGATAAAATGTACATCATGGCACAGTCAGACAGCTTCAAGATGTTACAGGCTTGCTGTTCGGTCCCCATGATTGAAAATGTTCTAAATATACTACTTTAGCTTCACACAGTTTCTATTGCACCAAAAAAACAATAACAACACAGATGACAATAGTATGTAGTCTGTGGTCTGTGATGACAACTAACTTTTTCCTTTCTGTTCTTCTTCTTCTTCTTGTTCAAAAACCTCAGGAGTTTGCTACATTTTGGGGGATGTTCGGTCATGACGTCACGACATAGAGTTATGAGATTAGTAATTGTGTTGCGGTAGGTGAATTTAAAAAAAAACAATTTAAAATAACAAACACGTAAATACAAAAAACATTAATTTTCTTTTAATTAAATATTTTTAATCAGTTGCAATAAGCTTTTTAAATTTCCCGTTTTTTGTTTTTAAAGTTTCGCTCGTTCCGTTGTGTTAAAATTTTGAAAGTGTTAGCTCCCTGAAAGGGGCTTTCAGCCTCTAGGCATAATATGTACAAAACATTAATTATTGTTCCGAATAGATAAGGGGACGTTCTGTGGTTAAGAGTGTGCAGTCAAGTCAAGTTAAAAATGTGCATAATCTTAATAATGACCAAATTTTCAAATAAAGAATGTTTGGAATGCGATAAGCTACAATGTGAGAGCGGTTTATTATCCAGAACCAAATGCGACTGAAATCCCCTGATCTTAACAATTACGGAAAATTAAATTGAGACGTTCCGGCTGCATCCAGAATTCTTGAAATCTTATCTATAATTTGTTTAACGGCACAGCCAGCATAGGGTGATAATTTATGATCTTGCGGATAGCAAAAATATATGTCATATGTTCTTATAGTTCTTATCACACCCTGTATCTCTCTCGTCTCAGACGTCTCCAAAATTATCAAAACCCTTCTTGGAATATATCAATACGACCATCCAGACGATATTCCATGTTCTTTTCGTTCGTAAGATAGCGGATGGTCAAGATTTTAACACTCTGACAATGAACGGAATTGTTACACACTGAGGCAATTTTATGGCCCTAGAGAATAGAACCAGTTTTGCATCTAGCGAACACAGATTTACACAGAATGTAAATGTGATTTTTATGTTCAGACGACGTGACAAAATTCAACTCTTCGCCTCATTTATTGTATTCGCGCAAATATTCCTCGGGTATTTATTATTGTCTCACAGCCGGCTATAATTCGATTCCTCAGGTCATGAACATTTTCACCACAAGTGGATTACACTCTATTAACTCAGGAAAACCCGAAATGTATAAATCTAGGGGATTTAAATCCGGCGATCGAGCAGGCCAATGTTCCGTACCTCCTCTATAGAGTCCTCCTGTCCAACGATTTGCTTAGGCATACTGACTCAGTATTACTGAGATGTCTAAGTGATTATGTATATTAATACTGAAATGGGCTGGTGCACCCACCATGGACTGAAGAGGTAACGAAGAAGAACAGGTACTCTTAAGAGTTATATTAAGAGGAATTCCTGTAGGTAATTAAGGTAAGATTCGCCTATTGGTGGTTGTGGTAAATATGAATCGATTAAATTATTATTGGTTTCAAAGAATCCATGTGGATTTTCCTCAGCCCATAAGTGATTGTTATTGAAATTTCCATTTCCAAAAGCCAAACACCATTTAAATGATTAGAAATTTGAGCGATTTGACAAAGAATCCATTGGCAAGAAAATAGGCGAGGAAAAAATTTCTAGGTCGGGAGTAGAGCTTGCACCCGTTGAATATGAAACAGATACAATTGCTGTTCTTTAACAATTTTAAATAGTGAAGATGCTTACACGCAATATGTTGGCAATTTTTCGAGTACTTGCTTTAGGTGACTGCGTAATTAACTCGAGAACTACTCGTAGCCTTTAGTCAACTGTTTGTTTTTAAATGTATCATTTTCGCGTAAACTGTGGTGAAGACGCGTAAATATTGTGTGACGGGGTTCCCTACGTCCTGGATACAACTCAGCATACAATCGCAATAAAATGTTAATTTTTTTTGCATCAAAACGGCGCCCCATACGAAAAAAGGCAAGATATAATTTTTCTCACAAATTGCACGAATGCTTCAAAAATTGGTTTTAACTCGAATTAAAATAAAAAATTGAGATTATTACCGGTATAAAATTATTATTTGCATGTCAAGCAATGCGCAATGACTACCTCTTAAAACCCACCAAATTTAATTTTCCTATCTCGATCGGTTCCAGAGCAAAAAAAACATCGTCAGTTTTTAACAAAAATTCCAACACCCCGTATCTTGAAAACGAATGTTGTGGCACTTATTTACTAACACCTGTATTTACTTATTCACTTCTTACATGCATTTCGTTTTTTGTTACTTTTTGTGGAAATTCGGTATTTTGGTGGAAGCCTGACAACACTGTTGTGAACTATTCATTTCTGCGCGTTTAACGGCCGTCTGCCTGCAATCCTTATATGGAAATTTTATGCAATTATTATTTTCAATTCTGGCCGAAAACGAAAAATCAAATAGTTGGGAAACTTCCTATTTATTTGAAAGCCTTTTCTGAAGCAATTTATAATAACCAGCCATGATTCTTCACGGAAATTTCAATAATTCGGGCATTCACTACTAACAGTTGATTGTTTATTACCCTCTGTCTCTTTCTACAATATTGTTTTTAGTCGCACATCATCCCTGGTGCCTATTAATCAGGTTGTGTGACAGTCAAGTAGACTGTGTTTGTCAAACGGTTTTGTGAAATAAAGTACATACCGGTGATCCCACCCAGTTTATTTCGAATCTACGTACGATTAACTGCTTATTCTAGTGGTTGAGACATTTGCAACTTGTGCCTTCTCTATATGGTGTTCTGTTAGTGTTCACACGTTCGGTGTTGGTTGCTGATTTTCAAACACCGGTAAGTTTTATATATCAATCGCCTGATAACCAACTGATCACTGTTTCATGTAAGTACTTTTGCATTGAGTTATTAATTTAATGGGAAACTCAAACTATCTGGAAACCTATTGGGCATTACGACACATTATTATGGAGTTTGTTGCATTAGTAATTTCCCACTGCGTAGATTCCTTAAGTATTGTGGGCCTATACAGGGTGGCTTAGGAATATAGGTGTAGGCCATTGTTAGGGGTAACCTCAAAGCTTTTAAATCTAGATATGTTGAATGAAAAAACTTGCAAACGGCTGCGATTATGTTGTTTCACGATGATTCAGCATGTGCGAGTTGCTGTTGCTGTGAAACCACTCTAAATAACAACAGAAATGAGTTAAGTAAACGAACATTGTCATAACCTATAATTTGCTTGAAAGCCGTAGATCATCTAGTTTAATTAACAAAAAGTTGATTTCGACTGTCATGGTTTTTTGCAACTTCCAGCCCTTCGCTCGTTAATACGCGCGCAGCTTAAAGCCACTTGGTTGTGTGCCCCCTTTGAATGTTTTGGGGCCCCAATCGTGCTGCCAATTGTGTTCTCTAAATCGCAGCAAGTGTGTTAAAAGGTCGGTAAACTTTCCCTTTGAGGAGTACCAATTTTTTTGTTTTGTGTTGTTTGACCTTAGAGAACACTTAAAATTAAGCAGCGTCAGTAAGAAAAAAGGTGCTCATGTACTAAATGTCTGCCCGAGTTTTGCGGTCTCTAATTTTTCTCTAAAGTACGTACACTGAAAATTATGTAGTCATTAAAAAAATGCGGTTTTATAAAAGCTATATATTTATATGTTTAAGATGCGTTGAATTTGGGTCGGTTTAAGTTCATTGTTCATCTTTAATTCATATTTCTGAATTTTCAAGAA